>NC_046222.1:123323721-123648305 GCF_009819885.2 Catharus ustulatus | reverse complement strand
CCCCCCCCAATTTCCTTTTAAATCAAATCTTCCCTTCAAACAAACAGGAACTGGACAATTACAAGGGATGCTCTTTACTGACTGTCAATTCAGCCTTGCCAAAATTTGGGACGATTCTCTGAATGTCACCCATAATTCGTGTTTGAAAATCCCAGCCTCACACCCGAAACATTTCCCAGGTTCTTCCATCTCGGCCCCTACTCCCTGAATTTTGGGGATCTGAAAATCTTGGAGAGCTCCTTGTGCCAGCGATTCCTGGAGGAGTGGGGAGTCACAGACAAGTTTATCTCGGGCATTAATAACCAAATTTAAATTCCACATTTAAATGCCCCCACCTCAGGGATCCTGGCAGAGGAGATTCCCCACGGAGGTTCCCGGCAGCCCCTCACCCGTACCTTGACGAAGAGGGAGATGTCGTGTTCCTGCTTCTCCTCCTCCTCCTCTTCCTCCAGGGCTCCCGGCGAGCCCGTCCCGTCCTCCCGGTGCCGCTCCCCGTTCAGGCTCCGCTCGGCCTCGGGGCCCGGGGCTGCGGGGCCCCGCTCCGCCTCCTCCTCCTCCTCCTCCTCATCCTCATCCTCATCCTCATCTTCATCCTCCTCCGCCTCGCCGCCGGGGCCGCCCGGGCACGGGACACGGCCAGCGGGGACCCCTGGGGCGGGCAAAGGCACCTGCGCTGCGCCGCGGCTCTGGGCAGGGGCTGGCACCGCGTCCTGGGGGACATCCTCGGGGACATCCTGGAGGACTGGCACCGCGTCCTCGGGGACATCCTGAGAGACTGGCACCGCGTCCTGGGGGACATCCTGGGGGACATCCTCGGGGACATCCTTGGGGACATCCTGGGGGACATCCTGGGGGACTGGCACCGCGTCCGGGGGGACATCCTGGGGGACATCCTGGGGGACATCCTGGGGGACATCCTCGGGGACTGTCACATCAGTCGGGGCTGGCAATGCATCCTGGGGGACATCCTGGGGGACTGGCACATCAGCCGGGGCTGGCACCGCATCCTCGGGGACATCCTCGGAAACTGGTACCTCAGCCGGGGCTGGCACCGCATCTTGGGGGACATCCTGGGGGACTGGCACCTCAGCCGGAGCTGGCACCTCATCCTGGGGGACTGTCACCTCAGACACAGCTGGCACCGCATCCTCGGGGACATCCTGGGGGACTGGCACCGCATCCTGCGGGACTGGCACCTCAGCCGGGGCTGGCACCGCATCCTCGGGGACATCCTGGACTGTCACCTCAGCTGGGGCTGGCACCGCATCCTCGGGGACATCCTGGACTGTCACCCCAGCCGGGGCTGGCACTGCATCCTCGGGGACATCCTCGGGGACTGTCACCTCAGCCACAGCTGGCACCACATCCTCGGGGACTGTCACCTCTGCCGGAGCTGGCACCGAATCCTGTGGGACATCCCTGGAGACTGTCACATCAGCCGGGGCTGGCTCCTGCACCTCGGGGACATCCTCGGGGACTGTCACATCAGTCGGGGCTGGCAATGCATCCTGGGGGACATCCTGGGGGACTGGCACATCAGCCGGGGCTGCCTCCTGCACCGCATCCTTAGGGATTGTCCCCAGCGTCTCCTCGGGGACTGTCCCTGCTGGGGCTGGCACCGGCACTGCATCCCCGGGCACTGTCCCCAAGGGGGCCGCCCCCTCCTCAGGGACTGTCCCAGCCGGGGCTCTCTCCTGCAGCTCATCCTTAGGGACTGTCCCCAGCGCCTCTTCGGGGACTGTCACAGCAGCCGGAGCTGCCTCCTGCACCGCATCCTCTGGAACTGTCGCTCCAGCCGGAGCTGCCTCCTGCACAGCACCCTCGGGGTCTGTCCCCAGTGCCTCCCGGGGGACTGTCCCCACCGGGGCCGCCCCCTCCTCAGGGACTGTCCCAGCCGCGGCTGCCTCCTGCTCCACATCCTCGGGGACTGTCCCCTCTGGAGCTGTCACTGCAGCCTCCTCGGGCTCTGTCCCCGCCGGGGCTGCCGCGACAGCCTCCTCGGGCTCTGTTCCCCCTGGGACCGCCTGTCCCAGCGCCTCTCCGGGCTCTGTCCTCGATGGCACTGTCACCTCTGCTTCTCCTGGCTCTATCCCGGACCGGGCTGTCGCCTCTGCTTCCCCGGGCTCTGTCTTCGATGGCACTGTCACCTCTGCTTCCCCGGGCTCTGTCTTCGATGGCGCTGTCACCTCTGCTTCCCCCGGCTCTGTCCCGGACCGGGCTGTCACCTCTGCTTCCTCGGGCTCTGTCCTCGATGGCACTGTCACCTCTGCTTCCCCTGGCTCTGTCCTGGACAGGACTGTCGCCTCTGCTTCCCCCGGCTCTGTCGCCACCGGGACTGTCACCTCTGCTTCCCCGGGCTCTGTCGCCACCGGGACTGTCGCCTCTGCTTCCCCGGGCTCTGTCGCCACCGGGACTGTCGCCTCTGCTTCCCCGGGCTCTGTCCCCGCCGGGGCTGTCACCTGTGCATCCCCTGGCTCTGTCCTCGATGGCGCTGTCGCCTCTGCTTGTCCGGGCTCTGTCCTCGATGGCGCTGTCACCTCTGCTTGCCCGGGCTCTGTCCCCGTCGGGGCTGTCACCGCAGCCACCTCAGGCTCTGGCTCTGTCATCGCCGCCTCCTGGGGCTCTTTTTCCGTCGGGGCTTCTTCCCTCACCGCCTCTCTCACCTGGGGCTCCGTCCCTGCCGGAGCCACCACCACGTCCTCGGGCTCCGTCCCCTCCGACGCTGCTTTTCCGGGCTCTGTCCCCGTCGGAGCAATCACTGCGCCCTCGGGCTCCGTCCCCTCCGGGGGCACGGCGCCGTCCTCGGGCTCTGTCGCTGCCGGGGCCGTCTTGTCCTGCGCCGTCCCCGCCGGTGCCACCGCCTCTCCCTCGGGCTCTGCCACCCCCGGGCTGTCCCCGCCGGGGTCCCGGCGCTCCCCGCTCGCTGTCCCCGGGCTCTCGGGGCAGCCGCTGTCCCCGGGGGGCTCCGGGCTCAGCTCCGCGGGTCCGTCCGGGGGCTCGGCCGCTCCTCCGGGGCACAGCCCGGGCCGAGCCCCCGCCGCCGCCTCGTCCTCGCCTCCGTCCCGCGGGACATCGCTGCGCTCCGGGGCCCGCCCCGGGCTCTGGGCCATGCCGGGACCGCCGCCACCCGCGGAACGAGCCGGAGCAGCGGAGCGGCCGCGGAGCAGCGCGGGGCACGGCCGGGGGGAACGGGGCGGGGACAGCCGGGGGGGAACGGGGCGGCGGGGCCGGGGCTGCGCTCCTCCCCTGCACCTGCACCTGCCCCTGACCGGGTACAGCCCCTGCCCGGACACAGCCCCTGCCCGGGTACAGCCCCTGCTGGGGCACAGTCCCTTCCCCCGTCCCACCACTCCTGCCCGGGCATAGCCCCTGCCTCTGTCCGGCCCCGCTGTGCAGCGGGATCACACCGCACCGAGTGCCGCCCTCGCCCCGCAGGCACCGGAGCCTTCGCAGGGTGCCCAAAAATCTCCTCTTGGTGTGTGTGTTTGTGTGTGTCCCCTACAGCGGCCCCGGCACCTGCCCGGGGCTCCCCTCGCCCCCCTCACCCCGTTCGTGCCCTGCTTTGCCCCTCGGCTGGAGCTCCCAGCCCCGGCACTGCTGTCCCGGCACTGCTGTCCCCAGCCCTGCTGTCCCCAGCTCTGCTGTCCCCGGCACTGCTGTCCCCGGCACTGCTGTCCCCAGCCCTGCTGTCCCCAGCCCTGCTGTCCCCAGCTCTGCTGTCCCTGGCACTGCTGTCCCCAGCTCTGCTGTCCCCGGCACTGCTGTCCCCAGCCCTGCTGTCCCCGCACTGCTGTCCCCAGCCCTGCTGTCCCCAGCTCTGCTGTCCCCGCACTGCTGTCCCCAGCTCTGCTGTCCCCAGCTCTGCTGTCCCCAGCCCTGCTGTCCCCAGCTCTGCTGTCCCCGCACTGCTGTCCCCAGCTCTGCTGTCCCCGGCACAGCCCCGATGGTTGGGGTTTGTTAAAAACTCGGATGAACCATTCCGGGCTGTTGTTAAAAAGGGAAACGCGTCCTTATCAGCTCGCGAAAGTTGTGAAAGGGAACACAACGCTCCGTGTAACGAAATAAACACCTGGATTTGCATTTTAAGTGGCTTTCATTCTGCGGGTTTGCATTTAAATGGGGTGAGAAACTCCTGTCCTGGGCAGAGCTGGAGGCTGCTGTAAATTATAAAAGAAATGAAAGAAAGAAATAAAAACTTTTCCTTCGGGTAAGGGAAATAATCCTAATTTTCTCGGTGCAGACAGAACAGTGGAGGTAGAAGTGGCTGACAGGAGTGAGGTATTCTAATAGCTCAGCCGTTTTATATTTGTGTAGACAAACCCACTTTTTTATTTAAGAAGGGACAGAACAGAGCTAGAACACGGGTTTGGGATGGGTGTGAAGGGGGAAGATGCAGCCAACAGGAGCGGGGAAAATCCTACAGAATAAATCATTGCAGCAGGTCAAACACGCTGCCCCGATAAAAAAAAAATAAACAAATAAATGAATAATCCTGCAGCTCTTTGATGCTTGTCCAGATGAGCATTGCAAGTGAGACAAAACAATGGAGGTGAGCTGTGCTGGGAAGGATCGTTCCTGGAAGATTTAGGAACAGAAAATCACAAAGATTTAGGAGCAGAGATTTAGACTCGGCAGCTGCCAATGGATATTTGCAGGTGGAACCATCCTGGGGCAGTTATTTCCCCTCTCTCCGATGGGGTTTGAGATCAGTAGAATGACACAACTCGGTAACCTCTGGAGAGACAATCTTGGTTTATTCATCCTCAACTTTGCTGGAGGGTTCTTAACCCTTGGCCTGAAGGTTGGACATATCAGAGAATTCCAGAAGGGTTTGGGTCAGAGGGGACGTTAAAGATCATCCCCTGCCCTGGGGACACCTCCCACTGTCCCAGGCTGCTCCAACCTGGAACTGAACATCCCAGGGATCCAGGGGCAGCCACAGCTGCTCTGGCAATTCCATCCCAGCCCCTCCCAGGGAACAATTCCTAATTCCCAAGATCCCATCCAACCCCACAGTGAAGCCATTCCCTGTGTGCTGTCCCTGCAGCCCTTGGGAATTGTCTCTCTCCAGGTTTCCTGCAGCTCCTTCAGGCCCTGCAAGGCCACCCTGAGCTCAGCCCAAAGCTTCTCCTGTGCAGGCTGAACAATCCCAGCTGTGCCAGCCTTTCCTCCCAGCAGAGCTGCTCCATCCCTCTGCTCATCCTGGGGCTCCTCTGGGCTCTCTGAGCAGCTCCAGCTCCTCCCTGTGTCCCCAGGTGTCACACAAGTCCCACCTTACAAGGCTCTCTCTGTGAGCCAGAGCCCATCCCAGACTCTGCCCGATGTCTCCATGGATAGGAATGAATCCTGGGTTTGGGGCACCCTTGAGGCCCCATGAGCTCAGCTTTGCTCTGGGTGGGCTGGGACAGGAGGGTCCCTCTGGAGCTCCCTGTGGCAGAGCCTCCCCAGGCTCCCTGCAGCTTACACAGCTCCTCTGGGTGATTCAATATTTCGGGTTTTTACACAGCTCCTCTGGGTGATTCAATATTTCGGGTTTTTACACAGCTCCTCTGGGTGGTTCAGTATTCTGGCTTCTTACACAGCTCGTTTAGGTAGTTCAATATTTTAGATTTTTACACAGCTCCTTTGGGTGATTAAATATTTTGGTTTCTTACATATCTCATTTGGGTGCTCCAATATTTTGGGTTCTTACACACCATTTTGTGTTCTCACACAGCTCCTTTGGGTGCTCCAGTGTTTTGTGTTCTCACACAGCTCCTTTGAGTGGTTCAATAGTTTAGGTTCTCACACAGCTCCTATGGGTGGTTCAATATTTTGTGTTCTCACACAACTCCTTTGGGTGCTTCAGTATTTTGGGTTCTCACACAGCTCGTTTGGGTTGTTCAATAGTTTGGGCTCTTACACAGCTCTTCTGGATGATTCAATATTTTGGGTTCTTACACACCATTTTGTGTTCTCACCCAGCTCCTTTGGGTGATTCAATATTTTGGATTCTCACACAGCTCCTTTGGGTGCTCCAGTATTTTGTGTTCTCACACAGCTCCTTTGGGTGGTTCAATATTTCGAGTTCTGACACACCTTCTCTGGGTGATTAAATATTTTGTGTTCTCACACAGCTCCTTTGGGTGCTCCAGTATTTTGGGTTCTTACACACCATTTTGGGTTGTCACACAGCTCCTATGGGTGGTTCAATAGTTTGTGTTCTCACCCAGCTCCTTTAGGTAGTTCAATATTTTGTGTTCTCACCCAGCCCGTTCAGGTGTCAGGTTTGCTCAGGTTTCCAGTCTGACCCGGGATTTGTGTGGATGTGATGGATCACAGCAGAGCTGCCTGTCCCTGTTCCCTGCAGAGTTTTTCCATGAACACCTCGATCCCACTGCCCTCATTCACCTTTCCCTGTTTCAATTCTCACAAGGTGAGGGTTTCAAGGCCAACAAAACCCAAACCCTCTGAGCGATAACCAGTCCCTGACTGTTAACAAAAGCCAACAAAAATCCCTTTCGGTGCTAACCAGTGCCTGCTGGCGAACATGGGCGCAGGTTTAAGCCCAACAAAAGATTAGCTCTTTAAATATTCACAGCAGCCTTACAAAGACAGAGCAAAGCACGAACAGCTCCACAGCCCCGAGGTTAATTCTCTTTGCAGGACACGGATTTCAGACGGAGTTCTTGATACAATCACAACAGGAATAATTTGTGACAGACTCGCTGTGCTCTCCCTCGAGCCCAGGAACAGATTTTTGTCATTTTGCTGGAGCTGAGCTGTGTGACTGGGACAGGGCAGGCAGGCACACAGAGAGCCAGGGACAGCTGGAGAAGCTCCTTTGTCACCCTTGGGCTTCCCAGAGGAATTTTGGGAATGTTAAATGTTCAACTCAGACCTCTCGGAGCTTTGGATTTCTTGTTCCCTGCTCCCCGCACTCATCAATCAATTACTTAACAATTAATCTCTCTTAATTAACACTTTAACAATTAAGCTCTTTACACCCCATCTGCTTCCAAACCAGCCCTTGGCTAATAAATTTGATTTTCGGAGCTCGGCCTCGGGAATGATTAGCGTCCACCTTGTTTATTAAAGGATGAGCACAGGTATTAATTCATTAATTAATTAATTGATGCTCACAGATGTCAGACTTTAGCCACAACCGAAGATCCCCTCGCAGTGTGGTGGGAACAACTTTTATCCCTGGACTCACTGGGATTATTGTAACTCCTTTTCTTTCCTGACTGCAGATCAAAGCTGTCAATATCTTTTTGCAGCCAGAGGTAAGGAAAAAAAATTCCTTTTGCTCCTGATGTTTTACACTGGGAATTAGCGGGAAGTTTGGGCTCCAGAAATGGTGCCCCAAAATTCTATTAAATGGAATTTAATTGGGAAGGAGGGACACAGACAGGCACAACCTGCCTGGCTGCAGATAAGGATTGCTCGTGGTGTAAAAAATTACCCATGCAGGAACATGAACACAATATTATCAATATTTATATATTGATACTCAATACCTTTTGAGATGGAAAAAAATAACCCCAAACCCCTGAATTTGTACAGAAGCCAGTTCCATATCCTATTTTAAAAGTTATTTTAACTGTGGGAAAGACAAAATTGCAAGTGAAGAAATATATCCTATTTTAAAAGTTATTTTAACTGTGGGAAAGGCAAAATTGCAAGTGAAGAAATTGTATTGGAGGAGTAGATTTTTTCCCCCTGCTTTCAGAATACATGGATGTTTGCTACATTTGTCCCGAATTCCTGAATTTTCCGCTGGAAGCTGGTGCGAAATTCCATCATTTCGTGGCAAGACAAGGAAGAGGGAGGGATGCCCTGGTGGAAATGCGGCCGTGCCATCTGTGCTGGGTGATTAGGGGCAATCCCGGCCCTTCCCAGCTGCTGGGAAAAGCAGGAATGTGCAGGGAACAGGGACAGCTCTGTCCTTCTGTTTTTTACTCAGTTCCTGAATTCCCAGCATCCCGCAGGGACTGGAACAGCCCGGATTGAAATTCTGAACGAATCATTCCAGAGGGTGTTAAAAAAAAACAGGAGAGCAACAGCAACAAAGCTTAAAAAAAAAAATAAATCGAACTTTGTAATTTTTGCTATATTTAAGTACTTTAAACCTGCTCATTACCCAAAAGAAAATTTGTCTTTCATTCTGGTTAAGCAGCACTATCCTAATGAAGCAGGTAAGGCAACAAACAGACAAGATATCTTGATTTTTAGGTCTAATTCAATTTGGAATTAACTGGGAAGCAGCCAAGCCCTGATGCCTGCCCTGGAACCTCCTCTTGGCTCCTTTTGGACAACTCCAGGCTTTTGATTCTCCTTGAGCTCCCTGCACTGAATTCCCCGCTCTCCATCGCTTCCAGAGGCTTTTCCAGGAATTCCTGAGCCCTCCTCCTGCCTTTAAATCGGGCAGGAAATTTTGAAATGTTTTGAAATTTTGAAATGTTTGAAATCCCACCTTGCTCTGCACTGGCGGATCTCTGGGGTGTTTAAAGCTAAGAGCTGTGCAAGGAACATTAAAGAACAGTGATTTCATTATTGCCTTAATTAGAGCCATCAGAGCGTCTCACTGAGAGCCTGGAAATAACACGAAGCTTTTGGAAGCTCCCAGAGATTTTCTTCTCTTTAAATAAAATGTCCACATTGTCTTGAACTCTATTATTTTAACTCCTGCTACATCAAACTCTCATTTATTTCAAGTGTTTCTTGGTTTATTGTGCTTGTTGCTTCTCGAAATAATTTCTTGGGATATAACCCCCTAATCACAGTTCATTTTTTTTTTTTTTTTTTAATACTCGTGTTTTAAATTTCATTTCACCTTTCACAGCTTTTAATTTTTCTCCCCCCATTCTGCACCATTTCCACTTGATCTTGGCTTTTATTCCAATTCTTCTTTGCAAAACTCAGGGAACTTTGAAGTTCAATATGAATTGCTTGGGGCATGGTTCAGGGGTGGATCATCCTGAAGGGACAGTGACTTTGGGATAATTATGGATTTTGGAAATAAAACCTGGAATATTTCAAAGCAGCAATATAAATATTCCAGTCACTGATACAGAAGTATGTTACATGTGCAATGAGGAGGAACAAAAATGAGGAAAAAAAAATGAGAATTTGTCTTTTCCATAATGACCCATTCTATTTTCATGCAGGTTATGCCACAATCCTTTCCTTTTTCCTTCTCCCTTTCTTTTTTTTTTCCTTTTTAATTTTCATTTTATCTCTTTTTCTTTATTTTTTTTTTCTTTTTCCTTTTTCTTTTCCTTTTTCTTTTCCTTTTTCTTTTCCTTTTTCTTTTCCTTTTTCTTTTCCTTTTTCTTTTCCTTTTTCTTTTCCTTTTTCTTTTCCTTTTTCTTTTCCTTTTTCTCTTTTCTTTTTCTCTTTCCTTTTGTTTTCCTTTTTCTTTCCTTTTTTTTCTTTCCTTTTTTATTTTCCTTTTTTCTTTCCTTTTTTCTTTCCTTTTTTTCTTTCCTTTTTCTTTCCTCCTCCTTTTCCTCCTCCTTTTCCTCCTCCTTTTCCTCCTCCTTTTCCTCCTCCTTTTCCTCCTCCTTTTCCTCCTCCTTTTCCTCCTCCTTTTCCTCCTCCTTTTCCTCCTCCTTTTCCTCCTCCTTTTCCTCCTCCTTTTCCTCCTCCTTTTCCTCCTCCTTTTCCTCCTCCTTTTCCTCCTCCTTCTCCACTTTCCCCTTTCTCTCTTTTTCTTGTCTTTTTTCTTTTTGTCTTTGCTTTCTTTTTAGTTCCTTTATTTTTCATTTCCCTTTTTCTTTATTTCTACTTTTCCTTTTTTTTTTCCATGATTTTTCTTTTCCCCAGCATTAGGACCCCAACCTCCCTCTTTCTCCTAACAGCTTTGAGATTTTACTGAAATGCTGTAACATTTATTTTTATTATTTCCTTCCTGACAAACCCGTTTGTTCCCAGCACTCGTGACCGAGCCTTGCTGTAAATCAGTAACCGGGGCTGTTACTGATTGCTCTGAAATTAATTTAAAAAAAAAAAAAAAGAAGAAGAAGAAAAGAAGAAGAAGTTTTTTATCTCTGCTGTTATTTCTCTGTCCTGCCTCATTTAGGAGCCAGGGCATGGGTGGAAAATCGGGAGGATGAAAACAGATGCTGGAGATCGGGGGGAGCATCCAAGGGTGGCAGCGCCCTGGGGGAGTGCAGCGTGTCCCGGCAGCGTGGGGACACAGGGACAGGCTCCAGAGCTGCTTCCCAACGGGAAGGAGAGAGCTGGGAGAGAGAAGAGATTGTGCTGATAGCACCAGCAGAGCCACCGAGTGCATGGGGACAGGAGCTCTGTGCCTCTCCCAACCTTCCCACGCTCCTGCCAACAGCACAGCAGCAAAATCAGAATTACACCGTGCTGCTGTTTTACTTCCATCTTTCATTAGAAGTGATTTTTCTTGGCATTTTCAAATTTAGGGCGTTGGCTGGAGGAGCAAAAACTTTGGGATGTGCAGCAGGTGAGGGAAAATAGAGCATCTCTCAATAAATAAATAAATGTCCAGGTGGTGTTTTCCAGCACTTAAAAGGTTGTGTGGCACCACTGGAAAGGCAAAACCATCTGAAAATGTTTCAGCCTCGGCTTTTCCTCACTCCTGGTCTGGTTTGGCCAAGGCAGGATTTGGGATTCTTGCAGAAAATCGCTTTGTGGGGGATAGATTTAGAAAATAAAATAGAAGTTCTCTGCTGTTTTCATGGGCTGGGCCAGCACCAAGGTGAGGGCTGTGGTGACACTGCTGAAGGATGGGGACATCCAGAGGGACATGGGGAGTCAGGAAATGGGAATCTCACGAGGTTTAACAAGGCCAAGTGCAGCACCTGAGGTGGGACAACCCCTGGGATCAATCCAGGCTGGGATGAGCAGAGGGAGCAGCCCTGGGAGAGCTGGAGCTGCTCAGAGAGCCCAGAGGAGCCCCAGGATGAGCAGAGGGATGGAGCAGCTCTGCTGGGAGGAAAGGCTGGCACAGCTGGGATTGTTCAGCCTGCACAGGAGAAGCTTTGGGCTGAGCTCAGGGTGGCCTTGCAGGGCCTGAAGGAGCTGCAGGAAACCTGGAGAGAGACAATTCCCAAGGGCTGCAGGGACAGCACACAGGGAATGGAGTGACAGTGGGGTTGGATGGGATCTTGGGAATCAGGAATTGTTCCCTGGGAGGGGCTGGGATGGAATTGCCAGAGCAGATCCTGTCCATGGATCCCTGGGATGTTCAGTTCCAGGTTGGACACTGGGGACAGTGGGAGGTGTCCCTGCCATGGATCTGGGTGAGTTTTAAGGTCCCTTCCAACTCAAACCATTCCATAATTCTGTGATTTCCTGTTTCTGCATCCCTCCTGACAGCCTCATTTCCCATCCAGCAAACTCTCCCATTTGCCTTTTTGAGGTGCTGTTCCTGTGCCAGGCAGCCCCTCTGGGCTCATTTCTCTCAGATTGTTCCCCTGAAGAGTCTCTCACACACAGAGGTCTGAGCCTCTCCAACACAAGCCAGGCATTTGAAATGACTTTATAAATCTCAATACTTTAATTTGACCTTACCTTGAGCACAGCACATGCCCTCCAAAAGAAAAGACATAAAGGAAATCTCCAGCCTCATTTAACAGCTTATCCTGATGTTAAACGTTGTTAAAGTTATGGTTTATTTATTTTTTCTTTCTTTTTATTTTTTTTTTTAAATCTGCTTAATCACTAGGACCATTTGTTCTTGTTCAGTGACAAACTCTCCCAGTGCTCCAGGTTTAGCTGGAGCCTCTCCTCACTATTCTTTTTGCTCAGCTAAGCAGATCCAGCCCTGAAAACATCTCAGGAGTGTTGTTTTTTTGGTTTTTTTTTCTCTTAAAGCTGCTAAAGTGGTTTCATACCTGGTCCAAAGCTCTCCCCAAGAGAATGTTCATCTAAAAACAGCACAAGTTTAATTTTTCCTGTTGGCTTTTAAAAAGATATATATAACTTTTTAATATTTGCTGGTGTTTTTATCAACAGCATCCAAGGAATTCGCCATTTACAATCCCTATTTCCAGGTGCATTGGCTGAAAATATCTCGTGACTTTGGCTCTTAAAGCAAAATGTTTGCAGCAGCAGGTTCAGAGTGGATTTTAGAAATAAAAAATCCATGGAAAGAGGGGTCAGGCATTGGAATGAGCTGCCCAGGCAGGTGGTGGGGTCACTGTCACTGTCCCTGAAGTGGCCCTTGGGGACAGGGTTTTGGGTGCTGCTGGGGGATCTTAAGGGTCTCTTCCCACCTTGATAATTCTGGGATTCTGTGATGTTTGGTCTTTCTCCTTTTAGTTAGAACCAATGATTTTATATTTTATTTTATTTTATTTTATTTTATTTTAAAAATTAAATTAAATTAAATTTTTTTAAATTTTATTTTATTTTTATTTAATTGTATATTTTTAAATTAAATTTAGTTTAATTAAAAATTATTTTATTTCATTTTATTTTTAAAATTTAATTCAATTTAATTTTTTAAAATTTTATTTTATTTATGTTTTATTTTATATTTTTAAATTAAATTAAATTAAATTTTTAATTTTTAATTTTATTTATATTTTATTTATATTTTATTTTATTTTATTATATTTTATTTTATATTTTTTAATTTAATTTAATTTTTAAAATTTCTATTTTATTTTAATTTTATTTTATTTTATATTTTTAATTTAATTTAATTTAATTTAATTTTTAAAATTTTTATGTTATTTATATTTTATTTATATTTTATTTTATTTTATATTTTAAAATTTAATTTAATTTAATTTTTTTAAATTTTATTTTATTTATATTTTATTTTATATTTTTAAATTAAATTAAATTAAATTTTAAAAAAAATTATTTTATTTTATTTTATTTTTTAAAATTTAATTTATTTTAATTTAATTTAATTTTATTTTTATTTTATTTTATATTTTAAAATTTAATTTAATTTAATTTAATTTTTAAAATTTTATTTTATTTATATTTTATTTATATTTTATTTTAATTTTTTTCTCCTGGCCAGCTCCGTTTCCCTTGCCAAACACGGATTTTTTTGAGGCACTGAGAGCCTCTCCGGGGGAAGCCCCGGAGGTTTCCCGGTGCCGCTAGATGGTGGTGTCCGTGCTGGGAACATTTCCTGGCTCTGCTCCAGCAGCACTCAGCCCTGCAGCTTTTCCTGCTGAAATCATCAGCGTTAATCACCCTCACTTAGAGCCACCGATCGGCCCCAAACACTGCGGGAAAATCCATTTTCCTCTGCCTCGCCACCTCTGCCAGCCAGAGCAGCTGTGGCCATCCCTTCTGTGCAGGGAGAGAGGATGAACAATTAAACCCGCAGATCAGGGAGATCCGGGTTTATTTATTTGGTTTTTCTGACGTCTGTGGCTGAATTAAACTTAGAATTTTAAGCTCTTGGGGCAGAGAGGTCCTTCACCTCTGGAGCCTTGCTGAGATGATCTGAGCTGACCTTTAGCCCCAATTAATCACATAAAATATAATTAATAACGCCTTTTCCCCTGCGAATGTGACAAATTGCAATAACCAGCTGTGCCATTAGCAGCAGAGGGCAGTGAATATTTCCCAGGGGTTTTCTTACAGGCTGCAGTGACAGGAATTCACTGCTGGCAGGTTTTGTTCTGCATTTTTAACATTCTTTGGAACAGCAGATTTCCATTGGGATTCCTCAGGTGGAATTTCTGCAGAGAATCCAGAGATGCTCCTCAGAGAGAAAAGTGTCACCAGCCCTGGCATCAAAGAATTTGGTTAAAAATTGATTTAATTTGGCTGGATTTAGCATTGAACACCTTGGGCTTGCTCAGAGAAGTTAATTTTCTTTTAAAAAAAACATTTGTTATGTCACTTAGCACAAGTGAGCACAAAAACATCCTGTATTTTGCTTATCCCTCTGAAAAAAACTAAAATGTTTCCAAACTGATCAGAGAGTCTGAAGGAGTTTGGTGGGGGATGTTTGGAGAGGTGTGAATGTCACAATAATTTAATTTAATAATTTAATAATTTCATAAAAATCCTCTGAAGCTCCTTCTCGGGCCTTCCCCTGGAAGGTGCCACCATGTATATATATAAATAAATATATAAATATAAGCACAATATTATATAAAATATTTTATATAGATACAGGCGGATATACAATTAAATATTAAAAATATAATAAACATGAAATAAAAATATTTATCTGTCTCGACTTTGGTCAGACTGACCAGCAGAACACCAAGGGTGGATCAGCTTGTCCTCAAAGCAGAGAAAAGAATTACAACACACACAGTGGCGATTTTCAGCTGACGTGGAATTCTGTGAGCGAGGAATTTTTATATTCATCTGGTATTTTTATATAAATATTTGGTATTTATATTACAGACCAGGTTGCTCCAAGCTCCACCCAAGCTGGCCTTGAACACTTCCAGGGATGGGACGTGGAGTTCATGTTTTTCTATCTCTGGCAATAACATAGCACTATATATACACTAATTTATGTATATACAGTATATTATTATATGTAGTATATTTTATATTTATTGTATACACTGTATGTTATATATATTCCTACACATTGTTACATAAAGCACCTTTTTATATCCAATCTACCGTGTATTAGATATATACCACATAGACATACAGAATATTGTGCACAGGATATATTTATATATCGTATATTACATATAATGTATAAAACTAGTGTACATACAGCACATAGGGCATATACATGGTGTATTATAGACGGCACATTTTCAACTATAGTACATTATACATAGTAAGTGCGAGTATTACATATCAATATATACTACACATACAGCACAGATGGTACATAGAGTATATTTTTTATTTATATATATATATACAGTTTATTTTGCCGTATTCCCTCACGGCGCTGCCCTCACCCAAGATGGCGGCCGCGGCCTCACCCCCCACCTGTTGCCGCGGCGGCTCCTGATTGGCTGACACGGCGCGGGGGGGGCGCGGCGGCGGCTCCTGATTGGCTGCTGCGGGGCGGGGGCGAAGGAAACAAGATGGCGGGCGGGGGGTGGGAGAAGCCGCCTCAACGACGTCGCCGCAGCCGCCTCCGCTCGCCTCCGGCCATGGAGGAGCCGCCGCTCCAGCAGCCGCCGCCGCCGCCCGGGGAGGACGGCGAGGAGGAAGGGGAAGAGGAGGAGGAGGAGACGGACGCGGAGTGGAGCTTTGTTGACCGAGAGATGGAGGCGGTAGCGCTGCGGGACCTACCCAGCGCCACCATCGCCTGCAACCTGGACCCGCGCGTCTTCCAGGACGGCCCGTGCCGGGTGAGCCGGGCCGGGAGCCGGGAGGGGGGCGCGGGGTGCGGGGCCGGGGCTGTCGCGGTTCTGTGGGGCCGCCTCCGCTCTCGGGAGGTGTCGGGGGGATGAGGGGGCGAGGCTGTGGCTGCGCGTCCCCGCCCGCCCCTCCGTGCTGCCGGGAGCCGGAACCGGGAGCTCCGTCCCGGGCCGGGGTGAGCGGAGCCCGGGGATGGAGCCGGGCCCTGCTCCAGGAACAGAGGGAACGGCCTCAGGCTGGGCCAGGGCAGGCTCAGGGGGGACAGCAGCAGCAATTTCCCCATGGAAAGGGAGCTCAGGGATTGGCACTGCCCAGGGAGGTTTGCAGTGCCCATCCCTGCAGGTGGCACCTGGAGGTGGCACTCAGGGTGACAAGGTGGCCGTGGGGACAGCTGGGACTGCCTGGGCTGGGAGGGCTTTTCCAGCCCCAGGGATTTGGGATTTTGGGATTTCCAGCACCAAATGCTATTTTACCTTGATTCCGTTGATTGCTGAACCGGTAGCCCAGGGTGAATCTCAGTATAAAGCAGAAGTGAAATAAAATATCCCTGCATCACCTTACCCTGAGCTTTGTGCTTCAGGTTTTGTTTGGTTTTGGTCTTTTTTTCTCTTATTTTTATCATTGGTTTTGCTACCAAACCCTTTCATACTGAAGGAGATGCTTAGTTTTTAAACAGATTTGAGTCAAATGGAATACACATGAAAAATTGGGCAGTAGTAACAAATCAATTCGAGTTTCATAATCTCAGCATAAACTTGTGTTGTCTTCTCCATGGGCAACAACATGTACAGATACTGCATAAATTACATTTCTAAGGTAAAGAATAGGAAAATTGTCTTGAGCTTGAATAAATACCTGTCTCCAGCAGGGAAAGTTTTATAAATAACACAGAATTCCAAAGGAAAGGGAGTGGAGGTGCTTGGAACTTGGTGACCATAAACATGGTAGGTGCACAGTGATCTATAGATGAAAAATCAGTTCGGGTGTCTGGTTACTGATTTTCAGCACTGAAATACATAATTTAGCTTCAGTTAATAAATTTGCAGAGCTGGCAAGAGCTAATCACTCTTTAAAGCTGGAAAGAAATGACTTTTCTAGAAGCACACATGGACTGGCTGCGTTTTTAATTTGTTTTGTTGGCCAAACGTCAGGAAGATGCAGAGAGAGAAAGTGGAACGAGGCCCTGAGGCTGTATCCCAGATTTTGGAGGTGTGAAAGGTGCCCTCAGCATTTGGGTGATTTAAGGAAGACAAAGTTTATATTAAAAATGAGGAAAACACTGCATTATCCCGTGTTATAGCCAATTTTCCAGAGTGTTTGGTGGTTCTGGTGTCCCAGGAAATGCAGTTTTGTCACTCAGATGTGGGAAGTGATGGTGGTCACACTGGAATGTCTCTGTCTGGATCACCTGAGAAAAATTCCAGGATCGTTTTAAAAGGCTGCACTTGGTTAGGGGGTGAATTTTAATTAATTTTCCTCTGTTTGGTGTAGAATGTGCCCAGAAAATTCCAACTGGTGCAGCAAAGGTGTGAAATGTGGTGATGCTGAAGGGATCCTCACATGCAGTGTGTGTTTGTAAATATTCTGAATTTTGGTGTGAGCTGTGGGTTGGTTCTGTTCTGCTTTTCCCAGACTCCTAAAATACCTTTTCTCTAGAGTTAAATGTTTTATTTGCTCCTTCAGTGGGCCCCTTAATAATCCTGGATTGCCCTATTTGAGGAGGGTTGATCCAGTCAAAGGTGAGACAAGACAGCTACTGACAACTGCTTTTATTCTGCCCTTCCCAAATCCTGATTTCTACTGCAAGTACTGCTTGGATATTCCTCCTCCTCCTTTTCAATGTTTTAAAAGTGTTTTTTTTTTTTTTTTTTTTTTTAATTGAGGTGTTGATAATCCCAGTTAAGAAATTTAAATTAAAAACCAGACCTTCCTATCAAGGTAATAATTCTGTTAAATGCCATTTTATTCTCAGCAGAAATGAAAATATTTCATATACCAGTCCAAAATCTTCCAGAGAACACTCTCAAGTTTCCTAAAGCAGAGTTCAGGAGTTCCTTTAAATTCTGTATTTTCCCTTTTTATTGAAGTAATTACCTCAAATAAAAACCTTTTTTCTGATATTCAAGTTGGCAAATTACCTTGGAAGAATTTGGATTTTCTGAGCTTTTACATTGGATCTGCAGCTCTTTGGTGGCTTCAGTGTTGATTGTGTGCTTGAGGAATTGTAATTCTGTCTCCATCCAACACCCAGATGAGTTTTATTTTTAAAACTGTGTTCCTATGTACTCATTTATTTAAAAAAAGGTGTCAGTAGCTAATTTCAAATCGGGTTTTTGTATTTTTCCAGCCTCCTCATGTGATATTCCATTTTTAAGAGCTGTTTTATGTCAGTGGAGGAGACTCAGGGTTTTTTTTATGGAATTTATGCTGTCAAATCCAAGCACTTCCCTGGCTCCTGTTTTCCCAAGGGATGTGCCACACTTCCCTGCTGCATTTCCCAGCTAGGAGAGATTTTTTGATAGAGACTTAGAAATTCCTTAAATGCCTTGAAAATATTTCTGAGATTTGGAGGTGATGGAGCCTCCATCCCTGGGAGTGTTGGGATGTGGCACTTTAGGTGTTTAAAGATAATATTTTAGACCAATTTCTATATTTTAGATCATATTTTTTTCCTATTTCCATAATAGTTCTGCTGGGAAAGTCACTTCCACCCTTAATAATTCCATGATAATTACCTTAATCTGCTAATTTTTGCAAAGTAATGAATGTAGCAGCAAGCTCTCCATAATTAACAATAACTTATATTCATAGAGGAACTGAGAGCAGGCTGTTCTGTCATGGGAACAGTTTTTTTTCTGGGAAAACTTTGCTGGAAAACTGAATTATTCAAGAAATTCAGCTTGCTGGAAGTGCACTCAGGGTTGGAGCTGAGCCTGTGTCCTCACACAACCCCCAGAACTGGCTGGGAAACAATTTCTGCAATTATTTATTTAAAAAATAAAATAGAAATTTTCTATTTGTGCTCCAAGGTGAGTTGTGTAACCCAGGAAAAGCAGAGCTGCAGGTGAGCTGAGTTCTGGCAATTCCAGCTCCCAAAATTCCCAAAAAAATCTTCTTTTCCTTCAGCTTTGTGTGGTTTCAGTGCAGAAAAGGCTTTTGTGAGCTCAGCTGAAAATCAAGCTGTTAAAGGAGCCTTGCTTTTAGACGTTTTTAATTGCCTTGCTGAAATAATCATGAGGTGGATTTGGGGCTTTGGAAGTACTTAAAGAATTACTTCTGCTCTGCAGGAAGTTCAGCAGATTTCTCAGGAGTATTTGCAAAACTTCCTTTCCAAATAATCTGCATTTTCTGCTGATCTCTTCCACATGCCTGCTAATCCTTTTCCTTCACCTTTTTAAAGCCTGTTAGATCACATTTAAAAAGAAAACATTTCATAAGTGGATTTCCAAAAAGATGTGTGTTTTATGGGGTTTTGTGACCACAGCTCTGGTTTTGGCAAAATACTCCCTAGTGGGGATGTAAAACATAATTATTGGTACCTGCATGAATTTTTGAAGTTTTTCATTCTTTCTCTGCCAAAAAAAAAAAAGTTTTTGTGACAGTGTTTATAGTTTTTAATGCTTTTGCTTTCCAAATAAAGCTCAGGGTTAAAGTTCAAAATCACATCTCAGTAATCTGGATTTATTTTGGACACTAAAACCATTACAAAACAATTAGAAACCTTCCCTTGTGGAAATATTTAGTTAAGTAGAAGTATTTTGAGCAGCTTGGACCTTCTGCAGGTCTCCAAAAGAATTATTTGTGTGAAAAATCCTCTCATTGAAATCCTCAGAGTGGGCTGAGCAGTCAGTGCTTCAAACAAAGCAAATACTTTTAGTGGTAGAAATCAAACAGAAATATATTTATATTTATATTTATATTTATATTTATATTTATATTTATATTTATATTTATATTTATATTTATATTTATATTTATATTTATATTTTTTATTTATATTTTTATTTATATTTATATTTCCTGCTGCACAAGAGTTGTTGGGTGCCTTAAAAATATCTCAGCCTAGAAAAGCAGTGTTGTAGAATTGTCCTGAATGTTGGAGTATTAACAAAAACGATTTTCCACAGCATCCAGTGCTCCAATCATTAGCCCAAAATCTGGGAAAAAGATCCCACCTGAGGTCTGAGCAGCCAGGATGAGGAATTTTATCTTCCTGGAGAATGGAAATTTGGGAAAGCATTGGTGAAATCCCTGGGAACACCAAATCTGCATCACAGATTTTCATTTTTTTCCTTTTTGTAGGAGAAAATGGAGCTTTATTCCCAGGATCATTGTCCATTCATTAATTAAAAATATGAAAATAAGTGCAGTGTTTTAGAGGTGAGACTGCCTTGAAACTCAGCCCAAACACCCCTCAATATATGAAATAATTAAATAATTATTAATATCAGCACTGACTGAACTGTCCCATGCAGAATAAAAAATTATAAAGTCTTTGTAGCACCCAAAGTTTAATTCTGTGACAGTTTATTGCTAAGTAGTTTATTCAAAAGTTTATTCAAGTTTCAATAAGCAGTGTTTATGAATTTATAAATAATTTTGGTTATTAATAAAACTTTACTTGGTGTCATAACTGCAGGTCAGGAGAGCTGCAAATGAGGGAAATAACTTTAAAAAATGGATGCAAATTAATTTATTTCCATAAACCAGAAATTCCAGTGGAGTCTGGGGCTTGTTCTTATGTGTGAAAACAAAATCCTGGGATGGTTTGGGTTGGAAGGGACCCCTGGGTGGGTTTGGTTTCATTTTGGGGTTTGTTAATGCTATTTAAACACTTTCCTCAGTGGCCATTTGGGGTCATTTTCATTGGGGTTTTATCTCTTATTCTAACCAGGTATTTTTTTCCCTCATAAAATACAAAATATGCTGTGAATGACTGAAATATGGGCTGTGTTCACTGAAACTGAACACAGAGATAACCAGAATTAATTTCATTAATTGAAATGATTACAGTCATTGATTACTGACCCCACTCACAATAGCAGAGCTGTCAATACTCAGGAAATTTCTTTATTAAAATGCAACTTCCCTCTGCCCTGGGCAGGTTTTCAGAGGGTCACAAGTGAAGAACTGGATTTGATTTTGCTTTTTGAGGTTTTTTCTGGAGTTATTTTGGTTATTGAGCTGAGAGTCCAGAGCTCAGGATTTGGATTTGAGGTTTTTTTTGCTGCTGAAATTCAAAAGGCAGCAGGAAAATGGAGACAGCACCTCAATTTCCAGTGGTGTGGGAGTGGCAGCTGTGTGAGTTCAGGACTTGTTGATAAATTGATTTATTCATAATGTCTGTATCAAAAAATCAAAATAAACCCCATAAATGTAAGGTTTTGACTTTTAGGTGCAGCCAAGTAAACCAAAATCACTTTATTTTCTTACATGGACTGCAAACCATTCTGGAAACTTCCCTGAAGGTTTGATTTCAGAACAAGTGGCTGTTTGTATGGAGGCCTCTTAAAATTCAGGCTGTTTTCCAAGAAGGACTGGCTGAAAGCAGGGGAATTGTTCTTTTTTTTTCCTGGAGATGCTGTTTCCTTTCTCTGAAGGTAGGAAGCTGAGCTGGTGAAGTTCCAGAAAGCCAAGCTGCATTGTTGTAATAAATGGATTTTTTTCCCCCTATTTATATATTTTTTTAGCTATTCATAATCCTTGTAGTTAAACAAAACACTTCTGTGCACTTGTAGTTAAAATATCCTCTTCCTTTCTGATAACCCAACAAGTCAGATAATATTAAATACCTTAAGAGCAACACCCATCTCTGATTATTTTAGTGTGGAATTGTTGATGATTACTGAAAGCTGCAGTGGGAATATATCCATTACTGTGGGGGAAAAAAGGTGAAATAAGAATGAAAATGTCCATTGCTGTGGAGAAAGAGGGTGAAATAAGAATGAAAATGTCCATTACTATGGGGAAACAGGGTGAAATAAGAATGAAAAAGAGGATGAAATAAGAACTGAAATGTCCATTTCTTGCAGGTTATGATGTTAAATAGTAAGAAAAGTTTCTTGTGGCAGGCAGAACTTGTGGAGGGGAATCAGTGGCTGTTCCTGGGGGTGTTTGCCCAGCCCCTGGGGTGTGTGGACATTCCTGTGCAGGATTCATTGGGCCAGATCCCATCCAGCATTGCCTGGCTCATGGAAACTCTGATGAAAGGCTTGAATTTTCCTGAGGCTCCAGGGTGAAGCAGCTGCAGTGGAAAGTATGAACAGCTCCTGCCTTGGGGTTGTGCAAGTACAGAAAAATCAGCTCAGAGCAGGTGGGGTCAGCAGGGCTCTCTGAACCCCACTAAAAACACCCCACCCCATCAAACTTCCACAGCTGTGGGGTCTTCTCCCCTTGGAAAGGCTCAGAATCTCTGTCAGGTACAGAACAGCTTCAAACACATTTTTGGAAGTCTTTTTCTGGGATCTATCCCAACATAAAAACTCCAGAAGTGCAGGGATTCTTCCCAGGAGAGGTTGTTCCTTAATGCCAGAGTGGAATTCTGCTTTTACCCACTGCTCTGCAGTGATGTTTGCATCTCCCCTGCTGGAAAAGGGCAAAAATCAGTCATTGCTATAGCAGAAGCTACCAGGAGATGCACGACTGTGTTGGCTTTCAACCCAAAAACACTGCCTGGAATATTCAGGGATTTAAAAATGTTTGCAAGAATTATTTTCTAATGCTGACTTCTTTTGCCCCTTTAGTCAGGGTGGTTCTTGCCGTATGAACAAATACATAAATAAATTAATAAAATCCATCCTCAAAGCTCTGTTGTTGTGTGCCTTAAAAGCTTTAAATGCCACTGTGCTGCTGGTGTGTCACTAATTAATGTCTGAGATAATTGCAGTGTATCAGGCATTACCATCAACAGAAATGCAGGGGGTTTGGGATAAATTCCAGACTCTTCTGTGGCTCCTTTTATTGTTTTATCAAGGCCAGGTTGGACAGGGCTTGGAGCACCTGGGATAGGGGAATGGGGTTGGAATTAGATGATCTTTAGTAGTGTTTTTAAAATGCTTTTGAAATTTCCAGGTGCACTTGAATTGTTCTTTGAAATGCAGCAATTTCTTGTAATTGCTTTGGGTTTTTTCCTACCCTCCCAGAACATTCTTAGGAAATATTTTTGAAGTTTATCTTCCATTCTTCCTTTTTTGACTGCAGTGGAAAATGTCATTCTTTAAAGATGACAGAAATACCAGCTTGTGTGATTTTCCAAAGCCTCCTCTGTTAATATTTTTAATTTCCTTTTGTTTTCCCCTTAGTCACAGAGGATGTGTCAGAAGATGAACGTGTAACTTCAGCTTGCCTGGGATGATATCTTTAATATTTGACTTAAACAAATCCTGCTGTCATGTTAGAAGGAGCTAGAAACTAAACCAACCCAAACACCTGCTGTTCTCATCCTTATCTTTGCTCTTCCTCAAGTCATAGTTCTGGCACAATCCAGCTGCATTTTTCATGATAATAAATTGGTCATTACAGAAGTGTTTTTCATCCTACTCCCATCAGGATTTTGGTCATGTCTTCACTCAGTGGGACAGTTCTTGTACCTGTCACAGCTGGAAAAAACACCGTAAAAAATTAGAAAAATACCCTGCCAGGGAACAATTCCTGCCCAAAATCCATCCAGCCCTGCCCTGCTCCACCTTCAGGCCATTCCCTGTCCCTCCCTCCCTTGTGCAATATTGGACTTTGGTTTAATGAAGATAATTTTAATGATTCTCTGGTAGATTCTTGTGGAGTCATCAATGCAGGAAGAAAATGAAGAGTGAATCCAGCCCCACTGTGCTCTGCAGGGCAGGGGTGAGGAGGAGTTGCTGTGACACAGCTGGCACTGCCCTGCTGCTATTTAGGGACCTCTTTGGGCTGGGAAGCAAATGCTGCCAGTGGGGGCTATTTTTGAAAGGTGTTTAATTCTCACTGTTCATCAGCTCCTGAGTTATTTGTGGCAGATCCATCCTTTTCAGTGCCTTGGTGAGCAATGATGCTTTAAAAGGTAAAATCTAAAGAAAAAAAGCTTTAAAATCCTTGGTTCTAGGAGGAGCAGATGGAATGATGTGAATGAGTTGTTGATCACTTAAATTGGAAAGCAGAGTTACTTAAATCTTCCTTCTGTGTCACCCAGTCTGGGACTAAACCTGCTTTAAACTCCCCCAGTTCAGGTGCTGATGGTTTAATCATCATTGCTGGGAGAGCAGTTCCATCTTCATTTTATCCTTAAAAACTGCCCAAGGATAAACTCCCAGCCCAAGGGAGAGGATCCTGTGAAAGCTGAGTGACAGGAGAACAAAATCCAACTGCAGCCTGACAGACCAGGAGGGTTTGGGGAAAACAGCTACATCAATAAATCCAAACACAAGCAATCACCACGAGCAAAGAAGTGCTGAAAGATTTTAATGAGTCAACCTAACCAGGTCAGCCTGAGAGTTAATAATCTTTATTTTTTAAATCACCAAATTCACTAATGAGCAGAGAGCTCTGACTGTATTTGCTTCATGTATTTGCAAATGATTGTTTAATTTCTGTTTCCCCCAGTTCTTTCAGTCTCCCTTTGTTGCTGCCTGTCCTGATTAGGAGTTAATACTCTGATTTGAAGACTCTCTAATTTAGCATTTCAATCTTGCTGTTACAGTGAGGTTGCAGAAGGTGGAACTGCAAATGCTGTTTTAAGCTCTTTTTTTGCTCTGCTGGGCAGGCTGGAAATATCAGGTGTAATTTTGAGTTGGTTTTAGAGACAATCAAGGTAGAGGCTGTTGGATCAGGTGACTTTGATAAGTGACTGGTTTGTGGTGGTTAAAATATAAAATACAGTGTTTGTGAAACTCTGCCTTCTAAAAGGGACTCTTACCATGGCCAGGCTGTTTTTATGGAGATCACTTGAGCACACTGATGTGCTTTCCTCCTAATCCAGCTCCTGCAATAAAACACTGCAAGCTTTTAGAGGAGTAGTTCAATCCCAGCCCAGTTCATCTGGAAAGAATGGTAAGGCTCAGCTGGGCACACAGCACAGTCCTGTCAGTGTTTGCTGAAAGGCTGAGCACACAACTGAAGCTTTTCCTTTCGCTGGGATGTTGTTGCAGGAGCTTAATGAGGCTCCTCAGAAATCCCTTGGAGAGTGGCACCAACTGCAAACACACCAGGAATAGCTCAGGCAGTGCCCTGGTGGGAGCTTTCTGCCCTCCCTGGGGAAAAGGAGCTGGGGGATTTTCCAAAACAGGGGTTGGGGGCTGGAAATTTTCACACATTCTAAAGCAGCCCAGGGAGGAGCTGGAGCTGCTCAGAGAGCCCAGAGGAGCCCCAGGATGAGCAGAGGGATGGAGCAGCTCTGCTGGGAGGAAAGGCTGGCACAGCTGGGATTGTTCAGCCTGCACAGGAGAAGCTTTGGGCTGAGCTCAGGGTGGCCTTGCAGGGCCTGAAGGAGCTGCAGGAAACCTGGAGAGAGACAATTCCCAAGGGCTGCAGGGACAGCACACAGGGAATGGCTTCACTGTGGGGTTGGATGGGATCTTGGGAATCAGGAATTGTTCCCTGGGAGGGGCTGGGATGGAATTGCCAGAGCAGATCCTGTCCATGGATCCCTGGAATGTTCAGTTCCAGGTTGGACACTGGGACATTGGGAGGTGTCCCTGCCATGGCAGGGGTGGAGCAAGGTGATCTTTGATATCCCATCCCAAACATGATTCTGTGATTCATTCCAAGTTCAAAACCTGTTTCCAGTGTTGTAAAATGTTCCAAGTGCAGGTTAAAAATAAATCTGAGGTGATAACATACTTGGATGGAATCCTTAAGGTTTCACAGAATCTCAGACTGCTTTGGGTTGGAATTACCCCAAATCCCACCCAGTGCCACCCCACCATGGCAGGGACACCTCCCACTGTCCCAGCCCCAATGTCCAACCTGGAACTGAACATTCCAGGGATCCAGGGGCAGCCCCAGCTGCTCTGGGCACTGAGAGCTGAACTTGTTTCCTGCAGCAGCCCAGGTATAAACAGTGTGGAAAATGTCCCAAGGAGCTTTGGCATTCCCACAGCTGATCTGCATGGCAATCAAAGGGAAGTTCCCTCTCATTTCTTGGGGAAAGGGGAGGGGAGGAGGGGCTGGGAGCTGCTTTGAGGATTGATTTCAGCAGCACCCTCCAGACTCAGCTGGATCAGAGGCTGAGCAGGACTTGGAGCAGGTCTGAGTTGGTCTCACTGCTGTGTTGGGTTTAAGTGACACCTGAGGAGTTTTAGGAACCAGTCAGGCAGGGAGTCTCAGAGAACTTATAATTATTTCACTGTACCTCAGGAAAAAAATCTTCTTTGTATCGTTGTGACTTCCAAGAAAAGTTTCCAACATTTCCAAAAGCAAGTGGTGGTTTTTTTTTCCAAGAAAAAAGTAAAATTCAGTAAGTGATACAAGTATTCAGGGAGGCTCTTTCTAAATAATATATTTTCCTTTAATAATTTATTAATATTAATTAAATAGAAATATTTTCTTTAATATTAACATTTAATAGTTCCTGAAATGTTTCTCTTTAAATAAAAGTAAAATAATAGAAAGAAGCACCTGGTTTTTAGGCTTCTAAGGCTGAAATACTAGGAAATCAGGATATGCAGGGAATAGGGTGGAAGCTATTTATAAATTTAGTTTTTCTAAATCAGAGTTGCTAGAATGAAGTTATCAAAGTGCTGTTTTGTCTCTAAAGAGGCACAAAGATTCCCAGTTAGATGCAGCCCAGGAGAACATCCTACTTTCCATACCTTGCAGACTTTGAGAAATGTTTTCCAGGAAAGCTGAGTACAGCCATGAATCACTTCTGGAAAACCCAGTGGAAGGAATTAGTCAAAGAAATGCTGCAGTGGCCACTCCCGGCCTGTCAGGAAATGGGACAGCTTTGCATCATTTCATTCAAACCATGGCACATCCATTTTCAAAAGCTCTCATGAACAGAGCAAGCTAAAAGTTGTTCATTGACTTTCTAAAAATGCTCATTTTGAAATCAGTATGGCATTTAATATCAGCCAAATTGGCTTTTTATGAATCTCCCTTTTCTCTGAATTTCCCTTTTCTCCCTGGATTCTCCTGCTGGGGGGGAACTGGCAGTGGATGGTGTCTTCACAGGCAGTAAATTGGCCAAATATTTCCTGATTGATAATGAATTCATTATTCTGTGTTATCAGTAATGTAATTGTCAACTCAGATTCCTGCAAGTGTGGGAACTCCCATGGTTTTCCCACTCCTTCCCATGGTTTTAACATGATCTGTGTTCATTTTTCTGGTGTTAAAGGGATAAAACAAACCAGAAATGCCACAAAGAAAGTGGGGAGGGTGAGGGATTGCAGCTTCCAGTGTTGTTGGAGTGAATCCTGAGGGAATTTTGTGGATCCAAATGTCTGGGGCAGCTCCTGGGCTTTGGAAAGGAATTGCTTTGGAAAGAGCTGCTTCTATCCTGTCAGTTCTGAAGCTGAATATTGAATTCCTGACAAATCCCATTTTCTGCAGCTCCCACTTGCTTGCCAAGAGCTGCCGCTGCAGAGGAAGTTGGGTTGTGTTTGGGTTTTTCTTAACAGGTTTTTTGGTTTGTTGTGTGTTGGGTTTGGTGGCAGTGGTTTCTTTTCCTGTGGGAGCAGCTCATGCATGGATATATTCTGGTTTAAACCAGCCAGGGCAGGGGGAATTGGTTGAATTTTTGTTATTAATAAATGAAAGCTGCTGCCTGTGTTTTGTGTTCAGCTGTTCTGAACTGCCCTGCTCAGTTCCTGCTGCTTGGGGAAGAGGGCAAAGTAAAGGAATGGTGCTTAAACACCTTTAATTTCCTGGGAGAGTGGATGGGGCCTCACTTTGAGCTGAATCCTCCTGAAGACATTTAAAAAGTGAATTCTCAGCCATTCAGGATCCCCCAGAGCTGAGCACTCCCCTCCAGAACCAAGCTTGCACCTCTCCATCTGATGGAATTTTTATTTCTCCACCATTTGTGTCACTTCCCAGTGCTCAGAGAGCCACTGGACTTCTTCCTGTCACTTTTGGCCTTTGGTTCTTAAAACCTGAATCCTGCATCCTCTGCCAAATACACTTTTCATTTCTCCATGTCCTTTAACCCTTTTTCCCAGTGGAAATTTTCTAAGAGGCTCCAGACATTCCAACCTTTGCTCTGTGATGATTTGGGGAAATGTCTCTCAAGAAAACTTGGAGAAATCTCTTTAAGGGACATTTTCCTTTTCTGAAGGAGCTCTTTCAAAGGCAAACTCAATGCCTTCATTTCCAGATTATTCCTGAAAGGATTGAGTTGTGTCCTGTGTGAGTGTGGGCTCCCAGTAGAGAATGCTCCTAGAAATTCCCAAATTTCATCCTGCTCTTTGTTTTCTGCTCCTCACAAATTCCCAAACTTCATCCTGCTTTTTGTTTTCTGCTCCTCAGAAATTCCCAAACTTCATCCTGCTCTTTGTTTTCTGCTCCTCAGAAATTCCCAAACTTTATCCTGCTCTTTGTTTTCTGCTCCTCAGAAATTCCCAAACTTTATCCTGCTTTTTGTTTTCTGCTCCTCAGAAATTCCCAGACTTCATCCTGCTCTTCAGGAATTTCTGAGGAGCAGAAAACAAATTTCATCCTGCTCTTTGTTTTCTGCTCCTCAGAAATTCCCAAACTTTATCCTGCTCTTTGTTTTCTGCTCCTCAGAAATTCCCAAACTTTATCCTGCTCTTTGTTTTCTGCTCCTCAGAAATTCCCAAACTTTATCCTGCTCGTTGTTTTCTGCTCCTCAGAAACACCAATTTTTGAACAAAGCAGATTTCTGGATTTTCTTTAGAGCAGGTTTGGTTGAAAATCCTGGATGGCACTGGTGTTGGGATGTTTTTCCAAATGGAATAAATCTTTTTTTAGATGAATAGAAAAATAATCTCCATTAAATACTGTCTGAAATGTTGATTTCCTTTTCAGTACCCAAATGAGGGAAAATCATCATTAATTTATTCTGGGTCATTTGAGTGTATTCCCAGCAGGAGTGGAATATTCCAAGATTACATTTTGGAATATATTTGCCACATTCAAAAGTTTTCTAAATGAGGCTGGTGATTACTCAGCTAGTCTGTAGTGGAATTTCCAAATGCCCACTTTTGTGTTCCCACTCAGTGAACAGGAATTCAGTGTTTAATGCTTGGAAATGGAAGTGTAAATCACAGATTTTTCCAAGGATGGAAGAAGCACACTAGAGGTATTTATTTTTCAGATGGTTGACTGGAAAACTGTGCCCCATGGAATTTGTAAATGGCCCTTGTGTGACAGAGCACAACTCTGGATGTTTTATTTGAATATATTTAGATCTCCTAATGCAAAAATGACACCAGTTCATACATTTGAAGTCTTCAGGAAAAACAGCTCCTTCTTGGCACTGCAGTTGGAATTTGCATTAAAAAATCATCAGGGGGTTATTTGAATTTTTTTTTTTTTAATTCTTCAGTGGAGTGGCTGCAGTTTGTGTGGCAAGTCTGGAATTGGCTTCTCAGGAGCCTCCCTGAATCCAGAGGTGCTGCCCAGTGCCATGGGCAGAACTGGGGGTCCCTGAGCAGCTGCTGGAAGGACACACAGCTCCAGGGATAAATTAGGAATTAATTGGAGTGAGAGAGGATGCCAGAGCTCCAGGACTGCACTGCCAGGAGTGCCCAGGCTGGGTCTGTGCAAGGCCAGGGCTTGGATCAGTGATCCAATATTCCAATATTCTTCTTTAGTCTCATTTTGAAATGATAGAATGATAGCAACAGATGCAGGGAACCTTCTGGAAGATTTTCTTTCTTCTGTCCCAGGAAGAGCTGTTGAATTAAGATGCAGAAAATTAAGAAGTGAAATGGGGGCAAGCCTGGGTTGGCAATTCACAGCCCTGGAATAGGTGAGAATTTAAAGTGAAGGAGGAAGAAATGAGGTTGGGGCTTTCAGGAAGTTTTTACAACAGTTGGTGGTGACAGGACAAGGGGTGATGGCTTCAAAGTGATGGAGGGAAGATTTAGATTGGAATGAGGAAAAAAATCCTTCCCTGTGAGGGTGGGGAGGGTGCCCAGAGCAGCTGGGGCTGCCCCTGGATCCCTGGAAGTGTCCAGGGCCAGCTTGGAGCACTTGGGACAGTGGGAGGTGTCCCTGCCATGGCTGGGTGGGCTCTGGGTGGGCTCTGAGGTCCCTCCCAACCCAAACCAGTCTGGGATTAAATGATAAACAAAATTCTCTCTCAGGTTTTGGAGATCCCCTGAGGAAAAGCTGCTTGTTCCAAACTCTTCTCCCCAGCTTTGTTTGCTGCACAGCAATCAGACTTGTTCCTTCAGCTCTGTCAGCAGGGAGCAGCTCTGGGAGGGTTGGATCAGCTGGATCCCAGCAGGGAGGGGGAGCAGTTCAGGGAATGACTCTTGTGGATTATCCTGTAAGGCTGCACCAAATTCCCAAAAACATCTGGAACATCTGAGAGGCAGCCTTGGGAGCAGGGACCACTGAGACACTGCTGGGGGAAGGTGGCATTTGGCTGTTAGGGGGGAGTGAATGCAGGGTGGCTTTGAGGAGTGGGAATTCTCCATCTCTGCAGGATTTGAGGCTTTCCAGTAGGAGAGTGAGGTGAGCTAAGAGGGGAAAACTGCCCTGGCCCAGCCTGAGGCCGTTCCCTCTCCTCCTGTCCCTGTTCCTGGAGCAGAGCCCGACCCCCCCTCCCTGCCCCTCCTGGCAGGGACTTGTGCAGAGCCACAAGGTCCCCCCTGAGCCTCCTTTTCTCCAGGCTCAGCCCCTTCCCAGCTCCCTCAGCCCCTTCCCAGCTCCGTTCCCTGCCCTGGACACGCTCCAGCCCCTTTGACTTTCAGACCAGATTTGGAAATGAAGCCTTGGTTGCTCAGAGAAAAGTAGTTGGGATTCTTTAATTGCTTTACATGAACCTTTAATATGCACTGATTGACTCTTGATTGAGATGTTGAGTAGGGAATACAGACAGGCTGACACAGATTCATTCCTTTTACTGACCTTTTATTTTTTTTTCCTCCTTCATTACCTGGAATGTACCAAGTGAGATAAAAATATCTTGACTTCTTTGGTCTTCTCAGAAAAGTTTGAGTGAAGATGGAATTGTATTAAACTAAAATTTCCACCTGCCTTTTGGTGCTGCTGTGATGATCAGTGTGTGTGTCTCATCAAGCCAGGGAGCCAAAGAAACATTTTTTTCCTCAAGGAATATTTAAAAGCCTGGGATGCTGACATCAGGCTCTTACTCTACCATGATAAAGTGGATATATATTTTGAAGGCATCATGTGTAATACATACTGTAATCATGAAATGGCTTGGATTGGGCCTTAAATCCCACCCAGAGCCACCCCAGCATGGCAGGGACACCTCCCACTGTCCCAGCTGCTCCAGCCCCAGTGTCCAACCTGGAACTGAACATTCCAGGGATCCAGGGGCAGCCACAGCTGCTCTGGGCACCCTGTGCCAGCCCTGCCCACCCTGCCAGGGAACAATTCCTGCCCCATATCCCACCCAGCCCTGCCCACCCTGCCAGGGAACAATTCCTGCCCAAGATCCCACCCAGCCCTGCCCACCCTGCCAGGGAACAATTCCTGCCCCAGATCCCACCCAGCCCTGCCCCCTGGCACTGGGAGCCATTCCCTGGGTCCTGTCCCTCCATCCCTTGGAACTTTTCTCCCTCCGTCTTTCTTGTAACTCCTTCAAGTCCTGGAATCTGAATCTGGATCCCAGCCTTTTACAGGCAGCTCAGAATTTAACTTCTAAAAGCTCCTGTCCTGGAAGATGGATTGTGTCTTCCTCACTCCTCTTACACATGAGAGCAAAACTGATCTCAGCTTGTTGGCACTGTGTTGTTTTGAATAATGAGCCATGTTTGGCTGCAGTGTTCTGTGTCTGTTCTGTTCTGCTGCTGCTGGAGGGCAGGAATTGGGAAAGGATTTTGCCAGGAGGGGCAGGGAGGGGGAAACAGGGACAGGAGGAGAGGGAGCGGCCTCAGGGCAGGCTCAGGGGGGACAGCAGCAGCAATTTCCCCATGGAAAGGGAGCTCAGGGATTGGCACTGCCCAGGGAGGTTTGCAGTGCCCATCCCTGCAGGTGGCACCTGGAGGTGGCACTCAGGGTGACAAGGTGGCCATGGGGACAGCTGGCACTGCCTGGGCTGGGAGGGATTTTCCAGCCCCAGGGATTTGGGGATTTTGGGATTCCCTGAGCTTTGTTCCTGCCCCTTCCAGCCCCATCCTGTGGCACAGCCTGGCTGTGTCTGTGTGGGAGCCTCCATTCCCCATCCCTCGTGTTTGGGCTGCTCAGGGTTGTTTCCTTGTGGCTCTGTCACCATTTCAGCAGATCTGGGTTAAATTTCTCTGAGATGTGCTCCCAGCTCTGTCCCCTCAGCCCTGGGGATGTGCAGGGCTCCAGCTGTGCTCAGTGTCAGAGCACACAGGACACACTGCAGGAATTCAGGAATCCCAATGCTGGTTTGTGCCCTATTCCCTGCCCCTCTCCCTCTGCTCAGCCTCACTATAAATAACTGTACAGCTCTTCCTCTTCATACCACAGCCACATCTTCATGCACAAGGTGCCTCCTCGAGAAATAATGATCCAAAGCCCTTTTAGCTTCAGGAGTGATGTGTTTGAACATGTCCCTTCTTTCTGTCTTGAATTATTTCATCTTGCAGCTCTACAGATCTGTTAATTACTTTCTGGATTGATTTCTCCCCCCCTTTGAGCTGTTAATTCAAATAAATAACCTTGAAAAGGTCAGAGTGGAGCTGATTTTTCCTTGCTGAAGTGGTAGGAATCTCTCAGGCTTCCTTTATTTCATTGTTACCCAGTGCTTGGGAGAAACCTCTTGTCTTGGGGGCTGCAAGAGCATTTTTAACAAACCACTTCCTTCAATTCTACTGTAAATAGTTTTTTCTCCAGTATGAAAAATGCCCTATTAACCCATTTTGTTTTCAAAGTCCTTGTCCTTTTTTAGTTGCTAACAAATAGAGGTGCTCTTTGGAGAATTTCCACCTCTTCCCCCTTTTTTAGTCTCCATCTGAGGGAAGGATTTATATAGACAGCTATATTTAGAGAAGCCTTCAGCAGGCTGGAGAGGAGTTGTGTGAGGATTTCCTGCCCTTCCCTTCCCAGACTTGGCTTTCCTAGGGTGGCCTGTGCAGGGTTTCTGGACACTGGACTCCTGTCCCTGTCACCTTCTGTCCTCCTCCCTGCCAGAAATAGAAATAAAAATCAACAGCTGGCTGTGGGAATGTTCTTGTTTACTTTTGTTGTGGTTTATTGTCATCTTCAGCTTTTTCTTTTGTCTTTGCCTGTTTATTTTCTCTCACCCCAAGATATCATGGATTAATTATAATATTGCTGGACACTCTTCCTCAGGAATTTCCCTAGGTTTTCAAAAAGCATCTTCTTGAAGGCTGTTTTGATGATCTGAACCCAAATTCTCTCTCTGTGGTGAGGGAATTGTTACTTGGATTGACTTTGCAAGAACTTTCTCCTTCCCTTTTCTAATCTCCCAACCCAATTACTGCAGAAGATGTTTCATAATGTGCTTTTTCTTCTATAAATACCTCACCTGTAGATAATTTTGGAATTAGAGTAAAGCATTTAATGAGTTTAAACAGAAATAAAGTCAGTAGAAATAGGCAGGATTTTTTTTTTTTATAAACTCATTGACATTTATCCCTCTAACTTCAAGTGTAGAAAAGTGTTTGAGTCTTGAGTTTGTATTTGAGTTTTGTGTCTGAAGGTGCAGAATCCTCCTAGAAAATGGGCATTTATTCCTCTGCTTCTGTTTGGAGCAGGAAAAGATTTTCCTGGAGTAGCTGGAGGTCTAAAAGAGGTGACACTGCACCCTCAGTGTTTATTGTCAGCTGAGTTTCTTTGCAGTAAATATCTGTGTTACCATACAAAGCATGCCTGTGCTAATTGTGCTGGATGAGAAGTGTTTCTCACAATCTTTATTTCTGAAAAGATCTCAGAATTGCCCAGTAGTGGAGTTTTAGAAGCATGGACCTGAGAGAGGAACACTGAGCAGAACTGGATGGAGCCCAGCCAGGCCTTTGTGCCTCCAGTTCCATGGATTCAGATCCTGCACAGAGGTTGTGGTTGGTGTGCTGGGCACTGGGGTGAGGTGCTGCAGGGCTGTGAACACTCCCAGGTGTGTTTGCTGTGCCACAGGTGGTGACAGAGCTGCTGCTGCCCCACCCAGCCCCATCCCCTTTTCCATGGACTCACCCTCTGGGCATTCCTTGGCTCATCTGGAAAACCAGTTTGTGGCTTGTGGTGCTGTGCTCTGATTTCTCTGCTGTAAATAATTCTGCACATTCTCCTTGTGCACTTCATCCTGTGATCCCACAGACTCCTGTTCTCATTAACAAATTGGTTTGTGCAGATGATTTCCCTGCTGGAATGGATTTATTTCACTTCTGTCTTTCCTGAGGAGTGCAGGAAATATAATGTGGGATGTGGAGCTTTAAAACACAACTTTTTATAACCACAGAGCAGAAGAAGCTGTCACAGAATTACAGAATGGTTTGAGTTGGAAGGGACCTTAAAGATGATTTAGTTTCACCCTCCTGCATGGCAGGGACACCTCCCACTGTCCCAGTGTCCAACCTGGAACTGAACATTCCAGGGATCCAGGGGCAGCCACAGCTGCTGAAAGGAGACCTGCACAGGATTTCTTTTTGCAACTCTGACAGGATTTCTCATGAAGTAAAATTCCCTGGCACCCCAGTCCTACTTTAGAACATTTTTTCCCCCAGAATCCTGCAGCAGCTGAGCCCTGGCAGCCTGGCATGGCAGCACACCCACTCCTGCCTCTCACTCAGCCCTGTGCATTTTTCCCATGCCAAGCACACCCAGCTCACAAGCACAGGGAGGAGAAGGGAGGCAGAATTATCACCAGTGTTAATGTTAAAAAAATGTGTGGAAAAAATTCTTTACTCAGAGGGCAGTGAGGCCCTGGCACAGGGTGCCCAGAGCTGCTGTGGCTGCCCCTGGATCCCTGGAATGTTCAGTTCCAGGCTGGACATTGGGGACAGTGGGAGGTGTCCCTGCCATGGCTGGGGTGGCACTGGATGGGTTTTGAGTCTAGGAATTCATGATTTTTGTTTCAGGGATTTTATTATTATTCTAGCTCTGGAACCTGTTCATGTGTTGCTGTCTGCTCCTCCCTGGCCCTTGCCAACCCCCAGGAAAATGAAACCAGTGTGATTTTCATTGTAGATAAGTTAGAGATGTTTATCCCAGTCCTGGGGAAGGGCTGAGGCAGGATAATTAACATGAGACAGGAATAGAAGCTGTGTGTTGATAGGAAAAGAGCAGCAGGTCTGGAGTGGGAGTGCAGGGATTACACAGAGCACCTCCAAGGGCAGCTGTAAAACCTGCCAGGGAGGAGAGAGAAAGGACTGGATTGTTCTGATTTATGGCTCTTAGGGGGTCATTTTATTGACTTAGAGAATTCCCAGCATATTTAACTTCACATTCATTTTCCTTCCCTGATTGTTCTCTGTGCTGTTGTAGTTATTGGCACTTTTGGTGACTTACCTTGATTTCTGCTTCTGTGGCCTCACTTGCTTCTCTTCTGTGCCTTACCTCTTCATTGCATGTGGAGATGAAATTGTGGGGCTAATTATGGCATTCAATCATTCTGTGTTCCCAATATTTCATATATTTATTGGATTCTCTGATTGTCCCTCCAGCCCACAAAAATGTTCAAAAAAAGGAGACTCAGGTTTCTGTCCTTGGGCAGTGCTGGAGGATCTGTCAGGTGCTCTTGGTGTTTGGGAGCACTTCAGGTCTTGATTGAGCACCTTGTCTGCAATTTTAGAACTCAACTTGCAGAATCTGAGCCCTGGAATCTGCAGCTGTCAAGGGAAAGGTGAAAGCTGAGGAATAAATCTGACCCTGCACTGCTCTGAGCCCTTTGCTTTCATTCCCAAAGTGCAGCAGCACCATGGATCCATGGAAGGGTCTGAGTGGGAATGGACCTTAAATCCCACCCAGAGCCACCCCAGCCATGGCAGGGACACCTCCCACTGTCCCAGGCTGCTCCAACCTGGAGCTGAACATTCCAGGGATCCAGAGGCAGCCACAGCTGCTCTGGCAATTCCATCCCAGCCCCTCCCAGGGAACAATTCCTAATTCCCAATATCCCATCCAACCCCACAGTGAAGCCATTCCCTGTGTGCTGTCCCTGCAGCCCTTGGGAATTGTCTCTCTCCAGGTTTCCTGCAGCTCCTTCAGGCCCTGCAAGGCCACCCTGAGCTCAGCCCAAAGCTTCTCCTGTGCAGGCTGAACAATCCCAGCTGTGCCAGCCTTTCCTCCCAGCAGAGCTGCTCCATCCCTCTGCTCATCCTGGGGCTGCTCTGGGCTCTCTGAGCAGCTCCAGCTCCTCCCTGCGCTGGTTTTGTCCTTGTTCTGTCACCAGGGAGTCTCAAAGAGAGGACAGGAACAGCAAACACTCAGAAGGGAGATAAGGGAGCAGAAAAGCTGCCCTCTGATAATATCAGAACATCAAATCCAGGACTCCTGAGGTGTTGCAATGTTCCTGTCCCAGCCAAGGTGTTTGCACGTGGGTACCAAACCTTGCAGGAGCTGAGCCTACACTGGGGACATTGCGACATTTCTGTAACTTTGCCTCGTGGTTTGCACATCATCTCAGGGCTCTCCACACAAAGCACTCCAGGGACAGTGGGATTTGGGGCTTTTTCTTTTGAGTTTGGTGTTATTCACTCCTGGTGGTTTATTTTCTACACTGAGAGACCTGGCTGAGCTGGAGGAGGGCAGGGCTGGGTGGGATCTGGGGCAGGAATTGTTCCCTGGCAGGGTGGGCAGGGCTGGGGGGGATCTTGGGCAGGAATTGTTCCCTGGCAGGGTGGGCAGGGCTGGGTGGGATCTTGGGCAGGAATTGTTCCCTGGCAGGGTGGGCAGGGCTGGCTGGCACAGGGTGCCCAGAGCAGCTGTGGCTGCCCCTGGATCCCTGGAATGTTCAGTTCCAGGTTGGACACTGGGGCTGGAGCAGCCTGGGACAGTGGGAGGTGTCCCTGCCATGGCTGGGGTGGCTCTGGATCATTTCATGATTCCATGATTTGGTCCACAACCATTTCAACAAATCATGATAGTGACAAAATATAATATGCAAGGAGTGATTTTTTTGGGGGGTTTTAAAAAGGCATTCTACAAATCTTGTGTGTATCAGTAGAATTTAAATTTTTTTTTTTTTTTTTAATCTGGAGAACACTGTGAAAACATTCTTTTGTGAGGTTACATTTCTCAGGACCACTCTGTTCATAGCCAAGCTCTAGTCCTGGATTAGATGCCAGAGTTCTTTTGAAGTAATTTTCCCTGGCTCTCAGTAATGTGCAGGTGGCCTTGAGGAGGGCACTCACATTTTGAGTGTTTTCCTCTCCATGAGCTCTGGGGACAGGAATGTCCCCCAGAGGTGCTGCAGTGACCCAAGGCTGTGCCAGCTTAGAGCAGGAACCTGCTCTGCTTTATCAGGAGCTGCAGTTCCCTGGCATGTGGGCAGCTGTTTGTGCTCAGGTGATTCATGGCCATTCTTTCCAGGTGAGCATCCCCACCTCTGCTGTGTGGAGTCACACATCCAGAGCCCTGAGCATTCCTGACAGCAAATTCCAGGTCAGGGCCAGCATTTGGGATGTGCTCAGTGTGGTTTTCTGGGCTCAGGGCTGGTTGTGATCCTGAATTTGTGAATCTCTCATCCCATCCTCACAGAATTGATCCCAAAGGGGTGGCCAGGCCTTGGGAAGAGCTGCCCAGGGGGGTTTGGAGTCCCCATCCCTGGAGGTGTCCAAGGAATGTCTGGATGTGGCACTCAGAGCAGGGGATGGGGGTGAAGATTCAGTCACAGGTTAGACTGGATAGTCTTGAACTGCTTTTCTACTTCCAGTGATCCTGGGATTTTTATGTGAGGACTTCCAAGAAAAGGTTCTAAGAAAAAAAATTGTGTTAAGTATTCTTTTCATGCTGTGATAACTTTTACACTGAGGTAACCTAAGAACAGCAGAGAGTTTGACTTTAAATGGGGGTTCAGCAAACAGACCCCTAAAAGTGGAGAACAGTCTTCATGTGCAAAGTTTTGTATATTTAAATATTGATGAAATCAGGTTTTAAACTTAGCACACTGCATTTTTACAAATATTCCTTTAAACTTGGTACTTCTATCATAGCCCTGTGTTAGAACACAATGAACTAAAGGCACTCAAGATTTTGACTGCATTATAATTTTGGAGCTGAATGTGCATGGGAGAGTTCCAAATAACTTGTGAAAACTTCAGTTTAAACTTCATTAATTACTTGAAATGGTAATGAGTTTTTTTAATGGTTCTTGGTTCTGAAATCCAAACACACCAAACAAATCCCACAAGAAAAGACCACAAAACTCCCCCAAAAACCTGTGTTCTGTGCAGCTTTTTTGGGAATTGCTTTGAAGCTGGGATCCAGGTGTCCCAGAAAATGTCAGGAATTCAGGTTCCACACCTGCTGTGTCTCAGGTTGCTGAGCAAGCTCCTGGTAGGAAAAAGAAGCACAAACCAACCCCTGACAAAACCCTGCCCGCTTTACAAGGCTGGGAAAGAGTTTTTAATAAGGCAAGAATGATAATTAATGCACTGAGTTGCTTTGAAGAAGTTTCCAAATGAATCCTCCTTGTGATGGGAGGGAAATCATTTTCCCAAATCAATCTCTACATTTCAACCTGTGGCTGTTCCATGGAACAAAAAACGAGCTGTGAGCTGAGGGCTTTGTTTTCCATCTCCAAAGAATCTGAACTAGGCAGTTTTCTTGCTAATTAATCAGGAATTAGGCACTTTTCTTGCTAATTAATGAGGAATTAAGCAGTTTTCCTGCTGCCTTCATCCCACCCATTCCCGGAGCGTTCTGCCGGGGCAGGAACATTTTCCATCCATCCCTTGGAGTGGGAGCTGCATGGAATTACTGCCAGTGGAAACTATGCTGCAAGAGGCTGGGCAGCAGCTGCCCTGCTCAGCTCAGCTGGATTTTCCATGCTGCTGGTAATTAGCAGAGGGAAGCTGACTAATTGCTCACGTCACCTCTTTCCAGCCCAGCTTACATTTTGTTCCCGACTCCCTCCAAGCATGCGGGACTCTGCTCAGGAATTCGCTGTCACACACACACACAGGATGCTCTGAGAGGTTTTTTTTTTTTTTCCACCAGGGGTTGGGCTGCCTTTGCTTTATAAACTCTGTGTGCAGCAGCCAGGGCTCCTGAAAAATCCTGGGATTTCTGCTGGGATCGCTGGGAAAATGCATTTCCGTAATTTCCATTACAGCTTCAGCTCGCTCGTCGCCTGCCTGGCTGATGGGGAGCTCTTCACCCAGCCAGAGGCAAGGGTAGGTTTGGGGAATTATTTCATTTCCAGAGAAAAGGGTAGGTTTGGGGAATTATTTCATTTTCAGAGAAAAGGGTAGGTTTGGGGGGTTATTTATTTCATTTCCAGAGAAAAGGGTAGGTTTGGGGGGTTATTTATTTCCAGAAATAAGGGTAGGTTTGGGGGGTTATTTCATTTAAGGGTAGGTTTGGGGGGTTATTTATTTCATTTCCAGAGACAAGGGTAGGTTTGGGGGGGTTATTTGATTTAAGAGTAGGTTTGGGGGGTTATTTATTTCATTTCCAGAGAAAGGGATAGGTTTGGGGGGTTATTTGATTTAAGGGTAGGTTTGGAGAGTTATTTCATTTGCAGAAACCAGGGTAGCTTTGGTGGGATTATTTCATTTCCAGAGAAAAGGGTAGGTTTGGGGAGTTATTTCATTTCCAGAATCAGGGGTAGGTTTGAGGGATTATTTCATTTCCAGAGAAAAGGGTGGGTTCCATGGGGTTATTTCATTTAAGGGTAGGTTTGATGGGGTTATTTCATTTCCAAAAACAAGGGTAGGTTCAGTGGGGTCATTTCCAGAATCAAGGGTAGATTTAATGGGGTTGTTTCCAGAATCAAAGGTAGGTTTGGTGGAATTGTTTCATTTAAGGATAGGTTTGATGGGGCTATTTCATTTCCAGAGACAAGGATAGGTTTAATGGGGTTATTTCATTTAAGGGTAGTTTTCATGGGGTTATTTTATTTCCAGAATCAAAGGCGGGTTCAGTGGGTTTATTTCATTTCCAGAATCAAGGATAGGTTCAGTGGGGTTATTTCCAGAAACAAGGGTAGGTTTGATGGGGTTATTTCATTTCCAGAAACAAGGGGTAGATTTAATGGGGTTATTTCCAGAAACAAGGATAGGTTCCTGTCCTGTCCTAAACTGTCCTAGTTTAGGACAGTTCCATGGAGTTATTTCATTTCCAGAAATAAGGATAGGTTCCATGGGGTTATTTCATTTAAGGGTAGGTTTGGGGGCTTATTTCATTTCCAGAATCAAGGGTGGGTTCCATGGGGTTATTTCATTTAAGGGTAGGTTTAGTGGAGTTATTTCCAGAAACAAGGGTGAGTTCCATGGGGTTATTTCATTTAAGGGTAGGTTTGGTGGGTTATTTCATTTCCAGAAACAGGGGTGAGTTCCATGGAGTTATTTCATTTCCAGAAATAAGGGTAGGTTCAGTGGTGTTATTTCATTTAAGGGTAGATGTAATGGGTTTATTTCCAGAGACCAAGGGTATGTTCAGTGGGGTTATTTTCAGAGACAAGGGTAGGTTCCATGGAGTTATTTCATTTCCAGAATCAAGGGTGGGTTCAGTGGGGTTATTTCATTTCCAGAAATAATGGTAGGTTCCATGGGGTTATTTCATTTAAGGGTGGGTTCAGTGGGGTTATTTCCAGAAACAAGGGTAGGTTTGGGGGAGTAATTTCATTTAAGGGTAGGTTTGATGGGGTTATTTCATTTCCAGAAACAAGGGTGAGTTCCATGGGGTTATTGCCAGAAACAAGGGTAGATTTAATGGGGTTATTTCCAGAGACCAAGGGTGGGTTCAGTGGGGTTATTTAATTTAAGGGTGGGTTCAGTGGGGTCATTTCCAAAACCAAAGGTAGTTTGGTTTCTGGAAACTCCACTTTGGAGGGTTTGGACTTGCAAAGGAAATTCCAGTTTGCCATAAAACTCTCAGAGTTTGGGATTGTACAGCAGCCTGCTCTGGTGGGAGTGATTCCAGCTCTGGGAATTATTCCATTTCAGCTGTGTGTGCTTGGGAAAATGAGCTCAGGTTTTCCCTCCAGATTTCTTTGATTGCGTGGTGTATTCTGAATTTTCAGCAAATATTTAATTCTGATTTTGGTAGCAAGATCCACTAATTTGTAATCTGTTTGATGCTCCTCCTGGGATTTTTTGTTTTAAATGGTAAAACTGTAAGAAATCCTCTTGGGTCTGTATTACCTGATTTGTAATATCAATAATATATAATGTAAATATGAAAGAATATAAAATATTTATCAGTCCTGATACAGTGAGCTGTTACTGCTAGGATACCTTAAGGGCAAAAAAAACTTTTGTATTTTAGTATCACAGTGCCAAAGTCACATTTCTGACCTCTATGACTGCATATTTAAATAAATAATTATTTAAAAAAACCAGAAAAAATAAAAAACCAGATTTCTCTGGGTTTAGGTACAGAATATGCAATTTTGGGTTTATTTTCCATGGTTCCATCTCACCTTTGAGGCTCCCAAACACCAGATCTGAGTGGGGAGGCTCCTGTTCCTGTTTCATTCTAAACAATCTCAAAATATTTTAAAATGTCTTTGAAATAGAATTATTTTATACCCAGCTGTGGGGAGTGTGTGAAGTGGGGCTTCTCAGGGGGAAAAAGGAAATTCTGAATTAATTTCTGCCTTTTAATGTCATTTCCTTGTGTTTTTCTGCTCTACTAATTCAAAATATTGCAGTAACAAGCCCTTGATGAAATAATGTTTATTGTGGCTTTATCCTGAGTTTCTAGGAAGCTTTTAGGGAGAGAAAATACCTGGAAATTCCTCCAATTTGACCCTGAACCCGTTGGAATAAAACACTTGGGAAGGGCCTGGCAGCTCCTCCTGTGCCTCTCCTTTGGCCTGGAATTAAAATTAAAATTCAATTTAAAATGGCAGGAAAGCAGATGTTCATGGACTTCATTCTGGGTGCTGAGTCACTGGAGAAAATCACATTTAGCTTGAAAATCAGGATTTTTTTCATTTTTCTCTATTAAAATTTGTGTTGGCTCCTTTGAAATTTGCACATTTGGACAGACTTTTTTCAGGGTTTTTGGGTATTAATTTTCTAAGAAAAATTTATTTTCAATATCTTACTGTTGCTAAATCAGAGTGTCTTATCCAGCATTTATTCCTGATAATAATATAATAAGTGATAACATCACTTATTAATGATAATAATCTCTTTTAATGATACAAGTGCTAAGGTAGAAAACTTAATTCTAGAAAGAAAAAGGAAAATAAATGAAGCTGTTACAATAATCAATATTCAAGAGTGATAATTCACCCTTATTACCAACTTCTCATTTGTATTTAATTTAATTTTAATTTAATTTTTTATTTTAATTTTATTTAATTTAGTGTTCAATACTGATTTTCTCCTCTGCTCCTTTCTCTCCAGGCCAAATTTGAATCCCTGTTCCGCCCCTACGACAGGGACCTCACCTTTCAGTATTTTAAAAGCTTCAAAAGAGTGAGAATCAACTTCAGCAACCCCTTGTCTGCAGCAGAAGCCAGGATCCAGCTGGACAAGACAGAATTCCTTGGAAAAGAACTCAAACTCTATTTTGCTCAGGTGAAAAAAAAGCTTCTTGGGATTATCCTTGGGAGAGATTAAATATTTCTTTCCAAAGAATCTTAAATATTAGGAAAGATGATGGGAATTTTGGGAATTTAAACCTTATTTTATACTGAGTTTTTGCAGGTTTCTTCTCAGTCTGCCAAAGTAATTTGCTTTTTATAGAGTTTCTCCCAAGTTTGTGGAAATCTGGGAATTGTTTCAAGTATTTATTATCTCAGCAGCCCAGAATTCCTTCCTGGTCATTTTTGCTCAGATTAATTAGAGAATCCAGAGTTGTTCCACAGCTCCAGGGATTTGGAGGCCCTTGGGATTTCCCATTTATTGGAAAACCTTGGCTGGGAATGAGCAAATTCCAAGAATTCAAAGGGCTGGGAATGAACAAATTCCAAGAATTTAAAGGCTTGGAGCTGCACATTCCAGACTCTGGAGCTGCACATTCCAGCCTGGAGCTGCACATTCCAGTTCTGGAGCTGCACATTCCAGCTTGGAGCTGCACATTCCAGGCTTGGAGCTGCACATTCCAGCCTTGGAGCTGCACATTCCAGTTCTGGAGCTGCACATTCCAGCTTGGAGCTGCACATTCCAGCCTTGGAGCTGCACATTCCAGTTCTGGAGCTGCACATTCCAGGCACTGGAGCTGCACATTCCAGCTTGGAGCTGCACATTCCAGGTGTGAAGCTGCACATTCCAGGCTGGAGCTGCACATTCCAGGCTGGAGCTGCACATTCCAGGTGTGGAGCTGCACATTCCAGCCTCTGGAGCTGCACATTCCAGCCTCTGGAGCTGCACATTCCAGCCTCTGGAGCTGCACATTCCAGGCTTGGAGCTGCACATTCCAGGCTCTGGAGCTGCACATTCCAGCTTGGAGCTGCACATTCCAGCCTCTGGAGCTGCACATTCCAGCCTCTGGAGCTGCACATTCCAGACTGGAGCTGCTCATCCCAGGCTCTCCCTGCCCATCCCAGTTTTTGGATGTTCTCCAGAGCAGCTCTGGAGCTCCCTCATCTCTGCTCCTGCAGAAATCTGGGCTCTGGCAATCAGAAATTCTCAGTGGAATTTCAGATTTTAGGGAAGAACATCCAATGGAATTTCACATTTCAGGGGGGAACATCCCATAGGAATTTCAGATTTTAGGGAAGAACATCCCATTGGAAATTCAGATTTCCAGGGAACAACATCCTGTTGGGATTTCAGATTTCAGGGAAGAACATCCCATTGGAAATTCAGATTTCCAGGAAGGAACATCCCAATGGAAATTCAGATTTCCAGGAAGGAACATCCACTGTAATTTTAGATTTCCAGGGAAGAACATTCCATTGGAATTTCAGATTTCCAGGGAAGAACATCCATTGGAAATTCAGATTTCAGGGAAGAACATCCCATTGGAAATTCAGATTTCCAGGGAAGAACATCCATTGAAAATTCAGATTTCCAGGGAAGAACATCCCATTGAACTTTCAGATTTTAGGGAAGAACACCCATTGGAAATTCAGATTTCAGGGAAGAACATCCCATTGGAAATTCAGATTTTAGGGAAAAACATCCACTGGAAAATCACATTTCCAGGGAAGAACATCCACAGGAATTTTAGATTTTAGGGAAGAACATCCAGTGGAATTTCAGATTTCAGGGAAGAACCTCCCATGAATTTCCCTGGAGGACTCTGCTCTCTCCTGGGTGCTGGGCAGGACCTGACCTCGCTGCCTGTGCCCAGGACACTTTGCTCCCCATTAATTTGGTTTATTCATTCCCATTATTTCTGTGCTCTCCTCCCCAGACCCTGCACATCGGGAGCCCCCACCTGGCCCCCCCTAACCCCGAGAAGCAGTTCCTGATCTCTCCCCCAGCCTCCCCCCCGGTGGGCTGGCAGCAGGTGCAGGACGCCACCCCCGTCATCAACTACGACCTGCTGTGCGCCATCGCCAGGCTGGGCCCGGGTAAGGGGGCACAGGGGCAGGGGTTCCTGAAACTTCTCAGGGAATTTGGATTTCCATTCATTTTCATTTCTCTTTTCCTTCTGTTTCTGTTTTCCTTCTGTTTCTATTTTCTTTCTATTTCTATTTTTATTCTATTTATTTCCATTTTATTTCTATTTTATTTTTATTTCTATTTATATTTTTTCATATTTTTTCTATTTATTTTTTGTATTTTCAATTTCTATTTCATTTTCTATCTTTCTCTTCATTTTTCTTTGTATTTGCTTTCCCTTTATATTTTTTCTATTTATATTTTCTATTTCAATTTTCCTTCTCTTTCTCTTTCTATTTCTTTCTATTTCTTTCTATTTCTCTTTCTATTTCTCTTTCTATTTCTCTTTCTATTTCTCTTTCTATTTCTCTTTCTATTTCTCTTTCTATTTCTCTTTATCTTATCTTTCTATTTCTATTTATCTTTCTATTTATCTTTCTATTTCTATCTTTCTTTTCATTTTTCTTTGTATTTGCTTTCCTTTATATTTTTCTATTTATATTTTTTCTTTCTATTTTCTTTCTATTTATTTTTTTATTTCTATTTTTTCTATTTATATTTCCAATTTCTATTTTGATTTCGATTTCTGTCTTTCTCTTTATTTTTCTTTGTATTTTTTATTTATTTTCTATTTATATTTTCCTTCTATTTATTTTAATTTTATTTCTATTTTAATTTTTTTCTATTTTAATTTTTTTCTATTTTTATTTCTATTTCTATTTTTTCTATTTAGATTTTCAATTTTTATTTTGATTTCTATCTTTATTTTTCTTTGTATTTTCTTTCCTTTGTATTTTTTCTATTTATGTTTTTTATTTATATTTTCCTTCTATTTATTTTTATTTCTTCTAATTTTATTTCTATTTTTATTTCTATTTTTATTTTTTCTATTTAGATTTTCAATTTTTATTTTGATTTCTATCTTTCTCTTTATTTTTCTTTGTATTTTCTTTCCCTTTGTATTTTTTTATGTTTTTCTATTTACATTTTTCTTCTATTTATTTTTATTTCTATTTTAATTTTATTTCTATTTCTATTTTTATTTTATTTCTATTTTTATTTTTTCTATTTATATTTTCAATTTCCATTTCGATTTCCATCTTTCTCTTAATTTTATTTGTATTTTCTGCCCCTTTGTATTTTTTCTATTTATATTTTCCTTCTATTTATTTTTATTTTATTTCTGTTTTTATTTCTATTTATATTTTATTTCTATTTGTATTTTCATTCTATTTATTTTTATTTTATTTCTATTTTTATTACTATTTATATTTTTCCGATTTATATTTTCTGTTTCGATTTCGATTTCTTTCTCTTTATTTTTCTTTGTATTTTCTTTCCTTTATATTTTTTCTATTTAAGTTTGCTATTTATATTTTCCTTCTATTTATTTTTATTTCTTCTTTTATTTTTTCTATTTAGATTTTAAATTTTTATTTTGATTTCTGTCTTTATTTTTCTTTGTATTTTCTTTCCTTTGTATTTTCTCTATTTATGTTTTTTATTTATATTTTCCTTCTATTTATTTTTATTTTCTATTTTCTTTCTATTTATATTTTCCTTCAATTTATTTTTATTTTATTTCTGTTTTTATTTCTATTTATATTTTTTCTATTTAGATTTTCAATTTCTATTTCTATTTTCAATTTCTATTTAGATTTGTACTAGAATTTTTTATATTATAATTTTAGATTATAGTTTTTAAGTACAATTTTCTATGTATAGTTTTAACACCCTCTTTTATATAAAACTTTTTATTTATTATAATTTTAATATATTATAATTTTATATGCAATTTTTTATATTATATTTTTTCATATTCTAATTCTTGCATAGAATAATTTTATATATTGTAATTTTTATATGTTATATTTTATATATAATTTTAATTTATTATGATTTCTATATACTTTTTATTTATTAGTTTTCTATATTATAATTTCTATACATTTAGATATTATAATTTTATATATAATTTTTATATATTATGATTTTTAGCTATTAGAATTTTATATATCATGATTTATAGATATAAATTTTTACACATTATCATTTTTATAATCTGGCAAATCCACCTCAAACCAGTGCTCAATCAAACCCATCATGCTGCACCTGCTGCCTTGTATCCATTCTCCTGTCCCATTTCCATCTCAGATCCCATTTCCCATCTCATTTCCCATCTCAATCCCCATTCCCCCTCTCAATTCCCATTTCCATCTCAATTTCCATTCTCCATTTCCATGTCAATCCCCATTCCCATCTCAGCCCTCATTTCCCTTGTCAAACCCCATTTCCATCTCAATCCCCCTTTCCCCATCTCATTTCCCATCACATTTCCCATCTCAATCCCCATTCCCATCTCAGTCCCCATTTCCATCTCAAACCCCATTTCCATCTTAATCCCCATTCTCCATTTGCATCTCAATCCCCATTTCCCATCTCATTTCCCTGTGTCAATCCCCATTTCCATCTCAATCCCCATTTCCATCTTAATCCCCATTCTCCATTTCCATGTCAATCCCCATTTCCCATTCCCCATCTCAATCCACATTCCCCATTTCCCATGCCAATCCCCATTTCCATGTCAAACCCCATTTCCATCTCAATCCCCATTCCCATCTAAAACCCTCTTTCCCATCTCAAACCCCATTTTTCATGTTCCCATTTCCATCTCAAACCCCATTCCCCATCTCATTTCCCATGTCAATCCCCATTTCCATCTTAATCCCTATTCCCCATTTCTCATCTCAGTCCCCATTTCCATCTCAGACCCCATTTCCATCTCAATCCCCATTTCCCCTCTTAATTCCCATCTTCCTATCTCAATCCCCATTCCCATCTCAATCCCCATTCCCATCTCAGTCCCCATTCCCATCTCAATCCCCATTTCCATGTCAAACCCCATTTCCCCTCTCAATTCCCATTCCCTATTCCCATCTCAAACCCCATTTCCCATCTTAAACCCCATTTCTCATGTTCCCATTTCCATCTCAAACCCCAAACCCCTTTTCCATCTCAATCCCCATTCCCCATGCCAAAACCCATTTCCTATGTTCCCATTTCCCATCTCAATCCTGATTCCCCCTCTCAATCCTCATTTCCCCTCTCAATCCCCATCTTCCCATCTCAAACCCCATTTCCATCTCAGTCCCCATTTCCATGTCAAACCCCATTTCCCGTCTCTATCCTCATTCCCTATTTCCCATGTCAAACCCATTCCCATCTCAAACCCGCTTTGCCATCTCAAACCCCATTTTTCATGTTCCCATTTCCATCTCAAACCCCATTTCCCCTCTCAATCCACATTCCACCCCATTCCCCGTGTCAAACCCCATTCCCATCTCAATCCCCATTTCCATGCCACCCCCCTTCCCCATGTCCCCATGTCCCCATATCCCCATGTCCCCATCCATGTCCCTCAGCAATTGTCACCTTTTTTCCCTTGCAGGTGACAAGTACGAGCTGCACGCCGCCACCGCCACCACCCCCAGCGTGGTGGTGCACGTGTGTGACAGCGACCAGGACACCGAGCAGGAGCAGGCCAGGAAACCCAAACCCAAAATCATCCAGACCCGCCGGCCGGACTTCAGCCCCGCCCACCTGAGCTGAGCTCAGCAAAGCCGAGCTGCTCTGGGGCCGGACTTGAGCCCCGCCCACCTGAGCTGAGCTCAGCCCAGCCGAGCTGCTCTCCGAGGATTTGGGGTGAAAACCAGCCAGGGACAGCGGCTGCTGACTTGGGTGGCAGCTGCAGCAGGAGAATTCCAACCTCAGTGTGCTCCAAGTGCAGGAATTCCAACCTCAGTGTGCTCCACGTATAGGAATTCCAACCTGAGTGTGCTCCAAGTGCAGGAATTCCAACCTGAGTGTGCTCCAAGTGAAGGAATTCCAACCTCAGTGTGCTCCAAGTGAAGGAATTCCAACCTGAGTGTGCTCCAAGTGAAGGAATTCCAACCTCAGTGTGCTCCAAACAAAGGAATTCCAAGCTGAGTGTGCTCCAAACAAAGGAATTCCAACCTCAGTGTGCTCCAAGTGAAGAAATTCCAACCTCAGTGTGCTCCAAACAAAGGAATTCCAACCTCAGTGTGCTCCAAGTGAAGAAATTCCAAGCTCAATTTGCTCCAAACAAAGGAATTCCAAACTCAGTTTGCTCAAAAGGAAGGAGTTCCATACTCAGTTTGTTCCAAACAAAGGAATTCCAAGCTCAGTTTGCTCCAGATTAAGAAATTCCAAGCTGCTGATGTGCTGAGTGAATTCCCAGATCCCTGGGAGCACAGGATGGGAGAAGGGGACATCTGGGGACATTTGGGGACATTTGGGGACACAGCTGGGCTTCTTTTGGAGGAAAAGCAGCTGGGGGAGGCTTTTGGTGGCTGTTTGGAAAACCTTGGGATAACAGGGTTGGAAAGGTGATGGGAATTTGGGGAATTTCACCCTTTTTTCTTAAAATAGTTTTTGTGCATGTTTCTTCTCAGTCTTCTAAAGCAATTTGCTTTTTTTTCTAGAGTTTCTCCCAAGTTTCTGGAAATCTGGGAATTGTTTCAAGTATTAATTATCTCAGCATCCCAGAATTCCTCCTGGATGTGTACATACATGATATATTTATATTTGGTTTTATTGGCACTGGTTTTCCAGCAGGATCCAATTCCTCCAGCACCTGCTTTTTTGGTGCTCTGGGAAGTTGTGCTTTTAAAATTTTAACCTTTGAAATTCCTGCAGAGGAGTTTTTACCTGGCAAAGCAATGGGAAAAACAAAAAAAAGTGCAATAGGAATGTTGTTGGAATACATGGATTTTAAATTATTTAAATTCAAGTAATTTATATCTTCAATAGGATTTGTTTGGGAGCTTTGACTTGGAGGGGGGAAAAAAAGGACTCAGAGCAGGGGGATTTTTCCAGTGGAAAAAAAAATGCTGGAGAAACTTGAAAAATCTGCATTTTTGGTGAGTAAAGATTTGTTAGGGATTGGAAAATTGCAGGCAGGAAGCAGTGAGGAGAGCTGGAGTGCCTTGTCCTTGTCCATTCCTACTCCAAGCTGCACACTTGGATCTTTTTCTACTGGCTTTGGGTATCCAGAAATCCAAACTTTCTGAGCTTTGCTTCCACACTCAGCTGGGATGAAATGCTTAATGCCAAGGAATGCTGATTTAGGCAGGGATTATGTGGGACAAGCTTTAGGGTTTTTTTTTTTTAAAGGCTCCAAAATGCAAAATTCAAAGAAGAAAGATGGCAGAAATATTTTATTACTGATTTTTAAACTGGAGATCCTCACCTTGAAACAGGATTCAGGATTTTTTGAGAAGAGATGGGAATTGCTATCCATGGAAAAGACAACTTGGAAAAAAGGAAGTTTGAGCCTCTCATGGTGTTTTTGGGAATCAAACTGTGGCTCTCTCTTGGTTTGCTTTTGCCACAGTTGGTCTGAGAAGAGATTGAAGCTGAAATTCCTGGTTCACACCTTGGTTTTTTTAAAAATAACATTTGTTTTTAAAAGAATGGAGCCATTCCAGGCTGTGGGGCAGGGAAACAGGGTGTTCTGGAAGGCCTGGAATTCCTGACTGGAACACAAATGTGGGCCTGGAGAGCAGGGATATACTGAATTTTCTGCTCTGGCTTGGATTGTTATTCCCTGGAAACTGGAACAGAGCCTGCTCCTGGTGCCTGAGCTGATCCCATGGATTGCTGGAGCTGCACACACAGGAAAATCAGATTATTTTGGGTTACCCTCAACCCAAAACAAAGGAATGAAGTGCAGAAAAACTCTGTAGGTTTGCCACAACTGCCTTGAAGCCTTTCCAAGACTTTTCCACGTTTCTCCAGTGACTGCTGGACTTTGTGTCTCACCACATTCAGATTAAAACACTGGGAATAATTCCTGTGCTGTCCTTTTTCCATGGCAAATCAAAGAGTTTGGCACTACAAACCCAGGTGGCTGCTGCTGTGTTTCCCACAAAAGCAGAGCTGCTTTTCAATTCTCAACCCATCAATAAATCTGATTTTGGTCATTGTAATCCCTGACCCCTGCCTGAGGTGGGAACCATGGAAATCTTGGAATGCTCCCAGTGTGTTCCTGGTTGGATCTGCCACCTCCTGTCCTCATGACTCCAGTGTGCTGCTTGCTTTTTTCTGGTCCTTTTATTTTTGTAATGTTCCAATGGATGCTTGGTTGGTATTTTATACACTTGTATAGCACGGGGCAGATTGAAATTAAAATATTTTGTTGTCTTCTTGTAAATGTTCCTGGTGTTTTCTGCATGGAGCCACTCAAAGTTCAGCCCCAAAATGGGAATTTTCAGCTTCCAGAGGGGCAGAACGTTGTGCCAGCCCTGATAAATTGATTCCCAACCTTCAGAGAATTTCATCATCTCCAAATGTGAGAATCTGCTCATGCCTCAAACCCAGTGGGGGATAATTCCAGTGAAAACCTCATTCCTCTGTGCCTCAGGTTCCTAAGAAAGGTATCAGCATTTTCCTGCTCCAGAACAACCCCTGTGCATTCATAATGCACTCAATATTTACATTAAAATGAATTATTTGGGGTTTTCCAGCCAGGTTTGGGTTTCCCATCCCTGGCAGTGTCCAGGGTCAGGCTGGGATGGTGGAGGGTGCAATGAGATGAGCTGAGGTCCCTCCATCCCAAAACATTCCATGATTTTTGAAGCTCCAGGAATATGAAAATACACCAGTATTTAAATGTTTAATTTAAATATTTAAAGTATTTAAATGGTTTTACCTGGTAACTTTTTTTGTTGCAAAAGAAATTGAGGAAAGCCATGAAGGTTTTTTGGGTAGGGATGGCAAAAAGGAATTTCTGGTACTCAGTTAAAGCCCTGCCTTGTTCTCAGGGTGAGGCAGGGACCTCTGAAGGACCAAAGGTTGTTTTTATCAGTTCTGTTTTCCAGAGCAGCCCCAGGTTTAGTAACTTTGCGCTATTTTAAAACTGGCTCAGTTGTTTTTGTTTAGTCCAGACTTACCAGGGTGGGGAAGGAATGAACTCCAGCAGCTCTGGAAACATCTGAACAATTTTTGAAACATCTTGGAACAATTCCAGCAGGGCTTCTGCCCTTGGCATCATCACCTGCCCACTCAAATTCTGCTTTTGGGTTGAATTGGGGAACACAAATTCTTCCTTTTTGCTTTTATCCTGCCTTGCCCAACACACTTGAAACATTTTCCAGTGAATTATTCCTTGCTAATGCTTTTAATAATTCATAATTGGCTCTGGAAAGACAAAACAACAATAAAGACATTTCCCCAAGACACTGGAAAAGAACATTTTGGCATTAAGCTTCCAAATAATCCCAAATTTTTAATGTTAGAGGGAGTGAGGCAGGAGCACAGAGGTGACTCCAATGACAAGGGACAGGATGGAGCTGGCAGGGCTGGATTTATCTTCCCTGACAGAATTCCCACTGATAACAGGGACTGTCACATTCCAGATTTGTCACCTTAAGTGTGTGTGTGTGTTTTCCTGCCAGGAATCCCTTTGGTTTGGAGTTCCTTTGGGGCTGGAAAACACATCCTGGGAAGGGGAGCTGGGGAAAAATTCCTGCTGAGAGTAGTTCTGGATTGGAGCTTGGGAAGGAATCTTGCTTGGAGAGGTGGAGAGGCCCTGGCCCAGAGCAAGTCATGATCCCTGCAGTGTCCAGCTGGGACAGTGGGAGGTGTCCCTGCCATGGCAGAGCTGGAACTGGATGGGATTTGAGGATTTGAGGTCCCTTCCAACTCAGCCATTCCATAACTCTGTGATTTCTCCATTCCTAGTGCCATTCCTAAAGGATTTGCTGAATTTCCTGTTTCCCTGCATTGGGATGAGCTGCCTGGGGAGGTTTGGAGTGCCTGTCTCTGGAAGTGTCCAGGAGCAGTGTGGATGTGTCCCTTGGGGTGATGCTGGGGGGGCACTGGGTGCTCTTCCCACCTTGGATTTTCTGGGATTAGAGCCTTACAGCAGGACTAAATCCCTGCATCTGAAGATTTCCAGAGTCCTGTCAAGGACTTGTATCCTCCATAGGTGGAGCTAAATCTCCAGCAATGGGTTTATCCTGAATTAAACCAGCTCTGCACAGCCTCCAGCTCTGGCTGCCATCCCACAGCAGATGTGGAAAAGATCTTTGACATCCAGCCCTCACCATCCCATGGTTTTGTGATCCCACCTTTGCCAGCTGCTGTTCCACACTTCTCTTGGTAAAGCTCTGCTTGGAAGGAGCCCATGGGGACAAACACAGAGAAAAGTGGCTGTTCCAGATGGAGAAGGGAAATTCTGGGTGCCACTCGTGTCTCTGTGTGAGTGATCCTAATCCCCAGGGTTTGTGGGATTCATCCAAATAATTCCCTGATGGGAACAGGTTCAGCCTGGAGGAGACTCCTGAGAGACCCCAGAGCCTGAAGGGGGCTCTGAAAAGGAGGGAGAGGAGTTTTGTACATGGGCAGGACAAGGGGAATGGTTTTAAATTGAAGGAGGGCAGGGCTGGGTGGGATCTTGGGCAGGAATTGTTCCCTGGCAGGGTGGGCAGGGCTGGGTGGGATCTTGGGCAGGAATTGTTCCCTGGCAGGGTGGGCAGGGCTGGCACAGGGTGCCCAGAGCAGCTGTGGCTGCCCCTGGATCCCTGGAATGTTCAGTTCCAGGTTGGACACTGGGGACAGTGGGAGGTGTCCCTGCCTGTGGGACATGATCCTGAAAATCCCTCCCAGCCCAATTCTGGGATCTCTTAAGTGCCTTTAACAGCCCCATGGATTTTTTTTACCTTTTCTCACAGCTGACCCATGCTGGATTGACCCTTTGTAAATCAAGTCATGATCCATTTATTGATGTTACTCAAGTGGGAAAATACAGGACTTGCCATTAAAAGCAGCTTTTCCTGCTCAGCAGCACAACCCTCCCCAAAACCGTGCCAGTCCTTCCCTGGAAGGCTGTGGGAGCCTGGATGGCTCCGTGTGCTGCCAAGGCATGGAAAGTTCTTGCTGAATGCCTCTCCCACACAGCACAATTTGGCAGAGGGATTACCATGTGCTGCACCTGCTTTTTAATCTGCTGGACAAATTCTGGCTGCTCAGGCTCTCTCCTGAATCAGCAGGAGCTGGGACGTGCAGGAATGCTGGGCTGGGAGCTGCCAGAGCATCACTGCCCTGTCATTAAAGCCGTGTCAGAGTTTCCACCCTGCAAGGAGAGAGTTCCCAGAGCTGAGCTCCTGCACAAGGGAGGCTCACTCAGCTAGTTGCTTGGGTGCTTTTTAATTAGGATTTTAATAGAGTGTGGATTTTTAGTGTTGTCTGAGACTTCTGAGTGAAGAGCTGGGGCTCATCCAAATGGATCCCAGACTTTGCTGGTGGGTACAGCAGCCCTGTGTCCTTTCTGGAAGAGTCCTTGAGGACACAGCCTCAGGCTCAGGGGGGACAGCAGCAGGAATTTACCCATGGAAAGGGAGCTCAGGGACTGGCACTGCCCAGGGAGGTTTGCAGTGCCCATCCCTGCAGGTGGCACCTGGAGGTGGCACTCAGGGTGACAAGGTGGCCATGGGCACAGCTGGGACTGCCTGGGCTGGGAGGGATTTTCCAGCCCCAGGGATTTGGGATTCTGGGATCTGAAACACAGGACAGGACACCTTGGGCAGTGCCTTGTGTCAGCCAGAGCTGCCTTGAAATGCAGTTCAAATCCAGATTTTCCCCACAGCTTTTCCCCTCCCTTACAAGAAGTAAAAATTCCAATTGTCCTTGACCTCAACCACCCCCTGTGCCTCCAGCCAGGCCAGTCCCTGTCCTGCAGGCAGAGCTGTGACCTCCAGTGGCAGATCAGGAGGATCCTGCAATTCCCTCCCCCAGGAATTCTGTTCCCTGTGTGTGCTCCTGGCATCCACCTGCTCTCAAGGCAGGGAGTTCACACACAGCGTCTCAAATCCACCTTGGAGAACTGACTGGGCTGGACAGAACTTTCCTGGCAGCTTTTTGAGTTCCCTCCTTGTTTCTGCAGCTCTAGAGATCCAAACCAGCAGCTGAGGAAGCGTTGGAATGGGACAGATGATTCCAGAGGGGGCTGGGAGGAAGAGGAGGAGGGAAGGACTAATCAAACTCTGATTAATTGTCCAGCAAAGCTCACAGTGATGCTTTTCCTTGGCAACCTCAGGCTCCAGAAGGAATCTGTCTCAAGAACAAATCCCTGAGCACAGGTGGGGGCAACAGGAACAATCCCAGCCCACGGCTCAGCTCCCGGCTCCCTGGCACAGGGAAAGCTCCCAGAGCTCTTCACCAGAACACTCTGGGGATGAAATCCTGCTGGAAATCCATTTCTTACACCCCAGGCAGCCAGGATTGATGTGAGTTCTGGGGAGCTGAGCCCTCTCTGGTGGCAGTGAGTGGGAACAGGGATGGGGTCAGTAACAGGGACAGTATCAGTAACAGGGCAGCCCCTCCCAGGGAACAATTCCTGATTCCCAAGATCCCATCCAAGCCCACAGTGAAGCCATTCCCTGTGTGCTGTCCCTGCAGCCCTTGGGAATTGTCTCTCTCCAGGTTTCCTGCAGCTCCTTCAGGCCCTGCAAGGCCACCCTGAGCTCAGCCCAAAGCTTCTCCTGTGCAGGCTGAACAATCCCAGCTGTGCCAGCCTTTCCTCCCAGCAGAGCTGCTCCAGCCCTCTGCTCATCCTGGGGCTCCTCTGGGCTCTCTGAGCAGCTCCAGCTCCTCCCTGGGCTGGGATCCAGAGTCCATGGACAGGGGATGGGATCCATGTTTGCAGTCCCTGTGTTCCAACCCCACACATTTACTCAGTTCCAGCCTCAGTTTATTGCCCATTATCAATCAAAGTGAAATGCCAGGGGATTTTTCCTTGGGAGACAGAACAGAAAGCTTTTTGTGCAGGGTTTGCTCTGGGTGGAGCTGGGGAGGAAGCAATCCTCCTCCTCCTTTTGAACTGGAGAAAACTCCCCATTATTGCCCTGGCTGTGCCCTGAGTGCCTTTCCTTTGTTGGCCAGTGGCTGTTTGGGGCATGGAGGGAAATCCTGGCACAGCCTGAAAGGAAAACCAGCCTTGGTTTGACACACCTGGCTCAGGACAGGCTGGATGTGACCCTGGCAGTGATGCTGGGTGATTTTGCAAATCTCTTCCAACCCTGATGGTTCATTGTCCCTCTAAAAACCACATTTGCAGGTAATTTATTGTTGATCTCAGTTTAAAAAAAAAAAACCCAAACCCATTCTGTGATTTAAACCCACTGGAGAATTTGATGTTGCAGTTTAATGAAATGGAAGTGTTGACACCTGGATTATTTCAGGTTTGTTTCTTGGGGTTTTAAGCAGTTTGGTGTCCTGGTTTATTGACTGCTGTGATGAGCAGAATCCATGGATGCAAGGCTGGGTTGGACAGGGATGGGAGCAGCCTGGGACACTGGCAGGGGGGATGGGATGGGATTTAAGGTCCCTCTCACACCCAAGAAAAAAAAATCCCATGGAATGTTTTCCTGTCCTGTGGAAAACCAAGAGGTGAATTTTGATGTTCAAGTGCAGCAGAGCAAACAAAGGTTTTGTTTTCCAGCCACTGCTTTGCCCTAGAAAGCTTCACTTTGAGGAACACCTCTCTCTGACTCTTCACCTGCAATTAAATCATGGCTGTCAACGTGGTTAATTAATTTGCCATCAGAAGCTTTATTACATTTAGTGAAGGATGGGAAGCACTGAGGATCAGTTAGAGCTCAGCTTTGCTGAGGGAGGAGAATCCCAAACACCAGGATCAAGGCAACAATCCCACTTTCTTGCTGTAATTTGGGTTAAAATGCTGAGATTTTTGGTGGGAGTGGAGCTGATGATAACCAACATCCCCTTGGTGAGGTGTGCTGGAAAATATTTGGATGGTAAAAGAGCTGCATGGATGGGCTTTGATTGATGGATGGTGTTTGGAAAAGAAACTTTGCAAAGAAAAGGAACAGTGTGCTGTGTCTGGCAGAGGGGTTATCAACAGCAATTCACTTTTTCCATTTCCTTGTGTGGAACAAACAAAGGAGGCTTAAAATCAGTAAATCCTTTAGTGATGGCACAAGGAATGGCACAGTGGAGAAATCACAGAGTTGTGGAATGGCTGAGTTGGAAGGGACCTCAAATCCCATCCAAATCCAGCCCTGCCATGGCAGGGACACCTCCCACTGTCCCAGCTGGACACTGCTGCTCTGGGCCAGGGCCTCTCCACCTCCCAGGCAAGATTCCTTCTCAAACTCTAATCCAGAATTACTCCCAGCTGGGCACCAGCAGGAATTTCCCCATGGAAAGGGAGCTCAGGGGTTGGCACTGCCCAGGGAGGTTTGCAGTGTCCATCCCTGCAGGTGGCACCTGGAGGTGGCACTCAGGGTGACAAGGTGGCCATGGGGACAGCTGGGAATGGATGACCTGGGAGGGATTTTCCAGCCCCAGGGAATCCAGGATTCTTCAAAATCCCACGGGTTCTGCAGCAGTTTGGGATTTCCACTCTTCCCAAGTGTCTTTGTGTGGATCTGAAGTTATTCTCACCCTCAGCTTTCCCTTTACCTGCACCCTGATTCCTGAGACATTTCCTTCTCAGCCATGAGGCAACAGAGCTTTGGGAATTTTTAAGAGGAGGGAAGCAGAGCAGTTGATTAAAACACCTCAGTAATTATGCCCAACTCTTTTACATCCCTGTGATTAAGGTCAGCTCACCCCCTGCTCGTGCTGGGGTTATCCCTGGATGGTGACTGAGGCACAAATAAACACAGGATGGGCAGCACCAGGGGCTTTTTCAGCCCTGACTGAGATCCAGGACTGAGCTCAGGGAAGAACAGGAATCCTGATTTTAGCACCAGTTTCAGTCCCTTGCTGAAAGCTGGAGGAATGTGAGGCAGAGTTAAGGAGGGAGAGTTTCACTCTGTGCCTGGCCCATTGTTTTGAGTGGGAGGGAATTCAAAAAAACAAAGATGACTTGTTTGCCCAGGAGGAAAAAAATGCCTGAAGTAAGGAAAATATGGGTGGTGGGAGGAAAAAGTCCCTGTGTGGATAAATGTGCAGGGGAAGGGCAGGAGCAGAGCAGGAAAACCTGGGTGAGGTTCAGGGCTGGGGAATGTGCTGGGAAGGATTTTGGGGGCAGTGCCTGGTCCTGTCCATCCACAGCACCCACGTGTGGGAATTCCAGAGGGCACAGAACCCCACAAGGGTTTGGGTTGGAGGGACCTCAAAGCTCATTTTGTTCCATCCCAGCCATGGCAGGGACACCTCCCACTGTCCCAGCCCCAGTGTCCAACCTGGAACTGAACATTCCAGGGATCCAGGGGCAGCCACAGCTCTGCCAGGGAACAATTTCTCCCTAATATCGAATTCCTCCCTGTCCTGTCACTCCATCTCCTTGTGAAAATGCCTCTCCAGCCTTCCTGGAGCCCCTTCAGGTGCTGGAAATCTCCTGTAAGTTCTCCCAGAGCTCTGATGATCCCAACATTTCCAGGAGAGCCCTAAATCCCAGCCCCTCCCTATATTGTCCCTTTTTTTTTTCTCTACAGACAAGAAAAAAAGAGAGAAAGAAAGAAAGAAAGAGAAAGGAAGGAAGTAAAACACATTTATGTCTCCTGCAAGGTGCAGCAGAAGGCTCAGCAGAAGGAAGGAGCTCTGAAGCTCACAGAGCTCACACAAGTTGTGGTTTCCCCATTCTTGGCAGCGCCCCAGGCCAGGCTGGTCGGGGTTTGGAGCAGCCTGGGACAGTGCAAGGTGTCCCTGCCGTGGCTGGGGTGGGATGGGATGAGTTTGAAGCTGAAAAGTTCCCTTTGGGCAGTGCCAGGATGGCCCTGGGGCAGGGGACTTTGGGGAGCTCTGTCCCTGTCCCCATCCCTGTCCCTCCTGAGACACTGAGGGCAGAGCATCACCCCAATCAGTCTGTGACCATCAGCACTTCCTGCAGCTCTCACAGCCCTGTCAGAGTTTTCAGCTGTGCTGGCTCAGCCCTGGGGATCATTTCCATCCTGTGCAGCTCCAGTGAGCACCAGTGCTGCCCTGGAGAGGGAAGAGAAGGACCTGCCTGGGAGAAGGGACTCGGTGTTCTCCTCCTCAGCCAGGGCTGCTCCAGGTGAGGATTTCAATGCTGGGGAATTTGCACAGCCTCAGCCCACACGGGTGAGCAGAGAGCAAACACAAACCCTGCCCTGCCCCAGGGAATGGCTGGGGAATCCCAGCATGGATTGGGATGGGAGGGACCTCACAGCCCATCCAGGGAATGGCTGGGGGATCCCAGCGTGGATTGGGATGGGAGGGACCTCACAGCCCATCCAGGGAATGGCTGGGGGATCCCAGCGTGGATTGGGATGGGAGGGACCTCACAGCCCACCCAGGGCCACCCAGCCATGGGGACACCTCCCAAAGTCCAGCAGAAGCTGTGGCTGTCTCATCCCAGCCTGAGCTGGTGGGAATCCCTCCCCATGGAACTGGATGATCCTCAAGGTTCATCCAACCCAAACCATTCCTGATTCCATCACTGCCTCCTCTGCTGCTGCTCAACCCAAACCATTCCTGATTCCATCACTGTCTCCTCTGCTGCTGCTGCTCAACCCAAACCATCCCTGATTCCATCACTGCCTCCTCTGCTGCTCAACCCAAACCATTCCTGATTCCATCACTGCCTCCTCTGCTGCTCAACCCAAACCATTCCTGATTCCATCACTGTCTCCTCTGCTCAACCCAAACCATCCCTGATTCCATCACTGCCTCCTCTGCTGCTGCTCAGGAAGTATTTTGGGAGCAGCTCCCAAAGTCCTGGCTCTGCCTGAAGAACCATAAATGAGGTTTGATTCATTCCCACCACTCTTGGAGTGATTTTGCTCCTCCTGACGTGGTGAAATCCATGGAAAATCGGGGTGGGGATGAGCAGGGGTTCAGCTGCACATCCAGGGGCACTCCCTGGGGAGCAGGAGCAGAGGATCCAGAGGTTTGCCAGGGTGGGATCAGCTCCTGCTGCTCCCATCTGCTGTGTGCCCAGGGCAGAACCAGCCCAGCAGGAGGACACACAGGGGCTGCCTGGGGAGAAAACTTATCTGGGCTCACACCATAACACAGGCACTCGAAAAGAAGAGGAAATGAGATAAAGAAATGACTCAGGGCTGCTGCTGCCTCTGAAAAACTTCCTTGATAAGGGAGGCAAGGCTGGGCTCACGTGCTGGGGGTGGTGTGGGCACAGAGCCCCAGCTCAGTTAACACAAAAGGTTTTTTAGTTTTTCTTCTCAGGACAGGAGGTTCCCCTGCCCCTGTGATTTGGCTCTTTCTGAACTGGGGGTGTTTTTGAGGTCCTTCCTCTCCTAAATGTGAAAATTCTTGGAAACTTGGAGAGGAAGTTTGCACAGATTCTGTTTTCTGCACCTTTGGGGCATCTTTGATCTTTCATTCTTTCTGACAGTGCCACCATGAAAATTCCTGAGCATAAAACCTCTCTGCTTCTTGATCTTTCCCCATGGAAAGGGAGCTCAGGGATTGGCACTGCCCAGGGAGGTTTGCAGTGCCCATCCCTGCAGGTGGCACCTGGAGGTGGCACTCAGGGTGACAAGGTGGCCATGGGGACAGCTGGGAATGGATGACCTGGGAGGGATTTTCCAGCCTCAGGGATTTGGGATTCTGGGATCTGCTGATGAAAATGGGGAGATATAAAATTCCCTCTGAGGTGGGTGGATCCTGTGGAGGAAAATCCAAATGGTGAGTGATGTTTTTGCTGAAGGGTCACCCTGTCAGAGGAGATCCAGCAGGTCAGGTTTTCAACACCTTTAATGCTGGGAGGATGAGCCAAGCCCCAGTGATGTGAGGACACAAGGCCAGGCTGGACACTGGGGCTGGAGCACTGGGACAGTGGGAGGTGTCCCTGCCATGGTGGGATGGCACAAAATGATTTTTAAAGTCTTCTCTGTGGGAGCTGAAAACCCAAACTTCCTCTGAGGGGATCACAGAATCCCAGCCTGGATTGGGTTGGAGGGACCCTAAAATCACCCAGAGCCACCCCACCATGGCAGGGACACCTCCCACTGTCCCAGCCCCAGTGTCCAGCCTGGAACTGAACATTCCAGGGATCCAGGGGCAGCCCCAGCTGTGCCAGGGCCTCAGTCAGGAGTGGAGCTGAGTCTGGGGCTCAGGGGAGGAACCTTCCCTGAGAACAACAAACCCCAGCTTAGGTCAGTGATGACCCATCTGAACCATCCTCACCAAAACAAACTCTGCAGTCCCTGTGCCTCAGCTGAGGGCTCAGAATCCCTCTGTGGGAAGGAAATTCCATTCCACCCCACTCTGGGGGTCAGGAGCCTCCCCATGCAGCCCCTTCCACGGCTGCAGCTGTCAGCACATTTTTAATTTAATTTTTTTTTTCCCCCAATCTAAATTGCATTTCAGGGCAGGCTGTGTTCCCAGCTGGGGGATTTGCTGATCCTGCTGCTGCTGCCAAGGGAGGCTCTGGATCCTGGCAGATATTTTGTGGGGGACCAGGTGCTCCAAACCCTTGTTTGTAGGACTTTGGGGTTGTATCAGTGCAGGTGAATTAATCTGCCATGAATTCCTCCTGGCCAGGGTTTTGCTGGAAGCCCATCCTTTGTGGCAAACCTCAATCCAGAATGGATTCTGCAGGGTTTGGGATGGCCAAGCCCTTTGGGAGGAGAGCTCTGGGATGTTTGGGATGGGGATGGGGCTGGAGAAGGGTCTGGTCCCCTCCTGAGCCCTCCTGAGCCCAGAGCAGACCAAATTATTTCTGAATTACTGAACGAATCCTGAATCATTTCTCCCTCCCTCCTGCTCAGGAGCCCAGGGAACTCTGCCAGTGAGGGTTTGTACAAGTCTGCTCCTTCCCCCTGGTTTTCAGGGGTTCTGATCTGGACAGAAACATGGTACAGCTCATCTATCCCTGCACAAGCAGCAGCTTTTCCAAGGAAAAGGAAAAATTCATTGAAAGAATAAAATGCATTTTCTGCTCCCCATTCTTATTTCAGTATTTTTTTCCTCAAAACAAAAACGAGGCCAATTTAAACCCAGGAATGCAGTTTCAAGGGAGCTGCAGGACCCTGTGCTGTGAAATGTCCTTTGTCACCTTCCAGAGAAAACTTCCTGAGGGATCCCATCACTCCACAGGTCGTCATTGAGCTGGGGAAAATGAAATCTGTGGCTACTGACAGATCCAGGAGGGCAAAGGAAATTTGTACACAGAGTTGGAGCTCTTTAAAAATATATTAAATAATAATGTCTCAGTCACAGGCGCTCTCAAATCCCCCCCAAAGTCAAATAGAAGTTACAGCTTGGCTTCTGGAGCAGGATCTGCTTAATGGAGACACAGCCTGGAGGGACTGGGAGGGGAGTGGGGCCCATACAGGCTCTGAGAGCTCCAGGAATGAATCCTGAAATGGAATGGGCTGGAATGGAGCCCAAAGATCATCCCCACCATGGCAGGGACACCTCCCACTGTCCCAGTGTCCAACCTGGAACTGAACATCCCAGGGATCCATGGACAGGATCTGCTCTGGCAATTCTAGCCCAGCCCCTCCCAATATTCCCAATATCCCTTTGTCAGGGAAATTCACCCACAGACACCAGAGATTTATGTCCAAAAGGACACAGGGAATCCTCTTTGCTTTATTCCAATAAAGGGAGAGGCCATGGGGCATCCCCTGGGCTCTCTCAGATTTTTGGAGGCCTCACCTCCCTTTTTATCCCAATTTCCCATCTGCATTTCCCTCTCTCTGTCCCCATTGCTGAGGTACTTGAGAGGCACAGACTTCCCAAACACTGACACCTGAGATTCCCTCTAATGTACAACCCTCCCTTTGCATTTTTAATTCTTATGGAATTTATGGTTTTACCCCATTGCTTCTTTCATCTTCCAATATCCAGTTTAATTTTTACAGTTTGTTTGTAAAGGCAAAGATCTTTTTCCATTCATCAATCAGTGCAATCAACCCCAATTGTTTCTTTTACCTCAGTGCTGGTTTTATCCACCAGCACACCCAGAGTTTATTTGTAAAGATAAATCCCTCATTCCTTTCACCCTCCAACCCCTCTGTGAAGCCAAGGCACAGCACAGTCCCTGTGTCCCCACTGAAAGGTTTTTTCCTCCCTCTCTCTCTCCAGGTCACCCCTCAGGACCCTCTGGGATGGGAGGGTGACACCAGCCCTGCCTGGGGACACAGAGCCCTCCCAACAGCTCCCCCAGGCTCCTGTCCCATCCCAGAGCTCCTGTCCCATCCCAGAGCTCCTGTCCCATCCCAGAGCTCCTGCCCCACAGCCCTGCCCAGCTATTCAGGGAGTGACAGGATCTGCTTTTGTCCCAGATTTCCCCTGTGAGGAGGAAGCAGAGCCTGACCCTGCAGTCCCTGAGCACCCACACCCTCCTGCTCTTCCTCCTCCTCCTCCTCCCTCACCCCAGGCCGGATCTCTCCTGGATCCAAGGCACCCCAGAGTGCTGCCCTAACCCCATTTCTGAGCCTCCTGCATTGCTGATTTAATCCATTTATTCCTCAGATTGATCCATCCAGAAGTGCAGCTTCCCTGGCCAGCCCTGCCCACCCTCCCAGCAGATTTTCCTGGTGATCTCCAGTGCTGGGTCAAACTCTGGGTGAGCTCACACACTCAGGCACAACATTTCTTCATGTTCCAGGGTTATGCTGCTGGTTTTTCCACTGGTCTGGAATAGGGAATCACCTCCCCCTGTGCCTCCTCCTGCAGCTTCTCCCTCTTCCTTGGTCCCCCAGCACCTCTGCCAGGCTTTAAAATTCACCTCAGCTCTCTCAAAAGGGAATGTGAAAACAAGAACATCAGATCCTGCTCCAGGGGCAGAGGAAAACTGAATTGGGCTGCTTTGGAGGGGAGAAATGGAAAAATGGAGCAGGCAGGGGCTGGGCCAGCAGAAAGCCAGATTGTACCAGAGACTGGGGGCAGAGTGGGGATTGAATCCCACAACCTGAGCAACAGCTCAGCAAGGACAGCAGGGGCTGCATCCTCACCCTGAGGAAAAATGGAATAAAAGGCCTCAACCCCCACCTGCATTCCTCTCTCCAGCTGCTGCCCAGGCAACAGCAGCTGGCAAAGAATGTCAGGGAAGGAGGGGTCATCCCATCCCATTATCCCATGCCATGCCATGCCATGCCATGCCATGCCATGCCATGCCATGCCATCCCATCCCATCCCATCCCATCCCATCCCTGTATCCCATCCCATCCCATCCCATCCCATCCCATCCCATCCCATCCCATCCCAGGAGCTCAAATCCATCTTCCAAAGCTGATAAATTCATTTTGTAGCTTCCAGGTGGGCTCTGGTGAATCTCCCTGTGGCTCAGGGGTAACCACAGACATTCCTTCCCGTGGGAAGTTGAGGGTGAGGTTTTGGGTGGGATTTTTGATGTTTGGACAGCACTGCAAGGGAATGCCCAGGCTGGGATTGTTGGGGGGTCTGGGCAGGGACAGGAGCTGGATCCGTGATCCCTGGGGGTTTATTCCCACTCAGGAATTCCATGCTCCCCTCTCTCCTGTGCTGCTCTGCCTCTGGCTCCACATTTCCCACTCCAGGAGCTCCGGTGCCCCCTCAGCACCTCCCACCTGGGCACCTGCAGCTGGGCACGGCTCTGCTGCTTCCCTCCCTCCTTCCCTCCCTCCTTCCCTCCCTCCCAGCCCGGCTGTTTCCCTGTTCCTGGGACAGTGACAGGAGCCAGGAGCCAGCTCAGCCCCTCACACCCATCATCCAGGGCTTTTCCAGAGCTGCCATCTCCTCGTTCTCCTTCCCCAGGAGGGGCTGGAGCTCTGCAGCCTCCAGGTCTGTCCGGGAGCTCCGGGATGGGGATGGGACTGGTGGAAAAGTGGGAAGCTGCAGGAGCTCAGATGATGGAGGAGCAGAGCTGGGGCTCTGCTGCCAGGATTTATTTGCAGCTCCAGCAGTGCCAGGGTTTGCTCCTTGGGGCTGGGAGCAATCCCAAGGCAGCTGCATCCCAGGGGATAAACTCATTTTTAGGGAGGATTGCTGGGTTTCCCACTTTGGAATAGTGGGATATAAATATACTGTGTGCAAGAAAAGGGAATTTCTGGCTTGTGATCAGAGCAGAGTGGGGGTTTGGAGGGAATTCAGTGTCCCCAGAGCACAGTGCTGCTCTTTAAAGGCACACCAGAGGCTGCAGGTTCACCTTGGACAGGTGGGAGCCCATCCCAGAGCTGCAGATCCCTCCCTGCAGCAGCTCTTCCTGCTGGGATGTGCTGCTGCCCCAGCTCAGACTGGAGCACTGCCCTGGGTGCTGCTGGGTTGCAAAATTCCCGGGAGCTGGAGTGAGGAAATGGTGCAGCCTTGTGCAATGAAGAACGGTGTCTGACCTACTCATCCCTGGAGGAATGGCAGGGAAAGGAGCCAGGGAGGTCAGGGGATCCTTCACAGCTGGAGAGGCACCAGAACACTTGGCAGGCAGCAAATCTGGGAGGTGGGTGATGTGCTGTGCTGATTTCTGCTCTCAGAGCAGCACGGGCTTTATTTCTGTGTCATCAGACCACAAGAAGCTGGCACAGAGCTGTGTTTTCTAAAGGTGAGTGTTCCTCCCTGCCTGGGAGTCTGGGGCTGGCTGCTGGCGCTTTGGGCAGCGGCAGGAGACGGGGTTGGAGATGTTTGCTGGGTGGAAATGAGTCCAGGAGCAGGGTCTGGGAGCAGGATCCAGGTGTGGGAGAAGGATCCAGGTCTGGGAGCAGGATCCAGGTGCTCTGATTTGGGAGAGCTGTGTTAAAATCTGTCATTTCACATCCCCCTCTGATTGTGTGATAAATATCACATTGAAACCTCAGCAGGGAAGAGAAATAGAGGCAGCCAAGAGTCAGTTTGCATGGATCCATGGAATGGTTTGGGTTGGGAGGGACCTTAAAGCTCATCCAGAGCCACCCCAGCCATGGCAGGGACACCTCCCACTGTCCCAGGCTGCTCCAACCTGGAACTGAACATTCCAGGGATCCATGGACAGGATCTGTTCTGGCAATTCCATCCCAGCCCCTCCCAGGGAACAATTCCTGATTCCCAAGATCCCATCCAACCCCACAGTGAAGCCATTCCCTGTGTGCTGTCCCTGCAGCCCTTGGGAATTGTCTCTCTCCAGGTTTCCTGCAGCTCCTTCAGGCCCTGCAAGGCCACCCTGAGCTCAGCCCAAAGCTTCTCCTGTGCAGGCTGAACAATCCCAGCTGTGCCAGCCTTTCCTCCCAGCAGAGCTGCTCCATCCCTCTGCTCATCCTGGGGCTCCTCTGGGCTCTCTGAGCAGCTCCCAATTCCTCTTGAGCTCCAAGGCTGAGTGTCACAAATTGTAGGTCTGAAAATTCCCTCTTCCCTGTCAAAGCCTGGTTGCAGCACCTGCACCTCTGGGGCTGAGCTGCTGGAGATGAGCCCAGCTCAGACAGGGCAGGAAGGGCTGGGCTGGAGCTGAAGGTGCCCCCTGGGCTGGGTGCCCTCCTCTGGGAGCAGGATCCAGGTTTGGGATCAGGATCCAGGTTCAGGGAGCAGACAGAGCTGTTGTGCTGTGCCTTTGTTGGGAAGCAGCTGGGTGTAAAGTCAGTCCTGCCATTCCCAGAGCTGGCAGCAGCCACATCCAGCTGCAATTCCCTGTGTTTGGAGTCCAAAGTCAATGTGCAGCTCTGCTGGGACATTCCCCATGGCCTCAGCCCCCAAACAGGCACCACGAGCTCTCCAGAGGCTCCCCTGGATCCCTGGAATGGCTTTTGCAGCTCTGACACCCCATGGCTGCAGGGATTTGGGTGTTGCAGAACAGGCAAAGATCAGAAAATCTCAGAATCCCAGAATGGTTTGGGTTGGGAATGGACCTCAGAGCCCACCCAGTGCCACCCCTGCCATGGCAGGGACACCTCCCACTGTCCCAGGCTGCTCCAGCCCCAGTGTCCAACCTGGCCTTGGGTGGAGCTGCAGGAAACATGGAGAGGAACAATTCCCAAGGGATGGAGGGACAGCACACAGGGAATGGTTCCCAGTGCCAGAGGGCAGGGCTGGGTGGGATCTTGGGCAGGAATTGTTCCCTGGCAGGGTGGGCAGGGCTGGCACAGGGTGCCCAGAGCAGCTGTGGCTGCCCCTGGATCCCTGGAATGTTCAGTTCCAGGTTGGACACTGGGGCTGGAGCAGCCTGGGACAGTGGGAGGTGTCCCTGCCATGCTGGGGTGGGAATGAAATGACCTCTAAGGTCCCTTCCAACCTCAAAATGATTTTATGATTTGATGTAACCTCGCTGCTGAGGGTTTGGGAATGCAGTGCTGACAGGGTTTCTGTTATTAAGGTGATTTACAGGTGGCACTGGAAAGGGAAAAGGAGCCTTCAGCCTCCTGTGTGACTGTGCCTGAGACCTGGGGGGCTTTGGGCTTCCAGCTGCTTCTGGGTGTCCCCATTCCCTGCTCCTGGAGCTCTGTGCCCATTCCCTGGGGAGCCTCTGGGGGAAGAACCTTGCCCTAAACCCACCCTAAATCCCTCCTGGAACAGCTTCAGCCTCTCCCTCGGCCCAGCCCTGCTGACCCAAGGAGATTGAGGACTTTGCTTTTTCCTCTTCCCCTCATTCCCACATCCTGCCTTGGGCAGTTTTTCAGACCAGGTGGGATGGCAGGAGCAGCACCTTCCTCCAGTTCCTGAGGGGTTTTTGGGGGAAACATCTCAAGCTCATTCACACACACACAGATTCCTTCCTGCAAGGCTCTGCCTCGGAGCTCAGTGGAGATGGGAAAATAAATATTAATAAATAAATCAATAAACAAAGCCAAGAGGTGGAATTATCCCAAATCCCATCTCAGATGTGAACACAGCTTCAATCTTCACTGTGCTGGAGCCTGATGAGCATCCAGCAGTGCTGACCTTGGTGGGACTGAACCATGGAATGTCCTGAGCTGGAATAAACCCCCAGGGATCACCCAGTGCCAGCCCCCCCAAAATCCCAGCCTGGGCATCCCTGGCAGCTCCTGGAGCCCTGTGCCCATTCCCTGGGGAGCCTCTGGGGGAAGAACCTTGCCCTAAACCCACCCTAAATCCCTCCTGGCCCAGCTCCAGCCTCTCCCTGGTGCTGTCAGGTCACAGGAGCAGAGATCAGAGCTGTCCCTCTGTCTGGGACACTCCTCATGCCTGGGGGCTCAGGGGTGTGAGCTGTGTCAGACAGAAAATCCCAGACTGATCTGATTTTCATCCTTTTCCAGCCAGAGCGAGGAAGCAGCGCCACAAACCTGAAGATGTTGGTGCTGTCCAACAGCACAGCCCTGAACCTGCTCCTGTCCAAACTGCTCCAGAGCTGCCTGGAGGAGCAGAACAACAGCTCAGCCCCTGCCCAGGAGAGGAGGGCCAGCAGCAGCCTGGAGATCATCTACGTGCTGCTGCTGCTGGGGCTGTTCGGGTTCTTCACCGTGGGGGTGATGGTGACCAACCTGCGGGCGCGGCGCCTCGAGGGGCCCCGCGACCCCTACAACACCTACATCAACACGGACACCTGGCACAGGAGGGACAGGCTGCACCTCCAGGCCAGGCTCATCGAGAGCTACAAACTCTGCTGCGTCCTGCACAACCAGCTGGCCGTGGAGCAGCCGGGCGCCGAGATCCCGGAGGAGAAATCTTCCTAGGGGATGGGATTGTCCTGAGTGCTGATGGCAGTGATGGGGAGATGCTGGTCCTGCTGCAGAGCCACAGCTTGGCCAGGCTCAGGGAGCAGTGCTGGGGAAGCTGGTGGCTCTGGGATGTGCCACTCGTGTTGGGATCACCAATGGGGATGCACACGGAATGTCGCGGATTCATCGGCGTCACCTCCTGAGCAGGGCCTCAGGGCTGGCTGGGATTTTGGGAATCAATCCAGCCCTGGCAGGGTGGGCAGGCCCTGGGATGGGATTCTCCCTGGATCCCTGGAGTGCCCAGGGGAGCTGTCCCTGCCATGGGAATGGGATGAGTTTTATCTCCCTCCCAGCCCAAACCAGTCTGGGCTTTTCTGATTCTCTCCAAAGGCAAATCTTGGTGTTGCTGGTGTGAAATTAGAGCCTAATTAAGACCTACAGTAATTTCACAATTATAAGCCACACCTGATTATAAGCCTCACTTCAGGTTCGGACCAAAATTTTAGTCAAAATGGTGCGGCTTATAATCGTAGAATTAGTGTATTTGCATTTTTGTCCAGCTTAGAATAATGATTTTATAAATTGTACAAACCTATTGCCTTCAGATCTTGCCCCTCTTAATGATAAAATATTAGGAAAAGTTTTCAATTAATTTTCCTGTAAAATATTCCCGTGGAAGAACCCAGACTTTGGAGGGAAACTTTAGTGACTGTGCTGGGTGTGGCACTTGGGGATGTGGGCTCAAAGATCTTGGAGGGCTTTTCCAAGCAGTGATTCCATGATTGTGATTCCTGGCAGGTCTGCCAGACTGGTCCTGCTGTCAATTTAATTTCCCTCCTATGGATGGGGTTTGATCCTGGCAGCAAAATCGGGGGTCTGAGCCATGGGTGTGGGCAACATTCCCAAATTTCATCCCAATGGATTATTGCACAATCCCCAAGTGCCAGCCCCAGCTTGGGAAGGGAATTTCCACTGAGGGAAGAACAATTCCATGATTCTGCTGCCTGGTCACACAGAGGTGATGTCTGTGCTCAGCTCTGATTCCATGAGCAGCTCCCAGCTCTCTGTCCATGGATCCAGCACAAAATCCATGGCAGGGAGGTTTTCCTGCTGTGGCACCAACCGTCACCTGCCTGTTGAAAGGGGAAATCCATCTCCCCTGATTTTTGTGCTGCTTGAAATAACAGCTTTGCCAGCTGGGAGCTGCTGTGGGGTGGAAGCTGCAGCCTGGGCAGGAGTGGGGATTTTATTTCTGCTCTGTGGATACAAATCCCATCTTCAGCTGCTGGAATTTCTGCTCTGCAGATACAAATCCCATCTTCAGCAATCCCAGCAGAGCCCTTTGCCAGGCACTTCCTGAGCTCTGCACTTTCATCTCAGAGACATTCCAGCTGTGTCTGCGTTCCCAGAGCACTCAGGATGCTCAAAACACAGGGGTGGTTTAAAAAATGATATTTATACAGTGCCTAGCATTAAACTAAGGACATGATCCACATTTTCAGTGTCTGGAGCAGCTTGGAAAATCTCCAGCAGCTTCATTATCCCAGTCACTTTATCCTTGAGGGGAATGGAAACCCAGCTTTGGAAAAATGTTGATTTCTCAGCTTGGGCACTGCTCCTTTGGGATGTCACTGTTTAGGGCTTGCCCTGGGAGAGGATCTGCAGAGCTTAAACTTGCAACAAAAAATGCCTTTAGTGGCATTAAACCCTTTAATTAATTAAAATAAACCTTTAATTCATGAAAACATTTCATGATGTTAAAACTCCCCATGACATTAAACCCCTTGAGTGAAGCTTGTCCCCAGGGCTCCCTCCTGCAGCTCTCCCTCCACCCCAGGTATTTTCAGGGTTTTGGGGTCTTTTTATTTTCACAAAACAAATTTTGGGTCGTTTTATTTTCATATCTCCAGGGGGGTTATTTGTGAGGAGGGTGATACTCAGCATTAATTGTATTTTTTTTTTCCTTTGAGCATCTCTGCCTTTCATTTAATTGCAATTTAAAAAGAGAGGAGTTCCCATAGCTCAGCTTTGCTGTGCCACCCTCACCCCTCTGTGCCCATTCCCAGCTGGGCTTGCACCTTTCAGTCTTGGAGTTATCACCCCCACTGTTTTTTTTTCACTTGTAGAAAGCAATAAAATCTGAATTTCAAGCACTGCTCGTGGCCCCAGGTGTTGTTTTTCCCTCCCACAGGCTCAGGGGGCACCCACTCACCCGTCCCCTCTCTCCACCCGATTAACCAGGGCCAGGCAGGGGCTGGCATCTCTCCCAGGGCACCCACACCTGCACAAACAGCACAGAATCAGCACAAATTCCTCTCCTGGAGCTGCTCCTGGGCTTTGGGAGCTGGGAGCAGCCATGCCAGCAAAGCCTCTGTTCCCTCTGTTCCCTCAGGTCCCTCCCCAGCTGGGGCTGGGTGGCACCTCCACCTCCACCAGGTGACAGTGGGGCTGGAAAAAACATGGAAATGTTGGAGTGAGTCCAGAGGAAGCCATTGGAGCCAGGCTGGGAGAGCTGGGGGTGACACCTGGGCAGGAGAAGCTGCAGGGAGAGCTCAGAGCCCTGCCAGGGCCTGAAGGGGCTCCAGGAGAGCTGAGAGGGACTGGGGACAAGGGAGGGAGGGACAGCACACAGGGAATGGCTCCCAGTGCCACAGGGCAGGGCTGGGTGGGATTTTGGGCAGGAATTGTCAGGTATTTATTTCCAGGTATTTATATCCAGGTATTTATATCCAGGTATTTATATCCAAGTGTTTATATCCAGGTATTTATATCGAGGTGTTTATTTCCAGGGGTTTATTTCCAGAGGTTTATATTCAGGTGTTTCTATCCAGGTAATTATTTCCAGGTGTTTATATCCAGAGGTTCATATCCAGGTGTTTATTTCTGGTATTTATATCCAGGTGTTTATTTCCAGGTATTTATATCCAGGGGTTTATATGCAGGTGTTTATGTCCAGGTGTTAATTTCCAGGTATTTATATCCAGGTGTTTATTAGCAGGGGTTTATATCCAGGGGTTTATTTCCAGATATTTTTTTCCAGGTATTTATATCAAGGGATTTATATCCAGGTGTTTATATCCAGGTATTTATATACAGGAATTTATCTCCAGGTGTTTATCTCCAGGTATTTATTTCCAGGTGTTTCTATCCAGGTATTTATATCCAGGAGTTTATATCCGGGGTTTATATCCAGAGATTTAGTACCAGGGGTTTATATCAAGGTGTTTATATCCAGAGATTTATATCCAGGTGTTTATTTCTGGTATTTATATCCAGGTGTTTATTTCCAGGTGTTTCCATCCAGGTGTTTATTTCCAGGGGTTTATATCCAGGTGTTTATTTCTGGTATTTATATCCAGGTATTTATTTCCAGGTGTTTATATCCAGAGGTTTATATCGAGGTATTTATATCAAGGTGTTTATATCAAGGGGTTTATATCCAGGTATTTATTTCCAGTATTTATGTCCAGGTATTTATCTCCAGGGATTTATTACCAGGGGTTTATATCCAGGTGTTTATCTCCAGGTGTTTATATCCAGGTATTTATATCCAGGTATTTATTTCCAGCTGTTTATATCCAGGGGTTTATTTCCAGGTATTTATTTCCAGGGGTTTATTTCTAGGTGTTTATTACCAGGGGTTTATATCCAGGTGTTTATATCCAACTGTTTATCTCCAGGTATTTCTTTCCAGAGGTTTATATCCAGATTTTTATTTCCAGGTATTTATATGCAGGTGTTTCTATCCAGGTATTTATATCCAGGTATTTATATCCAGGTATTTATTTCCAGTCAGCCCAGAGCAGCTGAGGCAGCTCTGACGTGCTGAGATTGGGGGCTCATCCTTTGCCCTCCCCATCCTGGACAACCCCAAGCTCTCATTTCCCATCTCATGGACAGCTTGCACCCACAGCAGGTGGATTTTTGTTTTGCCAGCAGAAATCTTGAGATCTGCATGGCTGGGAGATCAAACCCCCGGGACTGAGCAGTCCAGCTGGAAAATCCTTCCCAGCCAAAGGCTGTGTGAGCCTGCAGGAGCTCCCCCGGGTCCTCTGGAGTTATCAGTGCTATCTTTATTTGCAGCTGGCTGGGTCAGACCTGCTAAACCTGGAAACTTGTTCAGAGACAAGCAGGAGGAAGCTGATAAAAATAGAAGATAGGAGCAATCAGGAGCGAGCAGAACATTCTTTACAGCTGATAACTGCTCTTATCTCATGTAATATTGCTCTGGCATCCTGTTTCAGTTTTACACGTTGTTATCACTGCCCCAAACTCGGTCCCCAAGCTGCTGACCCAGCTGGAGCCCTCAGCTGGGCATGTGAAACCAGCTCAGAGCCTTTCTCAGGGAATGGCTGCAGGGAGCAGCACCAGCCCTGCCTCAGGAGTCCCTGGGAATGTGCCAGGACTGCCCTAAGGTGACACCCAGGGCACCTGGGCCAGCTCCAGAAGTGTCCCCTGGGAATCTCACGAGGTTTAACAAGTGCAGCACCTGAGTGGGGACAACCCCTGGGATCAATCCAGGCTGGGATGAGCAGAGGGAGCAGCCCTGGGAGAGCTGGAGCTGCTCAGAGAGCCCAGAGGAGCCCCAGGATGAGCAGAGGGATGGAGCAGCTCTGCTGGGAGGAAAGGCTGGCACAGCTGGGATTGTTCAGCCTGCACAGGAGAAGCTTTGGGCTGAGCTCAGGGTGGCCTTGCAGGGCCTGAAGGAGCTGCAGGAAACCTGGAGAGAGACAATTCCCAAGGGCTGCAGGGACAGCACACAGGGAATGGCTTCACTGTGGGGTTTGGTGGTGAGAGGAATGTTGGATTTGTCTTTACAAACTGTGGGTCTGCTGGTGGATAAAACCAGCACTGAGGTAAAAGAAACAATTGGGATTGATTGCACTGATTGATGAATGGATAAAGATCTTTGCCTTTACAAACAAACTGTAGGTTTGCTGATAAATTAAACTGATACTGGAAGATGAAAGAAGCAATGGGGTAAAACCATGAATTCCATAAGAATTAAAAATGCAAAGGCAGGGCTGTACATTAGAGGGAATCTCAGGTGTCAGTGTTTGGGAAGTCTGTGCCTCTCAAGTACCTCAGCAATGGGGACAGAGAGAGGGAAATGCAGATGGGAAATTGGGATAAAAAGGGAGGTGAGGCCTCCAAAAATCTGAGAGAGCCCAGGGGATGCCCCATGGCCTCTCCCTTTATTGGAATGAAGCAACAAGGATTCCCTGTGTCCTTTTGGACAGGAACCCCTGGTGTTTGTGGCTGAATTTTGCTGACAATGGGATATTGGGAATTAGGAATTGTTCCCTGGGAGGGGCTGGGATGGAATTGCCAGAGCAGCTGTGGCTGCCCCTGGATCCCTGGAATGTTCAGTTCCAGGTTGGACACTGGGACAGTGGGAGGTGTCCCTGCCATGGTTTGTGTTGGTTTGGGATTTTAAGCTCCCTTCCAACCCAAACCAGCTTGGGATTCTGGGACAACCCTGAGGATCAGGGATTGATGCCCAGTTTGTGATTCCCCAGGGAATGCTCCACCAGGTCTGTGTCCCCCATTTCCATTCCATGCTCTCCCTCCTCCAGGTGTCCCTGCAGCCCCAGAGCTCTCCCAGCCCTATCACCGGGATCTCTCCCATTGTTCCCAAGGCCTGACTCCGTTTCCTTTTTCCTGGTGCCCTCCAGCTGCAGTGGCAGAGGGGTTTGGCAGGGCAGCATGGGTTCAGCAGCTGCTGTGCACGTGAACCTCCAGCCTGGGCTCCTTATCCAGCGACTTCCAGGACTTTTTGTCCTGGCAGGGTTTTCTCAGCGCTGCATTTTCTGCTTCCCACCCAGCAGTGCCAAGAGGAGCTGGGAAAAGGGTGCAAAAAGAATCTCACAGCACCCTGCAGGCACATCCTTCTCATTCCACCTCTGGAACTCCCCCCAGCAGCCCCAATCCCAGGGAGTTGGGGCTGGATTGGAGCCTGGGGGATAAAACATCCAATCCTCCCCAGATTTTTATTTTTTCACCTTAATCTGCAAAAGTTGTGGTGCAGGAATGGGAAAACCAGCATGGACATCACTCAGGGATGCTCTGGGATTTACCCAGGACCCCAAATCCACCCCCTGTTCTCCTTCTGTTTTTATCTTCCCCACAAAAAAAAGGAAATCTGTCTTTACCACCAGCCCAGCTGTCTTTCCATCCAGATCCTCACCTGGAGAAGGGGATTGTGACAGAAAAAAAAGGCATTTTGAATAAAAGAAAGGAGCTGAGAAACACCCAGGTTCATGCCACAACTCCTGGAGCTGTCCCAGGGATGCCCAGGGTGGGATTATTGATCTGGGCAGGGCCAGGGGTTGGATTCAATCCCTGTGGGTCCCTTCCAGCTCAGGATTTTCCCTGATTTGATCCTGATCCAAATCCCACAGCTCAGTGCACAACACAGGCAATAGAAACAGAGTCTTTATTGGATACCAAATCATTTAATCCAACCTCTGCACCTTAAACAGCCTCTCCTGGATTTTCCCATGTGCTGTTTGCTCCTCATTTCCACTCCCAGAAATGGAGAAATCACCAGGAACTCGGCAGGATCCTTCTTTTCTCAACTCTGGGCAGGTTCCCTCTTCCCTCCTGCATTTCCTTCAGTGGGAGCAGCACAGGCAGCACATTCCCTGCTCCAGCTTCTCCTCTATTTATCCACTGGAATTTCTTAGGGATGTGCAGACAATGAAGCTGCCTGTGGAGTTTTCAAAGAGGAGAAAAGAGCTGTGGTGATTTTGGGAACTCCAGGGGGGTTTTGAGGAGCTCATCACAGCAGAAATGATGTCCTGAAGGACCCTCTGTCCCAGCTGTGCTGCCAGGGCAGAGCTTTTCCCACCCTGTGCCCTCCTCTGATCCCTGATGGTTCCCAGGAGTGAAACACAAGAGGTAAAAAGCTCTTTGAGAAGGTCCAGGGGTGTTTTCAGCTTTTATCAGGATGTGCCAGTCTTTCAAGAAAGTTTAGTGTTTATGAGCAGTCCAGATGAAATGCAACTTCCTTAAACTTTCTTTGCATTTTCTGTTAAAATAATAATATATCAGTGTTTTTCTCAGGGAATAGCTATTATATATTATTACTATTAACATTCAAAAGGAAAATTCCCTGTACTGTAGATTTAGATTTATTTTAAATTCAGTCATAACACTGAAGTCTGCTAAACAGTGGAAAATGAGAGAAAGCAAGGTCTGAGTATCAAACCAAACAAGTTATGGCAGCCAGCTGCTGGCTTGGTGATTTGAGGCTACATGGATTGACAATAAATGAAGGAAAATTCAAAAGGGAAAACATGAAAGGTTGCAAGACCATGCCTACATAAATACAGCAAATTTTCCCACTGCTCTGTCAATCTCCACAGTTCCTTTGGCCATCCTTTCATCCTGAATTTCTGAGAGTGAGGTGAGCTGGTTTTTTCTTTTTTTTTAACACTGGAATGTTTTTGATCCAGCCTAATGCTGAATTTTCCTGCAGGGATGGCCCCGCTCCTCCCCTGGTGTCCCCAGCAGCCACCACCGCTGCCTTGGCTGTCCCAAGGTGATGTTGTCCTGGCCGAGGGCTCCTTAATGATGTGCAGCCTGTGGTGGAAACAGGATGTGAAGCACAGGATGGGAGTGGCAGCGCCTTCATTCTGGCCTGGAGCTGAGAGCGCCGCTCGTGCGCCTGGAGCCCAGCCCAGAACGTGAACACGAGGCACAGAATGGATTCATTCCCCTTTTTATTGTTGCTGTGATTGCTGTTATTCTGTTTGCTCCCCAGGCACACTTGAAGGGTGATGGGCAGAGGTTTGCTGCCAGGGATGAGGCAGGAGCTGGAAGTGGCTCCGAGCCAGGATCTGAGGCTACGGCTGGAAAAGAAAGGGATCAGGGATGGGATCAGGGATGGGATGGGATGGGATCAGGGATGGGATGGGATCAGGGATGGGATCAGGGATGGGATCAGGGATGGGATCAGGGATGGATTAGGGATGGGATCTGGGATGGGATCAGGGATGGGATCAGGGATGGGATCAGGGATGGGATGGGATGGGATCAGGGATGGGATCAGGGATGGGATCAGGGATGGGATCAGGGATGGATTAGGGATGGGATGAGATCAGGGATGGGATCAGGGATGGGATCAGGGATGGGATGGGATGGGATCTGGGATGGGATCAGGGATGGGATACAGGGATGGGATGGGATCAGGGATGGGATGGGATCAGGGATGGGATGGGATCTGGGATGGGATCAGGGATGGGATCAGGGATGGGATCAGGGATGGGATGGGATGGGATCTGGGATGGGATCAGGGATGGGATACAGGGATGGGATGGGATCAGGGATGGGATGGGATCAGGGATGGGATGGGATCTGGGATGGGATCAGGGATGGGATGGGGTCAGGGATGGGATCAGGGATGGGATCAGGGATGGGATCAGGGATGGGATAGGGGATGGGATCTGGGATGGGATCAGGGATGGGATGGGGTCAGGGATGGGATCAGGGATGGGATCAGGGATGGGATGGGATCAGGGATGGGATCAGGGATGGGATAGGGGATGGGATCAGGGATGGGGTCAGGGAAAGATCAGGGATGGGATGGGGTCAGGGATGGGATCAGGGATGGGATAGGGGATGGGATCAGGGATGGGAATTTGGGATGGGAATTTGGGATGGGATCTGGGATGGGATCAGGGATGGGATGGGGTCAGGGATGGGATCAGGGATGGGATCAGGGATGGGATCAGGGATGGGATAGGGGATGGGATCTGGGATGGGATCAGGGATGGGATGGGGTCAGGGATGGGATCAGGGATGGGATCAGGGATGGGATGGGATCAGGGATGGGATCAGGGATGGGATCAGGGATGGGATCAGGGATGGGATCAGGGATGGATTAGGGATGGGATGAGATCAGGGATGGGATCAGGGATGGGATCAGGGATGGGATGGGATGGGATCTGGGATGGGATCAGGGATGGGATACAGGGATGGGATGGGATCAGGGATGGGATGGGATCAGGGATGGGATGGGATCTGGGATGGGATCAGGGATGGGATCAGGGATGGGATCAGGGATGGGATGGGATGGGATCTGGGATGGGATCAGGGATGGGATACAGGGATGGGATGGGATCAGGGATGGGATGGGATCAGGGATGGGATCAGGGATGGGATAGGGGATGGGATCAGGGATGGGGTCAGGGAAAGATCAGGGATGGGATGGGGTCAGGGATGGGATCAGGGATGGGATAGGGGATGGGATCAGGGATGGGAATTTGGGATGGGAATTTGGGATGGGATCTGGGATGGGATCAGGGATGGGATGGGGTCAGGGATGGGATCAGGGATGGGATCAGGGATGGGATCAGGGATGGGATAGGGGATGGGATCTGGGATGGGATCAGGGATGGGATGGGGTCAGGGATGGGATCAGGGATGGGATCAGGGATGGGATGGGATCAGGGATGGGATCAGGGATGGGATCAGGGATGGGATCAGGGATGGGATCAGGGATGGATTAGGGATGGGATGAGATCAGGGATGGGATCAGGGATGGGATCAGGGATGGGATGGGATGGGATCTGGGATGGGATCAGGGATGGGATACAGGGATGGGATGGGATCAGGGATGGGATGGGATCAGGGATGGGATGGGATCTGGGATGGGATCAGGGATGGGATCAGGGATGGGATCAGGGATGGGATGGGATGGGATCTGGGATGGGATCAGGGATGGGATACAGGGATGGGATGGGATCAGGGATGGGATGGGATCAGGGATGGGATGGGATCTGGGATGGGATCAGGGATGGGATGGGGTCAGGGATGGGATCAGGGATGGGATCAGGGATGGGATCAGGGATGGGATAGGGGATGGGATCTGGGATGGGATCAGGGATGGGATGGGGTCAGGGATGGGATCAGGGATGGGATCAGGGATGGGATGGGATCAGGGATGGGATCAGGGATGGGATAGGGGATGGGATCAGGGATGGGGTCAGGGAAAGATCAGGGATGGGATGGGGTCAGGGATGGGATCAGGGATGGGATAGGGGATGGGATCAGGGATGGGAATTTGGGATGGGAATTTGGGATGGGATCAGGGATGGGATCAGGGATGGGATGGGATCAGGGATGGGATCAGGGATGGGGTCAGGGATGGGATCAGGGATGGGATGGGATCAGGGATGGGATGGGATGGGGTCAGGGATGGGATCAGGGATGGGATCAGGGATGGGATGGGATGGGGTCAGGGATGGGATCAGAGATGGGATCAGAGATGGGATCAGGGATGGGATGGGATCAGGGATGGGATCAGGGATGGGATCAGAGATGGGATCTGGGATGGGATGGGATCAGGGATGGGATCAAGGAAGGGATCAGGGAAGGGATCAGGGATGGGATCAGGGATGGGATAGGGGATGGGATCAGGGATGGGAACTTGGGATGGGATCAGGGATGGGATCAGGGAAGGGATGGGATCAGGGATGGGATCAGGGATGGGATCAGGGATGGGATCAGGGATGGGATGGGATCAGGGATGGGATGGGATCAGGGATGGGATGGGATGTTGTCAGGGATGGGATCAGAGATGGGATCAGAGATGGGATCAGGGATGGGATGGGATCAGGGATGGGATCAGGGAAGGGATCAGGGAAGGGATCAGGGAAGGAATCAGGGATGGGGTCAGGGATGGGGTCAGGGATGGGATCAGGGAAGGGCTGGGGTGAGGAACAGGCTCCAGCTCACCCTGGGCCACAGGACAGGTCCTGGCAGGCTCCTGGCATTTCTTAGGGATGTGCAGACAATGAAGCTGCCTGTGGAGTTTTCAAAGAGGAGAAAAGAGCTGTCCCAAGCTGCTGTGCTTGCCAGGTGTGTGTGTGGGTTTATTCCATCAGTTTAATGGGGTTTGTTCCATTCCATTTCCCATTCCAGCTTGCACCTCCTGCAGGGACCACACCAGTGTGTCCCAGCTGGTCACCAGTGGGGAAACTCATTAAATCCCAGGGCAGGGGGCTGAGATGAAATCATTTTACCTGGAAATCTTCAGGAGAGGGAGAAGAGGAACCAGGAATTCCAGTGTGAGGGATAACAGGGACAGCCCATGCCAGGCCTGGCCTGGGGCCACTGTGTGTGGCCATTCCCAGATCCCAAATATTCCTGCCCTGCTGACACCTCCTGCTCCCATTTCTGGGGTTTCCTGGGCAGGTCCCATCCAGCTGCTCCCAATCCCTGTGGATTTAGGAATGCCCAGCTGCCCATGGGGTCAGAGCAGCACCGAAAAATGGAATTTTGTGGCAAAGGGAGAGTCTGAGAATGGCAGGAAAGCAGCAAAATCTCTGGAGCTCTGTTCTGGGGAGGCTCAGTGGGGTGGTGAGAGAGCTGAGTGCTTTCTGAGCCAATCATGCTGGAAAAAAAGTGCTGGAAAATCTGGGGAAAAAGGAAGAAAGAAACAAACTGAACTGCCTGGGACTTTTATCATCAGGATCCCTCCTTGTTCAATGTCAGTGATATCTCTTTTACCCTCTGGCTCACACAAACTCTCTTCTTTCACGGGATGTGCTCCTGTCAAAGGAGTTTTCCAGAGTTCTCCTCCTGCTGAGGAGGAATTTTGGGAATATCTAAGGCTCCTGTAGGAAAAAGCAGCTCAGGAGTGCAGAGAGCCCAAGCTGTTCCCACTGAGCCCTGGAGCAGGATCAGGCTGAGGGAGTTTTGGATAAATCCTTCAGGATTCAGAGGACCTTTTCCCACATTGAGGTGAGACACAAACAGGTCCTGGGAATCAGAATGAGAAACCTGGGAATGGGATCCATGAGCTGCTCTGACCTGCACAGGAATCCTGGAATGCTCTGGGCTGGAAGGGACCTTAAAGATGATTTCTTCCCAGCCCTGGTGCCATGCAGGGACACCTCCCACTGCCCCAGGCTGCTCCAGGCTGGCATCTCCTGGGAAGCCAGGATGGCTCAGCCACCACTGGGACCAGGAGAAGGACAGGGCAGGGATTTTCCATCCTAAATATCTCTGGGCTCTAAGAAATCTCCCCCAGCTTCTGCATAAGTCTACAGCCTCAAAATATCCCCCTGGAAGTGTCCAAGGGCAGCTGGGAATGGGAATGGGGATGGGATGGGATGGGATGGGATGGGATGGGATGGGATGGGATACAGGGATGGGATGGGATACAGGGATGGGATGGGATGGGATGGGATGGGATGGAATGGAATGATCTTTGATGGGATGGGATGGAATGATCCTTGATGGGATGGGATGGAATGATCCTTGATGGGATGGGATGATCCTTGTGCCTCCAGGACACTCTGCAGGAGGAGGAACAGGAGGGATGCTGGGGAAGGGGCGTCCCTCAGCATCCCAGCCTTGGGAATGGCTCATTCCTGCAGCCAACACGTGCCAGGGCATGACCCAGATTTTTTTGGGAGGAGTCCCAGGGATAAGGAGCAGGGATCCACCTGTGGCCAAGGCCCTCAGGTCACTGTGACCAGTGACCAGTGACCAATGACCAGTGCCCAGTGACAGGGAGGGCTCCTCACGTGAGCAGTGTCACATCCAGAGTGTCACAGCCAGACATTCCTGTGCCCCATTTCCTCCAGACCAGCAGCTCTGGCTCAACAGGAAACGTCACTGGTGTCACTGGCAGGCACCAGGGACCTCGTGTGTCCCGGGGCTGGCAGCGTGGAAAACAAGCTGGGAGGGAAATGGGGCTGGGAAATGCTCCAGGCTGGAGCTCATCTGGGCTTGTCTGGGCACCTCTGTGAATCCTCCTCCTCCACTCCTGCCTCATTCCAGCACGTGGGATTTTCAAGGTGTTTGCTCATGTCCTGCCTGTGCTTCCTTCCAGGTATCCTGGCTCCTGGAAGAGGGGACACAGAGATCAGGGCAATTCTCACCAGCTCCTGAACCCCATGCAGGGTTTTGATGCTGATATTTGGACTAAAAGAGCCTTGTGTGTTTAAAAAAAAAAAATGGAATTTCAGGAATAAGGGAACCAAATCCTCAGCTGTGCCTATGTCCCCATAAACCTGATGGAAACTTCCCAGTTTATTTGCCATCCTTGGGAGACTGCCAGGTTTATTTCTTATGAATTTTTCACTCCTGCTCCAAACTCATCCCCTCATTCCTTTGTGAAAGCCCAGACTGCTGCCCTGCTGAGCACAAGGAGGAATCTTGCACCTTTTTCCTGGGAATGGCTGGACTCCATCCTCCTGCACTTCTCCTGTCACCTCTCAGAGGCTGGCACTGATCACTAATTGTTAATCACCAATCAAGCTCCTCTCCAGGGCAGGCTGGGCTCACAGATTCTGGGTCTCTCCCAGAGAATCAGAAAATTCTCACAGAGTCCCTGGCAATGAAAGAACCCCAAAAAATCGCTTGTCCCCCCACACTGTGTGTGTGATCGAGGGCCAGCACTCCCAAAGGATTTGTTATCCATGTTTATCCTTTCCCTTTTCCCTTTCCTTTTTTATCCTCCTGCATTTCCACTGGACTTGGTTTCCAAGGAAAAAGAACCATCAAATCCAGGGAAGAGTCTGAAACTCTCACTTTGGAGAGGACATTGAGAAGGGATCCTGTAAAACCAGGAGGATTCACCACATCCAGCTCCAGCTCTGAGAACCAAAGCTGTGGCTTTGGTGCCTTTAAACCTCTCAGCATCACCTCTTGCCCCAAAATCTGGGATTTAGCTGCACACAGCTCCCCCAGCCTGGCAGCACCGGGGTTATCCAGGACTGGGGGAGTTTCCCTGGCCTCCCCTTCCCCCTGGAGATCTCCTCTCCCCCCAGCAGCAGCTCCTGTTTCTGATTTTATTCCCCTTTCTGCATTTGTTAGCCAAAGGTGGAGCTCACTCTCGAGCTTTTAAAGCTCTGTGTGCTCACCACACAAGGAGTTGAACTCCACAGGCAGATTTAGGAAGGTCTGAACACAAATTTCACAACTGCTGCTGCTTCCCAAAGGATCCTGGCTGCTCTGGGGCTCAGCTCTCCCTCCTGCTTCCCAAAAAAAAACCCCAGCTGAGCTCTCATCCCCCCTTCCAGGAGGAACCTGTGGCCAGGAGCTCCAAGCCCGGCTGGATCAGGGCTGCCCCGGGTTTTTTGGGTTTTTTTGTGCCGGGGTTTGGCAGGGAAGGGCTGGGACTGCGGGATCAAACACCCCTGCCCAGCTGGCAGAACAGGCTGGAAGGGCTTGGGGCAGGAAGATGGGAGCTCAGATAGGGAATTGCCTCATCCTGCATCCTCTTTCCTATTCCTGGGACTTTCTTTGCCCATCCTTTCTCCAGAAGGTGAAGCAGGACGAGCAGGGCTGGAGGTGTGCCCTGAGCAGGGACAGGGACAGGGACAGGGACAGGGACAGGGACAGGAACAGGGACAGGGACAGGGACAGGGACAGTTCTGGGGTCTGGGCAGGGAAAGGAGCTGGATAATCCTGGTGGTTCCTTCCCAGCTCACCGAATTCCTGGGGATCTGGGCAGGGAAGGGATTTGGATTCACTGATCCTCATGGTTCCTTCAATTCAGGGAATTCCTGGGGTCTGGGCAGAGAAGGGATTTGGAATTTATTGATCCTGATGGTTCCTTCGACTCAGGGAATTCCTGGGGGTCTGGGCAGGGAAAGGAGCTGGATAATCCTGGTGGTTCCTTCCCAGCTCAGGGAATTCCTGGGGGTCTGGGTAGGAGTGGGACTGGATAATCCTGGTGGTTCCTTCAACTCAGGGAATTCCTGGGGTCTGGGCAGAGCTGGATTCACTGATCCTGATGGTTCATTCTCGACTCAGGCAATTCCTGGGGTCTGGGCAGAGAAGGGATTTGGAATTTATTGATCCTGATGGTTCCTTCCCAACTCAGAGAATTCCTGGGGTCTGGGCAGGGAGTGGAACTGGATAATCCTGATGCTTCATTCTCAACTCGGAATTCCTGGGGTCTGCACAGAGCTGGATTCACTGATCCTGATGGCTCCTTCCCAGCTCAGGCAATTCCCGATCTGTGCCTCCTCCCCAAACACCTCCAGGAGTCACCTGGCTGTTCCTGACAGCCCCAAGCCTCAGACCGAGCACGATTTCTGGCCATTTATGACCAGTGACCAAAATCCCCGCACACCCAGCACCTCCCCTCAAACACCACCGACAATTCCCAGTGCTGACAGCCCGAACCGTCCCGAGCAGGCACAGCCGTGTCCCCTTTGTCACCTCCCAGGTGCCGTGTGCTGTCCCCGCCTCTCTCCCTGTGATTGTCCCCGCGGCTCAGGCCACTCCTCCGCTCCGCTCCTTAAATCGTTAAACCGCGCTGAGCCCGGGGAGCGCAGCGGGAGCGGAGCGGGGACGGAGCGGGGACGGAGCGCACGGAGCCCCGGCAGGTAAAACACTCCGGGAAAAGGGGGGGTTTGTTCCATGGACAGGTCAATGCGGGGGCTTTAAAAAAAAAATTATTTTTATTTATTTATATTTATATTTATTTTATTTATATTTATATTATTTTAATTTTGTTTATTATTTTATTTTATTTATATTTTATTTTTTATTTTATTTTGTTTTATTTTTATTTATTTTATTTTATTTTTATTTATTTTTTTTAATTTTATTTTATTTTATTTTATTTTATTTTATTATGTTATTTTATTTTTTATTATTTTTTCCCTTAAAAATCAGCTGCGTTTAACTCTCCTGTTGTTAGGAATGTTTTTAAAAATTAGCTAAATGTGGTGTTAGGGATACACAGGGGTTAGTTATGTAAATATATATGTATGTGTGTATATATGTGTGTGTAAATATATATGTATATATATGTATGTGGTGTCTATATATACGTGTATATATATATGAATGTGTGTGTGTATACATATGTATATGAATATATGTATGTGTGTAAATATATATATGTAGATATCTGTATGTGTGTATATATATGTATATATAAGTATATATGTATGTGTGTGTATATATGTATATATAATATATATACATATTATATATGTAAAAAATATATATCTATTATATATACACCCCATATATATAATATAAAAATATATATCAATTTATTTATATATAATACATATAATATATAAAAATGTATTTTATAGAAAATTTACACATAGTGTAAATTAAAATTTGTATATAATTTTTATATATTAATATTATGTACAAATGTATAATACATTTATATATGTAGAAGATATACAAATGGGATGTAAATATGTAAATAGTGTAAATGTTTATTTATATATATAATCTGTAGAGAATAGAAATTATGATATATATAATATGTAAATATATAACACATTTATATTTTTTATATATAAAAATATATACATGTAGGATGTTTAGATAAATTTTATATAAAATAAAGTATAATTTATATAAAATATACAATAGATAAAGATATAATACATTAATATATATTTTATGTATAAGACATACACATATGGGATGTATACATGTAATTTGTATATAATAGAAATTACAATTTATATTATATATATGAATACATTAATATATTTTGATATATATAGTATATACATATGGGATGTACACATATAATTTGTATATAATAGAGATTATAATTTTTATATAATCTATATAATATATAAATATACAACCCATTATGATTTTATATTAAAAATATATGGGATGTATATATTTAATTTCTATATAATATAAATTATTATTTATATATTATATAAATATATAATATATGTGTATATATTTCTATATATAAATATATACATATGAGATGTATATATATAATTTATATATAACATAAATTATGATTTATATATTATATGTATTATATAAATATATAATACATTTGTATATTCTTTTATATATAAATATATACATGTGGGATGTATAGATATAATTTGCATATAATATAAATTATAATTTATATATAATCTATACAATCCATAAATATATAACCCATTAATATATTTAAATATATATATAAAATTTATACATATGGCATGTATATATATAATTTATGTATAACGTAAATTATTATTTATATATTATATAAATATATAATGCATTTGTGTATATATATATAAATACCTACATATGGGATATATATAATTTATATATAACATAAATTATGATTTATATATGATGCATATTATATAAATATATAATACATTTGTATATTTATATATATAAAATATTAAAAAAAAAGGTCACAGCAACCCTCAGGCTGTGCAAAAACAGCAGAGAGCGGATGGGAGAAAGGGGCTGAGCCCAACCTTGGAAAGAAAAATAATAATAATAATGATACAAAAGCTGATTTCTGACCTGTTTAATGACTCCAACACTGGGAAATGGGACTGTGGGACACCCCAGTGTCTCCAGGTGCCCTCAGATCCAGCCCAGTCCTTCCCTGGAGCTGAGCCTGCATTTCCCAGCCTGATTTCTGGATTCCCAGCACTGCCTGGCAGCTGCCCACGGACCAACAACCCCGTTTATTTCTACAGCACCTGTTTACACCTTGCTGCAGTTGCCCAAGAGCAGCCACAAATCCTCCCTGAGTTGTCTCTGAGGGCAGATCCTCCCCTAAACTGCTGTCATTATTGAGATTTTTCTGTGGGACCCATCCCACTGGTTCTTTTCTCTCTCAGTGCTGGTTTTCTCTCCCAGCAGCTCGTTTGGAAAGACAAATCCAAAATTCCTCTCACAGACATTCAGGAGATGCTGGCAGGAAGATCTGCTCTTTAATCTCCATATTTTTTCAGTTTTTTTTCTTTTATTCTCTTACCCACATGAATTTGAAGTTTTAAATGCAAAGGCACTGTTTTAAAGCCACTTTTAAAATTTTAAACTCACTTTTTGAACAGGTTCTTGTAGGAAATTTAAGGCAGAGGCAGCTCCTCAGGTGTTGTAAAGCAGCTGAGCTCTGGCTGCAGGAGCTGAGGTTGTTCCCTCATTTTTAAGGACCCTTGAGGAGCTACACTGGTTAACCAAAACAGGATGAAAACCAAGGAAAACTGAGACAAGGTTTGGGTTGGAAAGGACCTTAAAGCTCATCCAGAGCCCCCCTGCCATGGGGACACCTCCCACTGTCCCAGGCTGCTCCAACCTGGAACTGAACATTCCAGGGATCCAGGGGCAGCCACAGCTGCTCTGGGAATTCTGTGCCAGGGCCTCAGCACCAGGAAGGGGAAAGGGAAGGACTTTAAATTAGCAAAAAATTGCATGTTTGGGATGAAACTCTTGGATTGGATTTACAGACTCTCATGGGCAGATTGGCACAAAACTTGTCTAAGATTATCACATTCTTCTCCAAGAAAGAATTTCAGAGAGCTAAAAATGATCCATGGATTTCTGTCAAAACTGGGAAATGGTTGCTGCCAAAAGCTGTTTTTGGGTGTGGGACTGGGAGATGGAGCAAAAGATTTTTTCATCTTTAGATTTTTCAGAATGGATTTTGTAGTTTGCTTAGAGGCAATGCCCAGAGCAGCTGTGGCTGCCCCTGGATCCCTGGAATGTTCAGTTCCAGGTTGGACATTGGGGACAGTGGGAGGTGTCCCTGCCATGGCTGGGGTGGGATGGGTGGGATTTAGGGTCCCTCCAAACCCAAACCATTCTTGATCCTGTGACAATCCCAGCACTGATTTTCTCTGCTGTTGCTGAGGTTGATTTAATCCCATTTCCATTGAGATAATCCCTGGGATTGGCAGTGCTGTTCCCAAATTCTGACTTTGATGCTGCATCACCAGCAGAACAAAACTGTGTGTGCCCATGGAAATGTGGAAATTCCCATTTTCCACACAGACAGCACAACTTTGGAATCCCTGAATTCCTGCCCTAACTCACCACTGGCTTCCACTGTGGATCTCTGCCTGTCACATGTGCAGCTGGAGGATGGAATATCCTGAGCTGGAATAAACCCCCAGGGATCACCCAGTGCCAGCCCCCCCAAAATCCCAGCCTGGGCATCCCTGGCAGCTCCTGGAGCTCTGTGCCCATTCCCTGGGGAGCCTCTGGGGGAAGAACCTTGCCCTAAACCCACCCTAAATCCCTCCTGGCCCAGCTCCAGCCTCTCCCTGGGTCCTGGGACTTTGCTTTTTCCTCTCCCACTCATTCCCACATCCTGCCTTGGGCAGTTTTTCAGACCAGGTGGGATGGCAGGAGCAGCACCTTCCTCCAGTTCCTGAGGGGTTTTTGGGGGAAACATCTCAAGCTCATTCACACACACACAGATTCCTTCCTGCAAGGCTCTGCCTCGGAGCTCAGTGGAGATGGGAAAAATAAATAGTAATAAATAAATCAATAAACAAAGCCAAGAGGTGGAATTATCCCAAATCCCATCTCAGATGTGAACACAGCTTCAATCTTCCCTGTGCTGGAGCCTGATGAGCATCCAGCAGTGCTGACCTTGGTGGGACTGAACCATGGAATGTCCTGAGCTGGAATAAACCCCCAGGGATCACCCAGTGCCAGCCCCCCCCAAAATCCCAGCCTGGGCATCCCTGGCAGCTCCTGGAGCTCTGTGCCCATTCCCTGGGGGAAGAACCTTGCCCTAAAATCCATCTCAAATTCCCTCCTGGCCCAGCTCAGCCAGGATCCCGTCCCAGGGAGCAGAGCTCTGACCTCAGGCTGCTCCAGCTGAACATCCCAGCTGCAGGAATCCCCAGAGCAGAGGACAGGGAATGGTATCAAGGCCCTGGGCACAGCTAATCCATTCTTTTTCTCTTTTTTTTGTTCAGATTTGGCCTCTGGGCTGGAAGCAGCGATGGCTTTGAGCAACCACACCAACAGCAGCTCGGTGCTGCCCAATTTACTCCACATGTCCGTGGAGCAAAAAAAAGCCCTGAGGTTCAACAACTACAGCAACCCTGCCCTGGAGCTGCAGGAGGAGATCATGGCCTCCTTCTACATCCTCATCATCGTCGGCTTCTTCGGCTTCCTCCTCTTCGTCATGATGCTCAGCAATATTGTCTCCAGCAAGCCTGAGAACTACATGGAATACCTGTACTCGGGGAAGCTGGGCCCGCCCCGGGGCCAGGTGGAGCTGCCAGGAGCTGAGAGCAAGGACAGCAGGGACAGCAGGGACAGCAGGGACACCTTCATCATCATCAACAGCGCTGCCCTGCTGGACCTGAGGCGGCAGGATGGCAAAACCCACCCTGGGAGTGAAGGGCTGAGCACAGACTCGGTCCTCAGGGATGTGTGAAATTTTATTTTTTTAAATTTTTTTTCATTTTCCTTCACTTCAGCCCACCCAGGGATGATTTTCTTTCATGGAGAGCTGTGCCAGGACATTCTGTGCAGTGAAACTGTGTCATTGCAGCTCCATCCCTTGGATGGGAGGCTGGAGGTGAATTCCCTGCTGGGCTGCTCCTGCCGTGTTTTCATGGCTTGGCTTGGCACAAGGGATCACCCTTCCTTTGCTGCTGCTTCCAGCTGGGACAACACATCCTGCTATTCTTTATTCCCTGATTTTTTGGGAGGTCAGAGCTGCCAGCTCCCAAATGCTGGGAAGGATGGATGATCCATGTCCAGCCATTCCACAGGAGTGAAGGTTGTTCCAGGGATCTGCAGGCACAGGCTGGACTGGGATTTGTTTGATCTGCTGCAGGGTTTGGACAGTGGTCGTGCATTTTTCAGCAGTTCTTCCACTCTTGGCTGCTCTAAACCAGGAAAATGAGGAGGGCCAGGACATCCCATTCCCAAGGGATGGAGGGACAGGACACAGGGAATGGCTCCCAGTGCCAGAGGGCAGGGCTGGGTGGGATCTTGGGGCAGGAATTATTCCCTGGGAGAGGCTGGGATGGAATTCCCAGAGCAGCTGTGGCTGCCCCTGGATCCCTGGAATGTTCAGTTCCAGGCTGGACACTGGGGCTGGAGCAGCCTGGGACAGTGGGAGGTGTCCCTGCCATGGTGGGGTTGGATGGGTGGGATTTAAAGTCCTTCCAATCCAACCCATTCCATGCTCCTGATGTCCCCCCAGAGCCCCCCTGGGCATCCTCAGGGCTGAGCATTCTCAGCTGGAGCCCTTGGGGATGTGACACCGCTGTGCCAACAATCCCAAACAATTCCTGCAGGGTTTAGTGCCACCCCTGTCCTCATGGAACCCCAGAGAGCTGCTGCTGCTGCCCCAGGGTGGGTACAGGAACCAAAGGGGTGCTGCAGTTTTGGGGTGCTGCAGTTTTGGGGTGCTGCAGTTTTTGGGTGCTGCAGTTTTTGGGGTGCTGCAGTTTTGGGGTGCTGCAGTTTTTGGGTGCTGCAGTTTTTGGGGTGCTGCAGTTTTTGGGATGCTGCAGTTTTTGGGATGCTGCAGTTTTTGGGTGCTGCAGTTTTTGGGCTGTCTTCTGCAGGAGTGCTCAGTGTGTGCCCTGCAGAGTCCTGGAACCCAGGATGGGAGATGTGGAGAGGCAAATGCTGGCTGAGGGTCCCAGCTTGCTACTCTTGGTCCAAGAATTCATTGGCAAAAGCTCTGGAGTCTGCAAACCCAAATGGTTGGAGACCAGTGGGGCAGATACTGTGAGAACATTGAGGCATTTGGTTATAGGACTAAAAATCCTATGAAACCCTATAAAATTGTGAGTCTGAATGTGGGGGGCTCCTCTCAGCCTCCTTTATGTTCCTTTGTGTGTTTGCTCGTTGTTACTGACAGGAAAAGAATTCCCAACAATTTTATAGGAAGCATTATTTCCCAACTCTCCTTCCACAGGTTTTTACTGTCTGGAACTTCACATTTTGCTTCTGTGATGTTTTTCTCTCCCTGTGTTTCCTGTATCCTTTTCTGCCATGATAAAGTGTTGCTGTTATGGCATTTTGCCACGGTTTGGGCCAATCCAACCGCCTGGAATTGATTTATTCCATGTGGGCCACATCCTTAAAGGGAGTTTTCAGAGCCTGATCTCCTCAGAACTGTTCCAAGGCTGCTACTCCCAGCTGATACCCAAGCTGAAACCCAAACCACTCTCTTGGCTTTCCACACTTGTCCTTGGAATTCCAGAGTTTCAGCTTTCCAGCAGAGACCTCTCCTTTTTTGGACAGGTGCATTTTCCCAGCAGAGGCCAGTTAGGGTTGGAGTTGGTTTTGGATTCTGTTCCTTTGGCTTCCCTGTGGTGTCGGCTCCATTGGAGCCAGGATCTGCAATTCCAGCTCCCAGCAGCCCCATTCCCACTGCTGCTGGAAAATGGGAGATGTTTAAAGGTACAAACAACATTTGCAGCTTCCAGGTTTGTTCCTTCTCCTGTTTTCCACAAGGGGACAGGTGGCACCATCCAAAACTGGATCCAATTTCTGCTGTGCCAGCACCAAGAGGAGATTCCAGCCTGACTTCCAGCAGCTCTGAGAATTCCTGCTCTGCACAACCAGCTTCTTTTTTTCCATGCATAAGCACTGGGAAGCAGAGTTGAGGGTGTCTGATTCCATGCTTAGATCCAGGTTTGTTGGTGTCTCATTCCATGTTTAGATCCAGGTTTGGAGGTGCCTCATTCCATGGGAAATCCAGGTTTGGAGGTGCCTCATTCCATGGGAAATCCAGGTTTGGAGGTGCCTCATTCCATGGGAAATCCAGGTTTGGAGGTGCCTCATTCCATGGAGAGATCCAGGTTTTGTTGGTGTCTGATTCCGTGCTTAGATCCAGGTTTTTTGGTGTCTCATTCCATGCTGATATCCTGGTTTTGTTGGTGCCTCATTCCATGGAGTGATCCAGGTTTTTTGGTGCCTCATTCCATGGTGATATCCTGGTTTTGTTGGTGCCTCATTCTATGCTTAGATCCAGGTTTGTTAGTGTCTCATTCCATGGAGAGATCCAGGTTTGTTGGTCCCTCATTCCATGCTGAGATCCAGGTTTTGTTGGTGCCTCATTCCATGCTTAGATCCAGGTTTGTATATCTCTCACTCCATGCTGAGATCCAGGTTTGTTGGTCCCTCATTCCATGGAGAGATCCAGATTTGGATGTGTCTCATTCCATGCTTAGATCCAGGTTTTGTTGGTCCCTCATTCCATGGAGAGATCCAGATTTGGATGTGTCTCATTCCATGCTTAGATCCAGGTTTTGTTGGTGTCTGATTCCATGGAGAGATCCAGGTTTGTATATCTCTCACTCCATGCTGAGATCCAGGTCTCAGCTTCCATCACCCACTCCAGATTTTGGGCAGGGTTTCCCCTCCTGGCTGCTGGAAGGAAGTGCCAGGCTGGAATTGAATTCCACAGGGAAGGGCAACCTGAACTTTCAAATCCAAATTCCCTGCTGAGGGCTGGCAGAACTGTGCTCTTCCCTTGGGAATGAGCAAAGCAATCCTGGTCCTGCAGAGTCCAGGCAAGGAATGTTCTGAATTCCCACCTGCAGCAGTGGCTGGGATGAGGGGAGTGGGATAAACTCAGCTGAGAATTCCTAATGCTGATCCCCAAACTCCAGCAGTTCTCACAAAGTTTAGCAGGGAACCTCCAGCTCTTGTGCAGTTCTGAGGAGTATAAGGCTCTTAATTTAATTATTGCCTTAATTTATTTTCTAAATTTCCACTTTTTTCTGGTTGCATCCTGAGGCCATCTTTGATTTCTGCAAGTTTTTCTCTCTTGGTTCCAGCAGAGCTAAAATAAATCACTTTTGGAAAGTATTTTTGACTTTGGTGGGGGACTCCAGCTCCTGCTCAGGAATTCATCAGCCAGCAGGAGGGACAAGAGATTGTTTAAATTTGGGATGTATTGGTTACAAAAAGAATCCTAACCTTTGTCACTTTGTGTAACACTGGGAGAGAACCAAATTCCCTGTGGAGAGTGGGTTTTGGAAAAAAAAAAAATTAAACCTACAAAACATTTAATTTAGATAAAAATAAAATATTGAATTTCAAACTTAATTTTAGCTGTAATATAATACAGTAGTTAAAAAAAAATTCCTGCTGTCGCTGTGTATTTCATGATGTTCTGTATTTCATGATGTTTTTAGCTGGCATTTTAAAATAAAGAGTTTGTGATGATTTTTAGCTCCAATCTCCAGTGTGGTGACTGGGAAGGTAATGACATAATGAGGTAATTAGGATGTAAGTGATAATTGCCATGCTAATTGCTCCATGAACAGAGATTTTGTTCAGGGGGGGTGGTGAATTTGGTGCTTAGGTTGGGTTTTATAGGACTGGGAGAGGAGAATTCCCTGCTCTGTGATTTGCAGATCATGGAATGTCCTGAGCTGGAATAAACCTGGGGGTCACCCAGCCCTGCCCCCCAAAATCCCAGCCTGGCATCCCTGGACCCCAGGACACCCCTGGGTGCTGCCCCAGCTCTGCCCTCACTGCTTTGCTCCTGCAGCACTGACCAAGGTGACAAAAGTGACCAAAGTGACAAAAGTGACAGAGCCTTTTTGTGCCTGTCTCAAGAACAGTGCCAGGTTTTGCCCTTTTCTGACCCAGGGTGTTTTAAAAAACTTTTATTTCATTTTCAGTCTCATATGAAGGGTGAGACAATACAGATGTTACAATTTATGCCATCACAATTAAAACTCAACTATTCCCTAATTACAGCACATTATAAACATTTCCTGGCCCATCAGCTTTTGTCCCATCCTGCTGTAAAATGCCTTAAAGCCAATTATCTAAAATCACCCCTCATGGGTGATACAGTGCATCTTCCACAGTTTTATTCCTCCAAATATTTAGTTTTATGTGCAAACCCATCCTTTGGAACTTTTTTCCAGCTCCATTTCTCTCTCAACAATATCTGTCCCACTCCATGGCATTTCTAAGTCAGCATTTCTTATCTCCAAGTTTGCACATATTAAAAGAACATTAATAAAATGGAGAATTTGAAATCCAAATGTTTTGTTTCAGGTGTATCCCAGGGCCAGGTGCAGCTGTGCTCTGCTTGGATCAGGGACAGAAAATTTACACAAAAAACCAAAAATCTTTGTGATAAATTCCTGGTGTGGGAGTCATGAGACCAGGCCTTGGATGTAAATTCCCCAAATTTCAACAAAGAGAGGGCTGGAAAATTAATTCCACAGATTCCAAGGGGAATTCCTTTGATTCCAAGGGGAGATTGAATAAGGCTGAAGACTTCCAAGTGGCTTTCCCACTGCAGACACATTCAAACTTGATGAAAATGGGAAATTAAAATGGGAAATTCCAATTTTCCCCCTAAATCCTGGTGCCAGCTCAGTGGTTCCCAGCACCAAGCACTTCACTTCCAGCAGGCTGCAGGGAACTTCTCAGGGCCAGGTAGGAGAAACCTCCCTGAAAGGGAAATTCCCAGCAATTAGTGCTGGGTTCAGGCTTTAAGGCATCAATTCAGTCTGTCAGGATAAAATCTGGCACCTCATCCTGGCAGATTTTCCTTCCCCATGCCATTAATTAGTGAAATTTCCATTTCCATAGTGAATAATTTCCAATGCTGAGGGATATTTTCTAACAGTTTTTCCAAGTTCATTGAACATTTTTTTTTTGTTGGAAGTGATCCCAATTTGCATTGCGGTGCTCATCACTGTTTCTTGTGGATTTCTGAGAGAATCAAGACCATAAAAACATAAAAGACAGAAGATATGATTCACTAAAGAGATAAACTTGTGCATGGAAATCATTGAAATGGGAATTTTTGTGGCGGAGAGAGATCTAAACCAAGGGAGTCTCATCTTCAGAAGAATCCACAGATTTAATTCTGGAGCTGGGATATAAATAGGAAAAGAAAAATCATCAGGGCCACATCCAGCCTGCTCCTGAGCACTGCCACAGACAGTGACTGCAAACCTCCCTGGGCAGCTCATCCCAACCCTCACCACTCTGACAGGGAAATTTTCTTTCCCAATCTCCACTCTGAGCCTGCCCTGGTGCCATTTGAGGCCATTTCCTCTCCTCCTTTCCCTGCTGTTCCCTCCTGGCAGGGACTTGTGCAGAGCCACAAGGTCCCCCCTGAGCCTCCTTTTCTCCAGGCTGAGCTTTCCCAGCTCCCTCAGGAATTCTCCATCCCTTCCCCAGCTCTCCCAGGCTGTGCTGATGGACTGGGAGTGCTGTGAGCTCAGGATGAGGAAGGGAATCGTGGCAGTGCCTCTGTCCCCCAGGCACAGGCAGGGATTGCACAGCCCTGGGCTGTTGTTGGGACACTGCTCAGCTCACCCATGGCCCAGTCCTGCCCTGCCCTGCCTGGTGACACCTCTGGGGACAAGGAGCAGCTCCAGCCAGGCCAGCACAAAGCCCAGTACAAACCCCAGCACAAAGCCCAGCTCAAGCTCCAGGACAAAGCTCCAGCCCAAAGCCCAGCCTGGGGTCCCAGCAAGCAGAACCAGCCCAAACCTGAAGGTTCCCAGCCCAGTCCCTGCTCCTCCCTGGGGTTTGGCTCTGGGCAGTTCCCACCCTGACCCAGCAGAGTCCATGGGATCAGAAAATCATGGAATCATGGAATGGTTTGGGTTTGAAGGACCCTAAAACTCATCTTGTTCTGTCCCAGCCCCAGTGTCCAACCTGGAACTGAACATTCCAGGGATCCAGGGGCAGCCACAGCTGCTCTGGGAATTCCATCCCAGCCCCTCCCAGGGAACAATTCCTCATTCCCAAAATCCCATCAAACCCCACTGTGAATCCATTCCCTGTGTGCTGTCCCTCCCTCCCTTGTCCCCAGTCCCTCCCAGCTCTCCTGGAGCCCCTTTAAGCCCTGGAGGACTCTAAAATCTCCCCAGAACCTTCTCTCCTCCAGGCTGGACAACTCCCACCCCTGCTTCCCATCATTTAGCACCAAGAAGTTTCCCAAGGAAGCAATTTGTGTTCCAGAATTGTCTTTCCTGGTTTTTTATTCTTTGGGAAGATCAGGGTGAAGCTCCCATGAAGGATTTCATGGAAACAAGCTTTAGGAAGGAGGAAGTTTTTGCTGCCAGAAAACAAAGGGGAAAAGAGAACAATCTCCTTTTCCTGGAAAACGCTGGGAAAGCTTTGTCACATCCCTTCCCATTTCCCTCTGGGAGGTTGAGGCCTGACAAATCTTTTCTCCTCAATCCCTTTTAACGAGCCTGGAAACCTGTGGGCAGGGAAAAGAGCTGAGTCTGAAATCCAAGGAACTTTGGGATGTTACAGAAACCCCTCCAGGCCGAGTCCTTGCCTTTGCTGCACTCCCCCTGTGCTGCTGTGTGGGATAATTACAGCCCATGTTTTCCACAAAACCCTGTAACCCTTCGTGGGCATGACAAATATTGTGGCTGTGACTCAACTGGTAATTTGGGATGACAAGCAATTCCTTGAACATCTGACTCAAGCTAATGGGAGGATGTTACCCAACAGCAGCACCTTGAAACAACATCCCAGCTCCTCAGCAGGGTTTGAAATCCCAATTATTTTGTTGGGTTTGCCAGCAGGAGCTCTTGGAGGGAGGCTCAGGGCACTTGAACGCTGCAGGAGAGCAAAGCCAAGCTCTGTGTGGGGATTTTCTCTAAAATGTGGGGAAAAAATAATTAAAGGGTCTTTGCATAAGGACAAGAGGCAGAGTCAGATGCAAATGTTGGGGGAGAAGCTGTCACAGATGTCCCTCTGCTCGAGCTGGAATGCAAATCACTTAAATTTCCATCATGTCTCACTGACTAATGACTCCTAAGTGCTTTTCCAAGCCTCATCTTCATGGAAAAAACCCCACAAACATTTATTTTCCCTCCAGCTCTTGGAGCAGGTCTGTACTGGGTGACCCAACACATTTTGAGATGGGAACATTTTTGCCCATTTTGAAGCCCTCAGTCCTGACAGCTTTTCCTCAAAAAGCACTTGGGGCCATAATTTAGGGGTGGGACTGGATGATCTCTCCCACGCTGGAGGATTTGGGATTTTGGGATAAAAGCTTTTCTGAGTGAGCAGGCAGAGTGGAGCCCAGAGAGAAGAGGGAGAAGGATGGCCAGGAATGGAAAACCAGGAGACATCACTCAAAGCCCTGTCCCTGTGAAATTATTCCTTGGAATTGCTTCCTGCAGGGCCCAGGTGGGACAGGAGGAGGGAACTCACAAATGATGGTCTGTGTGAGAAAAGCAGAACAGAGCTGGTTTAGAGCCCAAACAAAAGGCCAGACTCATTTCTTTGACTCAAACTCCACTGTCAGGAGCTGCCATTGGTTGGTGCTTGGCTCTGAGCCTTCCACATCATCAAGGAGCACCAGCTGGGAAATGAGCCTGAGTTTAGGCCAGAGAAATGAGTCAGAGCAGATAAAAAGAGCTGGAGGACTGCAAAAGGGCCACTCCATTGGAAGCTGAGGCACTGGGGAGCAAAGCCAAGCAGCAGGAGGAAGTCAAGGAAGAAAAAAAAAAGGATAATCAAAAAGGAGAGTCATCCATCTGTGTTCCATGGGATCAACAGGAAGCAGCCACATCCATCTTCCATGTGACAGCCACATCCCAGCCTTGGGCCAGCCTGGAACAGGGACATCTCCAGGAGCTCTCTCTGATCCAGCAGGAATGGCAAACAGATGGAAATCCACATGGATAAAAAACTCATCACTCATCTGTGCCCAAACAAACTTCCCCTGTGCAGGAGCACACAGGGATTGCCATGGGATAACCTGTGGCAGCTGCCAGGATTTCCTGTTATCAGCTGAGGTTATCCCAAACTGCTCCACATGTGAGCCAGGCAAGGTCCAGCCGAGCCCAGACACTGGAATTGCTCCAAAGCCAAACTGGGGAAGGATTTGGGTTGTGCCACCTCCCTGGTCACTCACAGCCAAAAAATGGCCCTTGGATCAAATCCAGGGGAAAACATCCAGCCAGGTTTTGGGAATTTCACCTGAGCTGTCCCCACACACTCCTGGGTTGGACTTTGGGTTGTTTCCCATGTGGAGCTGCAAAGATCCAAAGCTCTTGGAGAGAGTCCAAAGGATGGGGAAGGGTCTGGAGGAGCAGCTGAGGGACCTTGGAATGTTCAGCTGGAGGAGCCTGAGGGAGACCCAGGAGGGGCTGCAGCTCATCCCAAGGCTGCTCTGACAGGGACAGCACCAGGGAGAGGCTGGAGCTGGGCCAGGAGGGATTTAGGGTGGGTTTTAGGGCAAGGTTCTTCCCCCAGGGAATGGGCACAGAGCTCCAGGAGCTGCCAGGGATGCCCAGGCTGGGATTTTGGGGGGGCTGGCACTGGGTGATCCCTGGGGGTTTATTCCAGCTCAGGACATTCCATGGTTCAGTCCCACCAAGGTCAGCACTGCTGGATGCTCATCAGGCTCCAGCACAGTGAAGATTGAAGCTGTGTTCACATCTGAGATGGGATTTGGGATAATTCCACCTCTTGGCTTTGTTTATTGATTTATTTATTAATATTTATTTTCCCATCTCCACTGAGCTCCGAGGCAGAGCCTTGCAGGAAGGAATCTGTGTGTGTGTGAATGAGCTTGAGATGTTTCCCCCAAAAACCCCTCAGGAACTGGAGGAAGGTGCTGCTCCTGCCATCCCACCTGGTCTGAAAAACTGCCCAAGGCAGGATGTGGGAATGAGGGGAAGAGGAAAAAGCAAAGTCCTCAATCTCCTTGGGTCAGCAGGGCTGGGCCCAGGGAGAGGCTGGAGCTGGGCCAGGAGGGATTTAGGGTGGGTTTAGGGCAAGGTTCTTCCCCCAGGGAATGGGCACAGAGCTCCAGGAGCTGCCAGGGATGCCCAGGCTGGGATTTTGGGGGGGCTGGCACTGGGTGATCCCTGGGGGTTTATTCCAGCTCAGGATATTCCACCTCCCTCATGTGAGGTCTATCAGCTCCCCATCAGCTTTGAAGGCTGAGGTTAATGATAGTTAATAAATATTAACTAATTAACTGTGTCATATGTGCTGTAATTAGAGGATGCAACAATTCACTGCATCCTTGGGAGCAATCCTGCTGAGACTGGAGCTGGGATCCCAGGGAATTATGAAGGATTGTCCCCCACACAGAATATTTGCAGAGCAGGAAAATGCAGGTGGAATTGCTGATTGCCAAGAGGAAAAGCAGGGAAGGAAATGTTGGAATCACTGTTTGGATGTGAGATCCTTGGGGTGCTCTGCCTCCTCCAGCCCCAGCCTGGGCTGCTTCTGGCACAAGTCTCAGACTAAAAGCTTTCAGTGGTACTAAAATTAAGTCTAATGACAGAACTGTCCTGTTGAAGGTTCATTTTTTGTTTTAAGAACCTCAGGAACCCCAGAGCTCTGAGTTCCCTATTCCAGCAGCCACCTGAGTCACCTCAGAACCTGGGAGAGTTTTGATTGTTTCCCTCAAAATCCCAACAGGACTGCAGCTTTGGTTTAAACCCACCCAGCCTTCATGTGAATAAAAGGAACCCTAAAGGTGCAGATCTAGAAGCCAGTTTTTAATTTTAAGCCTTTTATTTTGTGTCTTCCAACACTTTGGCACTGGTGACAATGACAATGCCAGAAATCCAGACCTGTGCATGGGAGGTACAGCCTGAACTCTGCTTTGGAAAAGAGGAATTTTATGGAATAGGGGAGAAAGGAGAGACCCAGTGTTGTGCAGGCACCACAGGGCTCATTTTTGGGATGGGAATATTCCCAAGAGGTTGCTGTGTAGATGCTCTGGTGCCAGAGCTGGTGATGTGGCACTTGGGGACAGGGTTTGGGTGATCCTGAAGGGCTCTTCCCACCTTGTTGATTCTGGGATACACCAAGCACTCCAAGGCTCTCTGTCCTTGCTGCCTCCTCTTCCTCAGAAATTAAAATTGAATTCTCTTCTCCTCTTTTAAACATGTTTTTAACATGTTCTGTGTCCAAGGAGGGCCTGGAGGTGGCACTCAGGGTGACAAGGTGGCCATAGGGCACAGCTGGGACTGCTTTTCCAGCCTCAGGGATTCTGGAATTCTGGGATCCTTTCAGAATTCGAGGAACCCAGCTGGTTTCTGAAGGAGAAACTGCAGCAAAGCTGAGCTGCTGTCTCCCCCCAGTGTCAGATTTTTCCTGTTCCACTTTCCTGTGACACATGGATTGATTCCCAAAAATCACCTGGAAGTTGGGACAGCACAGCTCCAACTCCCCCTGGAACATCAAACAGCACTGTCTCTGTCTGGGATGAGACAAAACCTATTCTTATTTTGGAAATTATGGGATATCCCCCATCCCTAGCTCTGGGGACATCTGAGCTCTGATGCTGTGCTAAAATTCAGGAATGGCCTGAAGCAGGAGGAAGGCAGGGAGAGATGGGATTTTGGGAGAAAATTCCAGGCTGGGAGGGTGGGGAGGGGCTGGGATGGAATTGCCAGAGCAGCTGTGGCTGCCCCTGGATCCCTGGAATGTTCAGTTCCAGGTTGGACACTGGGGCTGGGACAGTGGGAGGTGTCCCTGCCATGGATGGGGTGGCTCTGGGTGATCCTTAAAACCCCTTCCACCCCAAACCACTCTGGGATTCTAAAAACCAGGCTGGACCAGATTTGAAATCTTTTACCTGCAAAGATTTTCCTGATTTGGCTGCAGAGGCAGGAATGTGATAATCTGCAGGATTTCTGAGGACACTCCTCACAGCTCCTTCCCCCAAAAACAGTCCCTCCCAACCCAAAGCATCCCAGGATTCCATGCCCAAGCTCTCCTCCAGGATTTGGTGCCACTGCACAGGCAGGAAGAGCTGCCCCCAGGCTGAGCAGGAAAAAAAAACAAAGAGAATTTCTGGGATAAATCTCCTTCCATGAAACTTCCTTGAGGTGATGCTGTGATTTCCATGGATCCAAGGAAATCCTGGAACAGTTCCTGTCCTGGTTTTCCTCTCCTGACCCTTGCAAGAAGCAGCTGCAAAAGCTGCACTGAGCCCTCTCCACTTCCTTCTGCCTCTCCATCAACTTTGGAGCCTCCCAGGATGGATCCAAAGCTTTTTTCTCCTCCATTTCTCCCTCCAGAGTGTTTTCCTCTTCCACCTCAGCCCCCTCCTTGCAGCTGATCTTTTCCTGCAGCTCCAACCCTTGGAGGAAGCAGCACCCAAGTTTATTTTTTAAACAAAGTTTTTTTATTGCATAAATAGAGGGGCTCAGGTGCTGTGCTGTACATAGAAAATCAGAGATAACTGAAGTGTCACTCTGAGGTTACACATCCTTCTGTTCCAGGAAAGCTTCATCTCCTGGGCAAGCTGAGGAACCTGCAGGGTGGGAGAGAGCAGTGAGAACAGGAGGGAGAGCACAGCTCCTGCAGAGCTGTTCCCAGCTCCATGGGGGAATCTCCCTCCTCATCCCACAATTCAGGAAGGACAGGATCTCTGTGGGCAGCTCTGGGGACTGGGAAGGGAATTTCTGTGGGATCAGAGAGGTTTTAACACCAGTCCTTCACCTGCTGGGCACTGAGGTTTTGTGCAATGATCCTGGTGCAGAAATGCCAGGCAGAATTCCCTGGGATAACACAGCCCAGAATCCCAGAATCCCAGACTGGTTTGGGTTGGAGGGATCTCAAAGCTCATCCCATCCCCCCCTGCCCACCTCCCACCATCCCAGCTTGCTCCAAGCTCTTTTCTTTTCCAGGGAAGTGGCCAAAATCTGCCCCAAAGCCAAGTCCTGCATCTGGTGGAAACAGGAGAGTGAAAAACCCCTTTGGTTTTTTGGGAATTTTTTTCTGTGTAAATAGAAAAAATTTTGTTCCCATGGTTATTCCCAGGGCTTCATTTCTAGGCACAATTCCCAGCCCTTGGGAATAAAGGGAATAAAAAAGTGGCAGGGTGGAAATCAAATCTAGGAAAGATTTTAAGAACTGAAAAGTGTCTTTAGATGGGAGGGGACGACCTCAGAAAGGGAAATCAGATTTTATTTCAATAAAGAGCAACATGACATCAAACTCCCACTGAGCTGCCAAAGGGCAGGCAGGAATAGAATTCCCAATTTGCTGCAGAACAGAGAGAAGTGAAGAAAACTGCTCCAAAAATGACAAGGAGGCAGGGAATAGAATCCAAGCACCAGGCAGGACTCACTCTGCTCGTGGATTTGCTCCAAGAGAGCAGGGATTGCTTCAACTTTGGAAACAGAGGGGAGGGATTTCAGAATGAAAATCCCAAATTTAGGGAATTTTGTCATGTTCATTTTGCTCTTTTAAACAGAAAAATGTGCATTTTCCTCAGGGAATTCTACATGACATAATCTGTCCCTTTGGGAATTCCAGGTGTGCAATTTGCCCTTTCCAGCTGACAATAATTTCACTTTTCTGGAAAGGCTGGCTATTTCCTCTCTTTATTTGGTGGGTTCTGATTGCAGCATCCTGCCTGGCTGCTCCCTTGCAGTTATTCCCAATTTATTCCCATCTTTATGAATCAGCCATAAAATTCCAGGGAGATAAAACCAGCCAGGGAATATTGTGCTAAAACATCCCCAAACAGGACAGTGGTTCAGGCAAATCCCACAGAGAATGAGTGAGCAAATCCCAAATATTGCCCATTCCAAATCAATCCCACCAAAATCCTTCTCAAATCCCAGGAACTGGGAGCAATTCCATACCTGAGGGATTCTTCACTCATCCTTCTTCTCTGCTTCTGCTTTCAGCTTCTCCTCACGTTCCCTCTTCAGTTTCTCCTCAATTTTCTTGCTCTGGTACATTTTGACTCCAGCAAAGGCCAAGCAAAGGATCAATGTTTTAGCTGCCAAAATGTACATCAGCAGTGGGAAGTTTTCCAGAGCCTGGAATGGCAAAAATGTCACTTCTGGAACATTTGGACAATTAAAAATGAATTTATAGGGATGTTCTGCAGCTTCCATTTCAATAGTTACACTCCTCTCTCCCCATGGTTTGTATTTCTGTGGGAAATTAAACCAGGCAGAGCAACAAAACCAAAGAAAAATCCCCTTCCCTCTAGTCCTGGACTCCTTTTGCTCATTTTCCAGCAATATTTGCACCATCTGGAGCTGGAAAAGGGGAAGGACTGAGTATTTTAGGGAAATTGTGGAAGTGGAAATGCTGCTGAAGGATCCTCACAAGTGATGGATCCCTGGGGATCAGCTCTCAGATGGGATCCCCAAAAACCCTCCAGGAAATCTTAATTCATAGCAATTTTGCTATGAAAGGTGTAAATAAATGCCTTTAAACTGAGAAAAAAAATAAAAAATTAAAAAAAAAAAAAAAAAAGTAAAAACCCCTCAGCTTGCAAGGGTTGTTGTAGCAGTTGTGAATGTCTGGGATTGCACAGAGTGTTTCAGTGCTATAGAAAAGAACTTGGAGAGGAAAATCAGATGGCAAAGGGTGGTGGGCACTGAGCAGAGTCCCCAGGGTGGGATTGGTGGGGGTTTGTGCAGGGTCAGGGCTTGGACTGGGTGATCCCTGTGGGTCCCTCCCTTGGCTCTGAGGTAACTCTGTGGATTTGGAATTCACCCTGCTCCCTCAGCACCTCCCAGAGCTGTCAGGACACATCAAAGCCCTGAATTTAGGCCAAGCCTTGTGTCCATACAGCAGCAGGGGGTTTGGAAAAGCTGCACCAGGCTCTGTCAATCTGCCACAATCACAGCAGCAACAGCTCTGAGCCCACAGCTCTGCAAAACAGGGGAGGCAAAGTTTGTTAAGGGGTTCAAATTGTTCATTAGTCATGGAATGGTTTGGGATGGATTTCAAAGCTCAAATCCCATCAAATCCCATTCCCTGGGTGCTGTCCCTGCAGCCCTTGGGAATTGTCTCTCTCCAGGTTTCCTGCAGCTCCTTCAGGCCCTGCAAGGCCACCCTGAGCTCAGCCCAAAGCTTCTCCTGTGCAGGCTGAACAATCCCAGCTGTGCCAGCCTTTCCTCCATCCCCTGCTCACCCTGCTGCCTCCATGGACTTGCTCCAACAGTGCCATGCAGGAGGTTCCTGCTCCAACACTGTGGTGCCTCACACAAAGCTCCTGCAGAGCTTTCCTGGCCCCAAAACCCCCAAAATCCAGTGGAGAAATTCCCATTCAGTAATAAAAGCAGCAGAGGGAAGAGCAGCCAGAATAAAACCTGGAAGGAGGAGCAGGGATGAGCAGAGCTCTGCTGAGCTCAGCCTGGGGCAAGCACAGGAAGGACAACAACAAATCCCCTGTCCCTGAGAGGGTGGGGGTTAAACAACCCTCCCCTGGAAAAGGAACCATCAGAACCCACCCACATGGAAAGAGCAGCAATCCCTGCTGGGGGAATGTGCACCAGCCTCACCTTCCAGTTAAAGGCCACCATCTTCAGCTGTGGGTGCCCCAGGACTGGGGGGGTCACACTCCTGGAGGCACAGGGCAGGGCAGGAACATCTTGGAGAAATGGAAATAAAGCAGAATGAACTCTTGGAGAAATGGAAATTCAAAGAGAATTAGGCAAGCTGCTGATCAGCCCCCCTGCCCCTCTGAGGGGCTCATCCCCAGCAATCCCCAGTGACCTCCAGGGCCTTTCTGGGGCTGAGTGACAGGAGCAGGACAGGGCTCTGACAGCCCCAGAGCAGGTGCTGGGGCTGGAATTCCACATCCTGCCAGCTGCCACGTGGAAAACAAGGAAAGCAGGGCTGCCTTTGGAGCTGTGTGTGCTGCCCTGGCTGGCTGGGCTGGGACCTGAGGGACACAGAGCCCCACAGGAGCTGCCCTGGGGCTTCTCTGAGGGTTTCTCATCCCACCTGCTCTATTTGGAGCCTTAACTATCTAATTAATCCTCTAATTTATCAATCCTCTATGCTTGATTAATTTAATCCTCCACACTAACTGTTTATAAATGTAGGAGTTAGTAAAGCAAGCACTCCCTGGAGCCCTGAGTGGTCACCAACCATTGCAGAGCTGGATTCCTGGGATGAAAAGCCTGCTGGAGGCCTTTCCTGGCCATGGAACAAGAGTGGGAAAGCAGGAGGGAACACTCCAGCACCCTGAAAAGCTGGGCTGAATAAATTAACACCACAGCAGAGAGCTGGTGCTGAGCTTCCTGCAGAAAGGAAATGTTCTGGCAGCTCCTGTCCTGCTCAGTTTCTGGGTAATGTTCTCATTCCTTGCCTCTCCTTTTCCCTCTCACCCTGCTGAGACCACTCTGGAAACATTCCCACTCCTCCAGAGATCTCTGTGACCAAGATCCAACTACACCAAAGCCCTGGAGTGGCAGCCAGCACCAAACTCCTGCTCATCAGTCACAATTTCTGTGCTGATCCTGGTTGTGCAGCTCCTCACCCTGCTGAGAGAATGGCAGGGTGGGCATGAACTGAGGCAGTGTTGCTACACCTCCAAAAAAAATGTATTTTCACTTCATGGAATGGTCTGGGTTGGAAAGACCTTGGAGATCATCCCCAGCCATGGCAGGGACACCTCCCACTGTCCCAGGGGAGGATTTTGCCCAGAGCAGCTGTGGCTGCCCCTGGATCCCTGGAATGTTCAGTTCCAGGTTGGACACTGGGGCTGGAGCACCTGGGACAGTGGGAGGTGTCCCTGCCATGGTGGCTGGATGGGCTTTTAAATCCCTTCCAATCCAAACCATTCCAGGATTTTGGGAATTCCCTTCACATGTAAAAAACCATTTATGAGCACTGAGGTCATCAGTGCAAGAGCAAAAAGCTCCAGCGCTGCTTTTTTCGAGGTTGGGATATCTTAAAAGCCCACAGGCAAACAATCAGCTGGGATTGTGTGTTTGCCTTTCCCCAGGAGATAAGGCACAGGTAGGAGCCAGGAACACATCCACAGGCAGGCATTGTTCATTCCCCAGAACCTGCAGGCAAACACAGGGCCTGGGCCCCACACAAGGGCACTGCTCCCTCCCCTCACCTGCAAGGAGCTCTGGTGTGCAGCCACGTGAGCAGGGACAGCAGCACCAGGCCAGGCTGGATGGGGCTTGGGAGGTGTTCCCATCCTTGGTGATGCTTTAAATTTTAGCTTTCATATTTTCCAGATTCTGTGGTGCACTGGTGTGTGATCTGAACTCCACACAAAGTGTTCCAGGTTCTCTCCCAGCTCAGGCACACAAACCAATCCTTTTCCAGCCCCAGAACCAAGGGCACTGCTGCAGCTCCAGCCCCAAAAAGTGCAAACAGGGAATTGAGGAGAGAATCTGGGAGGGTGGGACTGCAGAGCCTGGAGCTGGAATTGGACAATGAACCAAAACTTACAAAAGTGTGAAAACTTCTGGGTGTGAAACCCATCTTGGGTGCAGCCATGGCCAGGCTCTGGTGCTGCCCAAGGTGAATCCTCTGAAGGGCTTTTAATAAATCCCCATTTTATTATTTTAACTCTGTCCAGGCATCAGAGGTGGCACTGGATGGGCTTTAAGGTCCCTCCCAACCCAAACAATTCTGGGATTTTGGGCATTCTGGGCTGTGTGTGCAGCCTTGTCCCTTCTGTCTGGTGAGCAGATCAGACTCCTGCAGATGGGAAAGAGGAGAAGATCTGTCCAGATCCCACCCCAGGCTGTGCCAGTAATTCCCTGTGAGCAACCTGGAAGTGTCCCTGCTCATGGCAGGGCTGGCAATGAGATGTTCTTTAAGGTCTTTTCCAATCCAAACCTGATTTTGGATCAACTCAAGGTTCCAACATCAAAATAATAAAAAGCCATCATGATCTTCATACCTGACGAAGCAGAAATTAAAATATGAGTGATTCCTTTGGCAGCTTCTCACATAGTCCAAACTCTGGAAAACAGAAACAGAGCAGGTGGGATGTTTCATTTACATTGGCTGGATTAAAATCAAACCAAACCCAGAAATGCCAGGGACACAACAGACTGTTCCACCATGGCATCACAAAACACGATCCCAATTGGGACAAGGGACAATTTCAGAGAGACCTTAGAGCCCCTTCCAGTGCTTAAAGGGGCTTATAAAGGAGTGAGAGGGACTTTTTATTTGGGCAGAGAGTGCCAGGACAAGGGGCAATGGTTTTAAACTGCCAGAGGGCAGGGCTGGGTGGGATCTTGGGCAGGAATTGTTCCCTGGCAGGGTGGGCAGGGCTGGGTGGGATCTGGGGCAGGAATTGTTCCCTGGCAGGGTGGGCTGTTCTGGCATCTGTGGCTGCCCCTGGATCCCAGCTCAGTTCTGTCCAGAGCTGGAGAACAAGGAAGGGACTGGGGAACAAGGAGGGAGGATGGAAAGCAGGAAAAGCTGAGGGTGGAGAGCAAGGAAAGGGGATGGAGAGCAAGGAAGGGGGGCTGAAAAGAAAGGAGGGAGTACAGGAGAATAAGGAATGAGGGCTGGGCAGCAAGAAATGGGTGCTGGAGAGTAAGGGGGGGGATGTCTTGAGAATAAGAGGGGAAAACTATAATGGGGGGTCTGGAGAGGAAGGAAGGCAATGCAGAACTAGGAAGGGAGGCTGGTGAACAAGGAGAGGTGGATATTAAGTGAGGGAGAGCAAGGAAGAGGCTGGAGAACAAAATTGGGGAAATGGAGAGCAAGGGTGGGTGAAAAGTAAAAGCGGGGGGGCTGGAGATGAAGGAAAGAGGGGTGAGGAACACGGAAGGACTGGAGAGCAGGAAGGGAGGGTGGAGATGAAGGAAAGGGGGGTTGGAGAGAAAGGACGAGGCCTGGAGAGCAAGGAGCGGGGTGGAGAAGGGACAGGGGCAGGAGCGGGCAGGGAAGGGAAGGAGCGGGCCGGCATTGGGACAGGAGCAGGCCAGGGAAGGCCGGGCCGGGCAGGGAAGGGCAGGGAAGGCAGCAGGCCCGGCACGGGAGAGCAGCCGAAGCTGCGGGCAGGGCAGCGCTGGGGGCCGGCGGCGATGCGGGCCCGGCTCCCCCGGAGCCCCTGAGGGCAGAAGGGCCCGGGCCGCTCCTACCTGAGCGCGGCCATGGCGGGCGGGGGCGGCGCTCCGGGCCCAGCCGCTCCGCCCTGCTCTGCGGCGGGCAGGGCTCTGTGTTCCTCCTCAAAATGAGCAGTTCTGCGGTGAAACAGCTCCGGCAAGCCCCCCGTGTTCAGTGTGGGGTCAGAAAGGGATTGGGGTTGTGTCCCTGAGCCCTCAGGAGTGACCCCACCTGCAGAGCTGCCCCAGCCCAGGGAGGAGCTGGAGCTGCTCAGAGAGCCCAGAGGAGCCCCAGGATGAGCAGAGGGATGGAGCAGCTCTGCTGGGAGGAAAGGCTGGCACAGCTGGCATTGTTCAGCCTGCACAGGAGAAGCTTTGGGCTGAGCTCAGGGTGGCCTTGCAGGGCCTGAAGGAGCTGCAGGAAACCTGGAGAGAGACAATTCCCAAGGGCTGCAGGGACAGCACACAGGGAATGGCTTCACTGTGGGGTTGGATGGGATCTTGGGAATCAGGAATTGTTCCCTGGGATGGAATTGCCAGAGCAGATCCTGTCCATGGATCCCTGGAATGTTCAGTTCCAGGTTGCTCCAAGCCCTGTCCAGCCTGCCCTTGAACATTTCCAGGAATGGGGAGTCCATAACCCCTCCACACCCCCATACTAAAGAATATCTCCCTAACATCTGACATAAACCTGCCCTCCTTCAACTCAAGGCCCTTTCCCCTTGTCCTGTCAGTACATTACTATGTGAGAAGTCCCTCTGCAGCTCTCCTGGAGCCCCTTCAGGCCCTGGCAGGGCTCTGAGCTCTCCCTGGAGCTTCTCCTGTCCAGGTGTCACCCCCAGGTGTCCCAGCCTGGCTCCAGAGCAGAGGAGCTCTGTGAAACAGCTCTGTGAAACAGCTCCATGAAACAGCTCCATGGAACAGCTCCATGAAACAGCTCCGTGCCCTCCTCTGGCCTCTCCAGCAGCTCCACCTTTTGATCTGGAGCTCTGCAGGTGAGGTCTCACAAGAGCAGAGCAGAATCCCTTCCTTCAGCCTTTCTTTAACACCTCCAGCACATCTGATGGTATCAGCTCAAATCTCAAGACCTGTCCCCCAGACAAGCCAAAGGCTCCCAAAAGAAAAGAAGCCCTTTGGCATTTATTATTTAACATGAGTGAAAACAGGAATCAGATCACTAAAAAGGATTTGGCAGTGAATGTGTGCAGGTATCAGGTCCCTCCTGTGATTCATTCCCTGATTGTTCAGTCAGTCCATGGAGACTGGAGATTTTACTGGATATTTTCAATTTACTTTTAAGATGGGCTTAAGTCACACAATTTGGATCTGAATCAGCCCTTTTGACCACTAATTCACAGTTATTCTGAGGTGAGGAGATCCAGATCTGCTTGTGGATTTAAAAAAAATGCTCAAATAATCAAGTCATCCTTGGCTTTATTTTCCTAAAGGACAGAATATCAAAGGGAAGCACAATCATAGATTTTTCCTGGACTTTCCCAAGGTCCTCACGGGAGCCATCACATTGATTTCCTCAGGACTCCGTTATCCATTGACCTGTGTGTTAATTTAATCAACACTTCCACAGCTCTTTGGAATTCCAGTGAGTTCCCTGCGAATCCCTCACTGCTGGCATTCCCAGCAAGTCAAGGTGATTCTGGGCTCGTTTTATCCCTTGCCCCCAGGTTTTCGTGGATCACACACTTGAGATCCTCTGGATTCAGAACCTGGTTTTTGTACTTCTCTCCCCAGTCCTCCACGATGTACTGGTGATAGGGATCGTTGGAGTGCTCCCTCCTCTTGGATTTCACAGTGCTCACCAGGATGGCCACGATGATGAAGGAGAACATCCCAATCATCACCATCAGATACAGGATAACGTAGTCAAAGTTCTCAGCAGCCACCTCAGCCTGCAGTTTGTTTGCTGCCTCTGTCATGTTTCTCCTCCAGTTGTTCATGTAATTCAGGAAGGTTTCCTTGAAAATGTGTTCCACTGCCCAAGTGAAGTTTTGCAGCTTGGCCATCCTTGCCAATTCTGCTGCTAAAGACAAGAAAATTTTCCTTTTAATCAGAAGTCTGTATTAAAAGAGTTGGAGGATTTTGTCAGTGTTATGACAATTATCTAATAACAGACACCCTGTGACACTTGAAGGTGCAGTTTTAGCTCAGCTGAGAATCCCCATCTCTGAGTGGTTCAGAATGTTCAGAGACCTAAGAAGGTCCTACTCGGAATCATGGAATAGTTTGGGATGGAAGGGACCTTAAAATCACCCAGAGCCACCCCAGCATGGCAGGGACACCTCCCACTGTCCCAATGTCCAACCTGGAACTGAACATTGCAGGGATCCAGGGGCAGCCACAGCTGCCCTGGCAATTCCATCCCAGCCCCTCCCAGGGAACAATTCCTGATTCCCAAGATCCCATCCAACCCCACAGTGAAGCCATTCCCTGTGTGCTGTCCCTGCAGCCCTTGGGAATTGTCTCTCTCCAGGTTTCCTGCAGCTCCTTCAGGCCCTGCAAGGCCACCCTGAGCTCAGCCCAAAGCTTCTCCTGTGCAGGCTGAACAATCCCAGCTGCTCCAGCCTTTCCTCCATCCCTCTGCTCATCCTGCTGCCCACCCAGGTCCCTTTGCTCTGTGGAACACTCTGCTGAAGGCCCCCATGGCTCTGTCACAGGGTTTGTGGCACTGTCCCTTCCCTACAGGGGTTAAATTCCAAGGGAAGAAGGATTTTTCCTGAGGAGAAGACAAAGACACGGCAGGGATGTGAATGCTCCATGCTGGAGTGGCCTCAGGGACATTTGGGACAGTCCCCAAAGGGGCAGAGACCCTGCCTGGTGCTCAAAGCCACGTTTGATCCCATTCATCCCAAAATTCAGATCCCAGTGCTGCTCAGACCCCATGAACCAGATGTGTGTGCCACAGAGGAGAATCCCCCTCCAGCATTCCTTCCCTCCCACAGCCTATTCCCACACAGATCCTATTCCCACTAAATCCCATTCCCACATAGATCCCATTCCCATCAAATCCCATTCCTGCACAAATCCCATTCCTGCACAAATCCCATTCCCACCAAATCCCATTCCTGCACAGATCCTATTCCCACTAAATCCCATTCCCACACAGATCCCATTCCTGCACAGATCCCATTCCCACTAAATCCCATTCCCACATAGATCCTATTCCTGTACAGATCCCATTCCTGCACAGATCCTATTCCTGCACAAATCCCATTCCCACACAGATCCCATTCCCACCAAATCCCATTCCTGCACAAATCCCATTCCTGCACAAATCCCATTCCCACCAAATCGCATTCCCACCAAATCCCATTCCTGCACAAATCCCATTCCTGCAGAGATCCCATTCCCACCAAATCCCATTCCTGCACAAATCCCATTCCCACACAGATCCCATTCCTGCACAAATCCCATTCCCACACTGATCCCATTCCCATCAGATCCCATTCCTGCACAAATCCCATTCCCACCAAATCCCATTCCTCCACAGATCCCATTCCCACCCAGATCCCATTCCCACCAAATCCCATTCCTCCACAGATCCCATTCCCACACAAATCCCATTCCCACACAAATCCCATTCCTGCACAAATCCCATTCCTGCAAAGATCCCATTCCCACACAGATCCCATTCCTGCACAAATCCCATTCCCACCAAATCCCATTCCCACACAAATCCCATTCCCACCCAGCCTTCCCACTTCAATATGGGCAATTCCTTCCATTCTCCAGGCCAACCAAGCCCTAAAACCTGTGGAAATCCCCCAAAATCTCTTTGTTCCCAGTCCAGCCCTCAAGGACAAAGAGTTCTCTGCACTCAAAGGGAAGAGGCAGTGAATTTTCCTTGCTAATAAAACATCTGGGATGTGTTTGAATCCAGGAATTCAGGAATTCAGCCTTGTGTGCACACAAGGATTCAGGTGCACGTGCAGGTGGACCCCTCACACATGCTGAGATATGGGGGATAAAGATAATTAATGAAAGAAATGAGAAAATATAAAATATAAATACAAACTGTCTTTACTGTCTGTAAAATCTGCTTTTCCCATGATGCTATCATTTTTCAAGAGAAATAGATTTGCTAACAGGAGCTTACCTTTGCTGTGTCCTTCCTAAGGAGATTCAGGATTTTCCAGCTCCCCTGGATAATGGGATGGAACTCCCCAAAAAAAGCAGGGATGTCTTTAAGGGGCCTCCAGCCTGCACCAGGCTGGCAGCAGCTGCCTGTGAAAGAAGTGCCTTGCACTGCACGCTTTCAGTGTATATTCAATTAAAAGCTAAATCTAATCTCACCTGGAAAGTCAAATATTGGCTGACAGCTTGCATCAGTCATTCTGTCGGATCTGGGAATGAGCCTTTGTGCTGAGTGCTGCAGGTTTAGACATTGGAAAAGAACTTTCCTCGGAATAAACAGGGATGCAGCTCCATTTTTGGTGAGCCAGAAGAGTGAAGATGAGCTCTGTAAAATAATAATAATGATAATAATAATAATAATAATAATAATAATAATAATAATTTGAGAAGAATTCTTGGCTGTGAGGGTGGGCACAGGGTGCCCAGAGCAGCTGTGGCTGCCCCTGGATCCCTGGAAGTGTCCAAGGCCAGGATGGGGCTTGGAACAAGCTGGGACAGTGGGATGGGATGAACTTTAAGGTCCTTTCCAATTCCATGTTTCTATGAATAAACCAGTAGCCCCAGCAGTGATAAGAACAATAATTTCCTTTGCTGATCTGGGCACAAGAGGTGAGCACTGAGCAGTCAGGCTGCTCAACACCCAAAGTTTGACTTTCCTTTTTCCTTTTTCCTTTTTCCTTTTTCCTTTTTCCTTTTTCCTTTTTCCTTTTTTATTTTTCCTTTTTCTTTTTTCCTTTTTCCTTTTTCCTTTTTTTCTTTTTCCTCTTTCCCTTTCTCCTTCCCCTTTCCCTTCCCCTTTCCTCCACCTTTTTCCCCCCTTTTTCCCTTTTTTCCTTTTTTTTCCCTTTACCCCCCTTTTCCCTTTCCTCCCCCTTTTTTCCCTTTTTTTCCCTTTACCCCCTTTCCCCCTTTTTCCCTTTCCCCTCTTTTTCCCCTTTTCCCTCCCCTTTTTCCCTTTTTCCCTTTCCTTTCTCTCCCCAGCTCTGCTCTGTGAGCGCCTCACTCATGAGCTGGAGCAGGAAAAGACAAAAACTTCCTAAAAAACCCCCAGAAAACCAAATCAAAAGAGAGAAAAAAAAAAAAGGAGAATGAATGAATGAATGAATGAATGAATAAATGAATGTTGACTCTATGGCAAAGAGCTCGTGCTGACACCTCTGAGAGGCTCTGAGACACCTGAGAGAGCAGGAATTTGCCCAGGGAAATGAGACCACAGCTCCTGCTCTGCTGGGGACATCCAGGGAGGGGGAGTATGGTGGGACTGAGGTGCAAAATACACATTTTCATTTTACAGCCAGTCCTGCCTGGGAAATGTCACCTCTGAGGGACAGGGACACAGCAGGGATGGCCCTGAATCCACAGCACACCCAGAGAGAGGGAGGATTGCTCCTGCTGTGGGAAAAGTGCTGATCCCTGAGGAATAATCCTGAATAATATTATAGAATTATAATTATAATCTTATGTATATAATGATATATATATAATTGTTCCCTGAACAATCCCAAATGCTGTGTGTCCCCCTGAAGGTCACTTTGCTCAAGGTTTGCTGAGGCTGGAGAGCAGTGAGGTGGTCAAGGACACACAGGGTGGGAATGATTAAACAGGAGGAGGAGCTGACAAATGTCTTGGGCAGGAAAGGTGGAAACCTTAATGTTAGTCTGGAATGGAGGCTGATGCCAAGCAAAATGCTCCTGATCTCATGGAATAATAGAATCATGGAATGGAATAATAGAATCATGGAATGAAATAATAGAATCATGGAATAATAGAATCATGGAATGGAATAATAAAATCATGGAATGAAATAATAGAATCATGGAATAATAGAATCATGGAATGGAATAATAGAATCATGGAATGAAATAATAGAATCATGGAATGGAATAATAGAATCATGGAATGAAATAATAGAATCATGGAATGGAATAATAGAATCATGGAATGAAATAATAGAATCATGGAATAATAGAATCATGGAATAATAGAATCATGGAATGGAATAATAGAATCATGGAATGGAATAATAGAATCATGGAATAATAGAATCATGGAATGGAATAATAGAATCATGGAATGAAATAATAGAATCATGGAATGGAATAATAAAATCATGGAATGAAATAATAGAATCATGGAATAATAGAATCATGGAATGGAATAATAGAATCATGGAATGAAATAATAGAATCATGGAATAATAGAATCATGGAATGGAATAATAGAATCATGGAATGGAATAATAGAATCATGGAATTCCTGAGTGGGATCACCCATGATTTTCCCATTTCTTTAAATGATTCTGTGATTCTTCTGAATGGCAGAAGAGTGTTATTAATAATGATCTCCCCCAGACATTGCCCTTCAGAGGAGTTTTCAGTGCACTTGATCCCATTTTCTCCCAATATTCCATTGTTTCCCTGCATCCTCTACAATAAACAAACTTTGCACTTTGGATGTCTTGCCCTGTTCCAGGCTGGGTTTTCTTTTTAACTGAGGAAACCCTTGGGAATTGCTTCTTTCTTATGGAACTGTTTTGCCTTCTTTTGGGGTCTTTGGCTGCTGAGTGGGTGAACCATTGGGGTATTTTGGTTTCCTGAGAGATCCTGAGGCTTCATTCAGTGTTACAGAGTTTGATCACCTGTTCTGACACTCTGGGTTTGTCTGACCCTCCTGTTTTCCCATAGGATCAGAGGAACAGCTGATCTGCTGGAATGCTGGCTGCTATCCAGAGGGACCCCAAAATATTCATATCTGTCTCTAAATATCCCAATAACTCCAAGGCTGAGGGTCAGAAACCACTGTCTGTAATTCCTGGTGGAGAGGGACACCTTGGGTGGATCATTGTGAATGAAGAAAAATCCCAGAGTTACAGAATCCCAGAATCACCAAGAGACTTTTGTGCATCACCCCAAACCCTGTCCCCAAGGGCCACATCCAGACTGATGTGATCCTGAACCCTTCCAGACACAGTGACTACAAACTGGGCAGCTCATTCCAATCCCTGACCTCTCTGCAAGGGAAAAAATTGTTTCTAATCCCTAATCTCACCCTCCTCTGGTGCAATTTGAGACCATCTCCTCTCATCCTTCTCCCTGGGACGTGGCAGAAGAGACCTGGCTGCAGGTCAGGGAGTGGTGGAGAGCAGTGAGTGCTGCCAGGAAAAGCTCTGCTGCCTCACCCAGGCTGCAGGGATGGAGAAATGCGAGGCAGGAGGAGCTGCAGTGCCCAGCTTTGTTGCTATGGTTTTATGTGTTGCAAAAGCTGCAGGGGATAAATGAGGGTGTTGGCTGCACAGAAAAAGCAAACACGGATATTTCTGGCTGGGAAGAGCAGAAGTGACACCTGAAATGTGAGAGAGGAAGAGAAACTTGAGGTGCTCACACTGATCCCTTTGGAATATTGGGGGGTTCCCCTTTCTTTCAGCTATAATCAGAATATTGGTGCTGCAGCTGAACTGCAAAACCTGTGGGCACCTGAGGGCAAGGTGTGCTCAAAACATCATGAAAGGAAAGTAAATGACTGACAACAGCAATGGCTTCAGATTTTGGATTTTTGGATTTGTTTAATTGGTTGTTGTTTTGTTTTTTTTCAATGGTTTGGGTTGGAAGGGATCTTGAAGGTCACCCAGTGCCACCCCTGTCCTGGGGACAACTCCCACTGCTCCAGCCTCAGTGTCCAACCTGGAACTGAACATTCCAGGGATCCAGGGGCAGCCACAGCTGCTCTGGCAATTCCATCCCAGCCCCTCCCAGGGAACAATTCCTAATCCCCAAGATCCCATCAAACTCCACTTTGGAGCCATTCCCTGTGTGCTGTCCCTCCCTCCCTTGTCCCCAGTCCCTCTCCAGCTCTCCTGGAGCCCCTTCAGGCCCTGGCAGGAAATAAAAGTGGGTCCTGATCCATCACATTCAAATGGGTTTTTTGTCCTCCTGGCATTTGCTTGGATAAACACAACCCGTGGAGTTGAAGCCTCTGAAGGATCATGTTGGGGTCTCACAAGAGAGACCTGAGGGGCTGGAGCATGTCCTGGGCAGGGAAGGGGCTGGGGAATTCCTGAGGGAGCTGGGAAAGCTCAGCCTGGAGAAAAGGAGGCTCAGGGGGGACCTTGTGGCTCTGCACAACACAATTAAATTACAGTAAGTTTGCTTTATATGGAATTGCTTCATCAGGAGGCAGAGTTCCTCTAATCATATTTAAATATAGGCACTGGTAGCCAAACATTGACCAGGGGTTAAAGGAATATTATGGGGGATTTAATGGAAAGCCATTTATAGAATCTGAAATCACGTTGGGGTAAATTCAGCTGATCCCAAACGCAGCAATGAACTCGCACAGGCACTGCTGTGCCTTGGAAATGAGATTGTTTAAAATCAGTGTTGGGCTGGCTGTGGAAGTGTGAAAAAGTGGTGAGAAAGGAGAGGGAAAATGGTGAACTTTGGCTCCAGGGCAGCTGAGATTTCCACAAGGTAAATCCAAAGTGTGCTTGTGGCTCCCAGGATTTTCTCTGGGTTTGCTCAGCACCAGCATGGCTGGAACTCTGTGCTGGGAGAAGAGAGCAGGGAAGGGGCTGGAGAATTCCTGAGGGAGCTGGGAAGGGGCTGGAGAATTCCTGAGGGAGCTGGGAAAGGGCTGGAGAATTCCTGAGGGAGCTGGGAAGGGGCTCAGCCTGGAGAAAAGGAGGCTCAGGGGGGACAGCAGCAGCAATTTCCCCATGGAAAGGGAGCTCAGGGATTGGAAGTGCCCAGAACAGATCCCTGGAGGGATTTCAAAGCCATCCATGTAGATGTGGCTCTTTGGAGCATGGCTTTGGGTGGGATGGGTGCTGCTCTGCTACACTCTGGACTCCATCATCTTCGAGGTCTTTTCTGACCTAAACCATTCTGTGCTTCCAGGTTCTCCTCACTTCCACACAGGACTCCAGAGGCTGGCAAGTGAGGCTCTCAATGGTACCAGAGGGACAAAGGTTTGTGGTCTGGCCTCATGGAAACCTGAGGTTTTGTTTGGGATTGCAGTGGGACACAGTTCCCAGGAGCTGCAGCCCAGGTGTGCAATGGTCACAGCCATCCTGTCCCACCTGCCACTTGTCACAATTGACCCCTCCAGAGCCTGGCTTTTCCAGGGCATGGAAACTGAATCCCCATTTTCCTGCCAAGTCCTGTCCTCCCAGAGCAGAGGGAGGCAGAGCAGCAGTTGCAGCAGCAGGGTTTGGCAGGAGCCAGAGGCCACTGATTGCCACAGCTCCCGTGGGCAGGGACAGCTCAGCGTCTGCCAGGGCTGAATTCCCACAGCAGCACTCCTGCTTTCCAGTCTCATTCCTTTTCCTTTCATCTCCTCACCACAGTGGCCTGGAAGGTGGATCCAAGTGCTGAATCTCCTGATTCACCTTATCCCCTTCACACTGCTGAGCTGGGGGACCTTGGTGCCACGGGACACGGGAGGTGCAAACATTCCAAAAGAGGTTGATTCACAGGGGGAAAATGCATCCAGAGGGTTTGAGTAAAAGGACATGGTGTCCAGTCCCAGCAGAGGATTAGTCTGGGGAGGTGTGACCACATGCCTGCCCCACTTGCGTGTCCTTCCTTAATCCCTCAGCTTTGTCCTTCCCCTCGATGGATTTCTTCACCTAAAACCTCCCCACCCTGTCTGGGAAAGGGCAGGGAGGGGCAGGAAACAGGAGGGTGGGAAAAGGAAAGAAATGCACGTGGGGATCAAGCTGTCCACAGGAAGCAGAGGAGACCAAGGAAGGATGCAAAGGGCACCTGGGTGCTCCTGTCAGACCTTCCCTTCTGGGGCAAAGGTGCTGGGATTTCATGGAGCTTCAGAAGGGACAAGGGGAATAAAAAGGGGAGGGCAGGGGAGCAGCCACAGCCTTTCTAGAAGGTTCTTTGGGGCTCAGAAGAGAAATCAAAACCAGCCCCCCTCAGGGTGCTGTGTGTGTCAGAGTGTCCATCTTGGACTTGTGGCTGACCAGGAGGGACATCCTCATGTTGGTGTATTCCATGGATGTTGGTGTTTTCCATGGATGTTGTATTCCATGGATGTTTTATTCCATGGACATTGGTGTATTCCATGGATGTTGGTGTGTTCCATGGATGTTGTATTCCATGGATGTTGTATTCCATGGATGTTGTTTTATTCCATGGATGTTGTTTTATTCCATGGATGTTGGTGTATTCCATGGATGTTGGTGTATTCCATGGATGTTGTTTTATTCCATGGATGTTGGTGTATTCCATGGACATTGGTTTATCCCATGGACATTGGTGTATTCCATGGATGTTGATGCATTCCATAGACATTGGAACACACCAACATGGACATTGGTTTATTCCATGGATGTTGGTGTATTCCATGAACATTTGTGTATTCCATGGATGTTGTATTCCATGGATGTTATATTCCGTGGACATTTGTGTATTCCATGGACATTGGTGTTTTCCATGGATGTTGTTTTATTCCATGGATGTTGGTGTATTCCATGGATGTTGGTGTATTCCATGGATGTTGGTGTATTCCATGGATGTTGTTTTATTCCATGGATGTTGGTGTATTCCATGGACATTGGTTTATTCCATGGACATTTGTGTATTCCATGGATGTTATATTCCATGGACATTTGTGTATTCCATGGATGTTGTATTCCATGGACATTTGTGTATTCCATGGACATTGGTGTATTCCATGGATGTTGGTGTATTCCATGGACATTGGTTTATTCCATGGATGTTGGTGTATTCCATGGATGTTGGTGTATTCCGTGGATGTTGATGCATTCCATTGACATTGGAATACACCAACATGGACATTGGTTTTTTCCATGGATATTTTTGTATTCCATGGATGTTGATGTATTCCATGGACATTGGTTTATTCCATGGATGTTCAGAGAAGTTTTGATGGCAGCTCCACGCTGGGTCAGGATGGAGGTGCAGGGATACTTGGGCTGGCTTTGGTTCCAGCCCCAACCTGGTTCTGCTCTCCTGGCTCAAGTGAAGTCCTTGGAATTCCATGGGGAATTGGGATGGAACAGCACCTGGAGAGCCTGAACTGGAGCTGAGGTCCCATCAACTCCCACTTTCATGGAGTGTGGTGTTGGTAACCCACGTGTTCATGGAATTACAGAATTATTCCTGAGCAGTGGATGGAGGAGTGAAGGATTTGTTTCCATAATTCCTCAGGAAAACAAGTGGCCTGATCCCCATGGGCAGGAGAATTCCACCACTTCCTGACTCCTTAGCAAGGATGTGCTTCCAGGCACATTTTAAAACAGGGTTGTTTAGAAGACAGAGGGCTGAATAAATCCAGGATTAAATCCCAGCCCTCCTGGGCTCTGAAAAAACCCAGGACACTCCTGAGCCTTGCTCTGTTGGAAGCTTTTCCCAGTATTCCCATCTTGTTCCCAGTGCCATGGGAAGGGAACACCCCCTAGACCAGGCTGCAAACCAGACAGAGGAACTCACACATTTATTTAATCCCTTCCATTTGTAATGATTATTTTATTATTATTACTAAAGAGTCAGGGAAGAGAAATGGGTTGGAGTTCCACCTCAACCTGAGGAAAAATGCCTTTCCATGGAGCCCTGGAGCAGCTGCCCAGGGAGGTGATGGATTCTCCTCTCTGGAGCCATCCCAAACCCAGCTGGATGTGTCCCTGTGTCCCCTGCTCAGGGTGGTGATGGATTCTCCCTATCTGGAGCATCCCAAACCCAGCTGGATGTGTCCCTGTGTCCCTGCTCAGGGTGGTGATGGATTCTCCCTATCTGGAGCATCCCAAACCCAGCTGGATGTGTCCCTGCTCAGGGTGGTGATGGATTCTCCTCTCTGGGGCATCCCAAACCCAGCTGGATGTGTCCCTGTGTCGCCTGCTCAGGGTGATCTCCACAGGTCCTTTCCAGCCACAACAATTCTGGGATGATCTTACTGGTGAGGTCCACTCTGTGTTTGTGCCACAGGCAGGAATACAGAGGAACAAATCCTGCCAGAATTCTGGAATGATCCCTGGCCACTGGGTACAACCTGTGCCAAGATCAGAGTTTGGCAGAAATATCAAGTCAGGTTTGGAACTGCTGCATATTTTGGGTTTGCTGCACCCTGTAGTTGACTCTTAAGGAAGTGCTGGATATTTTGTACTTGATACAGCCCAGAGGGCTCATTCCCATTCCTGGCACTGGGATGGAGTCCTGGGACTGTGGAGCCAGTGGGTGCTGCACAGTCAGAGGGGAAGGGGAAGCAAAGGCCAGGTCAGGACATTTGAATGACCCAGAAAACCAGAGCAGCCACCCCACACCCTCCTGCAGTGGCATCTTCTGAGCCCGACTGCCAGAGAAAGTTCCATTTCCACTGCTGTTTGTTTTGGCAGGAAAATTCTCAGTTTGACACACAACCATCCCCAGGAGGTCACAGAGGCCAAAACTCATCCTGAGGTTGCAGAATCCTGGAGGTTTGGGGTTATGTGGGGCTTCCCACATGGTAAAAAGCAAGGAGAGCTGATCATTCCCAACCCAGGGAAGGCAAACAAGGATGTCAGCACAGGAATTAAGAAATCCCTGCCCATGAAACCTGGGATGTGTTGCATGAGCACAGGAACATTCCTCGTTTCTTTTTCCTCCCCCTGCCTTGACCTTGGACCTATTTTCGATCCTGTTGTGCAAACGGCTCTTGCAACCCAGCTCCTGCTTCCAGCAGAAAATCCTCGCCTCTGGAGGGGCAGGCAGAGGCCAGCCCTGCCCTGGCACCCCTGGGAATGCTCTGGATCCCTGGGCTGGCTTCCCAATATCCCCTATCCAGCACCAGCTCCCTCAGGAAGGTTCTGGAAGGCAGGGGAAGTCCTCACCATGGTCTGATGGGTCATATGGGGTCATCTCCCTTGCTGGGATGGCTCCCAGGGTGAGGGGATGTGGGGTTTGGGAGATAATCTGGATTATACTCCAGAACTCTGGGTATTCCCATGGTCCAGGGGGGCATGGAGTGATGGTTGTAAGCTGGAGGAGGGCAGGGCTGGATGGGATTTGGGCAGGAATTGTTCCCTGGCAGGGTGGGCAGGGCTGGGTGGGATCTTGGGCAGGAATTGTTCCCTGGCAGGGTGGGCAGGGCTGGCACAGGGTGCCCTGGATCTCTGTCCCAGTTCAGGTTGGACATTGGATGTGGGGTGGGAATGGGATGATCAAGATCCGTCCGAACCCAAATCATTCCTCGATTTTACGGAGCGCAACAAATCCGTGGAGATTTTCAGCAGGCTGCTCCCAGCTCTCAAAATCTGCTGGACCCTGCATTTTAGGGAGGCAGGGACAGTGCAATTCCACTCACCCTGCTGGGAAATGCCTCTCCCAACGTCTGTGCCTGAGCTGGAGCTGGAGCTGTGCTCTGCACAGAGATATTTCCTGAGCCAGAGCCTCCCCTGGGAGCTGGAGAGCATCCAGGAGAAGGTTATTCCGGGTAAGCTGCCTGAGGGATTGCAGCAGATAATTCTGTGCATCTCTAGAACACCCTGGCTGCAGAACAGTAATCTTTTAATTGGATTCCCTCTGGATAATTGCCCTGCTGGAGCTGCTCGTGTCCAGCTCTCTAGAAACATGGAAGGCTCCAGAAACAGCTCTAGGAGAAAGTCAGGAATGTTGATTCACCTTGGAATTTCTAAAATACTCTGAGTGTGATGGCCAGAAAAACCTGGCTTATACATTTATCTCATCAACATCATGAAAGTGCCTTTTGATCCTGCTTTTTGTTGGTTTGGTTCCACATTTAAGAGCCATGAGTTGAGTATTTCTGGTGCTGCCTTTCACTGACCTGAGCATGGAACAGAGATAAGGAATTACCATTTACATCAAAATTCGTGCTCATTTTGAAAACAAATCAGGTTTTTCAGTGTGTGTGTAAATCTGGGATTGTGTGCAGTGTCCAACTTGGAGGGAGATTTCTGGAGCTTGATTTTCAGGAATTTGCTGCAGAAAAAAACAGTTGGTTATAATAGACACCAGACTGCAGCTGAAAGTCAGGATTTGCTCCCACAAACATCCAAGAGTCTGGAGTCAAGTGGGTGTTTATTTGTTTGTCTGCTCCAGTGACCTTCAGCTTGTTGTCCCTGTGGGAATCAGTGGATTTCACAGGACAGACTCCTGGTTTTGCATGTGTGGTTATCCCAAAAGATATTCCAAGGGAAAAGCCAGCACTCACCTCTTCAGAAAGGTAATCCAGGAATTTTTGTTTGACAGGGACACAGAGCTGACCTTCCTGACCTCAATTCCTTCAAACACCAATCCAGACCTGACTCAAACCTGCATCCCCTCGTTCACTGAGCTGAGCTTCACCTCTGGACATTCCTCATGCTGCTCCATTCCCATGTGAGCTGGGATTTCAGTGCTGTGAAAATCTGCTGATCCCAGATGGAAAAGTTCCTCCTGGCAAACGGATCCTCCTCCAGAACAAAGCCCAACATCAAATCCCAAAGTGGAATTTGGCTTGGCTGAAGACAGAGCCTGGAACTGGAGGGATCCCCATCTCTGGGGGTTGATTTTGCCAACCCACACCCAGAATGATCAAATTCTGCATCATTACAATAAAAACACAGATCCCACAGCTCAAAGTTCACCTGGAGTAATTCAATCCCAGAAGGGAGGTCTCAAACCTCTCATCAAACCCACACTTTCTCTTAGAAATGATCCCTAAAATTTCATATTTTGTGCTTTATTCAGGTTTTAATGTTAATAAACATCCCACGTATCGCTGAGAACATCAGAATTAAAACCACAAGTGGTCAAGGATGGGCTGGGGAGTGATGTGTCACTTGTGTCCCCACTTACCAGGAGATTTGTTCCCATTCCTGACTCCAAAGGCTCCATCTCAGCCTGTGCCTGGCTGAGCACAGAGCCCTTTGTTTGACCTCCAGCTCTGCCTAAACATCCTGATAAACCTGATTAGATAGAAAAATATCTGGGGCACTTTTGCCAGGGAAGCAGGAGAGGATTTCATCTCATCCAGAGACACATTGTTTCATAAATCAGGACAGGGGGATGTCCCTTGGTGTTTTTCTTGGAGCACCCTGGAGGATGCAGCTCCAGTTGGAATCACTGCTTCCAATCTCATTTCCTATTGGAAGGGACAATTAAAGAAACAAAATATTTATCTTTCCCAGTAAAAAAAGCCCATGTCAACAGTCCAAAATGGGATCCTTCTGCTTTTTACACATGTAGATAAAAAAATAAATATATAAACCAAAAAATCTATAGAACAAAAAACTATAAAAAATAAAATATAAACCAAAGAAATGGCCAAATAGGAAGAAGTTCTGACCCAATAAATTACAGTAATTTTGATTATTTGGCTGGAATGATGGATGCATTCCTGTCTGGAATTTTCTAAGGTGTAACCAGGTGCTTTAACCTGGCCTTTGACAAGGGACAATGATTTTAAACTCAGCCACCTGTTAGAAGTGAGAAAAAACAGAGGAAGATTCAGCTGCTACAAAGTCTCTCAAAGCTAAACAGTCATATAGAGAATTAACACCTGTGTTATTTATGCTTTTAATTCAATAACTAAATTCTTATGACTCTTAGTGTGACATTGATAGACCAACCAGAAACTACAACTTGAAACCCATGAAGAAGGAAGATGAGCACCAAAAGAGACACTACTCAAAATTACAAAAGTAATAATACTTATTATTGTATTATAAAAACCTCAAACTCCAGACCCTTCACCATGTGAAATCACACACTTCTATTTAATTACACACCAGATTTAACTCCATCACTCAGATTTGGAGCCTCCTCCAAGGCTCAGCTCACAGCAGGGTTCTCCTGGGGTCAGTGTCAGCACAGAAAGCTCAAAAACCCCAAAGGTTTGTGGGATCCAGCAGAGGCAACGTTGATTCCAGATGGAAAAATTTCTGTTGAAGGTAAGCCAGTGTATAACAAAAGGGATGGGAAATTTATTAGTTTTCTGTCTAATAAAACACAAAGGAGCTGAATTTTTCATTTGGATTTGGTTGTTTATTGAATTTTATCTAAAGTGCAGAGAGTTTTGCAAATTAGCTACTAGCTAAAAATGAGTAAAATGGAGCTGAATTTAGCCAGTTATAAGGTATTTTAAAGTTAAACAGTCTAATAAAGGGCTAACACTTATTTGTATTTCTGACCCAATAACCAAACTCCTGTGACCTGCAGTGCAGCACTAAGCAAAAATTATTACTTGAAACTGGGAAGAAGGAAGAAGGAACAAGAAAAGGAAGATGGGGCAATGTTCAAGAACTTCCATTTTTATTTATTACTGTATTCTAAAACCCTCAAATTCCAGACCCTTCACCATGTGAGGTCACACAGTTCTGTTTAACTGCACAGCCCTGATTTTAACTCCATCACTCAGATTTGGAGCCTGCTCCAAGGCTCAGCTCACAGCAGGGTTCTGGGGTCAGTGTTAGCACAGAAATTCCATGTTTTTGGGATCTCACAGCAGCCCTGCTGGCGTTTTTCGGATCCACCACAGCGTGTCCCCACAGAGCTGTGCTTCCATCCATCCCTGCATCCCAGCAGGAACGCGTCCAAGTGCGAGCTCATCTGCATGGCCATAAATACACCCCCCTCCAGTGCTGCTGCAGCCACTTCCATGGGCAGAGCTGGCAGCAAAATCCTCCTGACCTTCAGCTGTGCCCAATCCTCCCGCACCGGGGCTGCTGGGGTGAGCACGGAGCCGGAAAATAAAATCCAACCCAAGCCAACAAAGCGAGCAGCAGAGAAAACCCAAAGCAGGGAAAGGTCACGGCTCAAGGTCTGCTGGAACAGCACCAGGAGCCAGCCCCAGCTGCAAAATGAGCTCCGTGCTGGGCTCTGACACGTCCCAAAATCCCAAAATCAGGGGCTGACAAGGAGTAGGGGGAGGGTGGAAATTAGGGAGAAATTGTTCCCTGGCAGGGTGGGCAGGGCTGGCACAGCTGTGGGTCCCTGGGATGTTCAGTTCCAGGTTGGACATTGGGGCTGGAGCAGCCTGGGATAGGGGAAGGTGTCCCTGCCTTAAAGAGGGACCTAAAAATCATTTTATTCTGGGCAGGGACACCTCAAACATTAAAAAATGTGAAGGTGCTTTTGGTGTGACTGCCAAGGGATAAAAGTGACATTTTCCCAAGGGTGTCACAGCTCCTTGGAATCTTGGGGTTGTGTGGAGGTGCTGGAAGAAAAGGAAAAGGAATTTCTTCATTTCTGAGCACCAAATGGATCAGCCAACAGCACAAATCCCCTAAATCCCTGCTCCAGGTCCTTCCCAGGCAGGAGCTCTTGGGAGAGGTTCCCAGAGCAGCTGTGGCTGCCCCTGGATCCCTGGAATGTTCAGTTCCAGGTTGGACATTGGGGCTGGAGAACCTGGGACAGTGGGAGGTGTCCCTGCCATGGCTGGGGTGGGATGGGATGGGATCACTGGGATGGGATGGGATGGGATGGGATGGGATGGGATGGGATGGGATGAGAGGGGATGGGATCAATGGGATAGGATCAATGGGATGGGATCACCGGGATGGGATGGGATGGGATGGGATGAGCTTTTTCATGGAGTGGGGCTGCAGGAGCTGTGGGATACAGGGAGGTCTCTGGCCAAAGTGGAGGAAAGGCAACCTAGAGGGCAGAAGGGAAAAAATGAAGGAATTCCTTCAAGAGCAGAAGGAACAGCTGGTGTTTGAGATGGGGAGGGAGACTTCTGCCTCAAATGTGAAGAGTCTCAGGAAGACCAGGGACAGGAAAACCCTCCTGAGGGAGCTGGGAAGGGGCTCAGCCTGGAGAAAAGGAGGCTCAGGGGGGACAGCAGCAGCACTTTCCCCATGGAAGGGAGCTCAGGGATTGGCACTGCCCAGGGAGGTTTGCAGTGCCCATCCCTGCAGGTGGCACCTGGAGGTGGCACTCAGGGTGACAAGGTGGGGATGGGGACAGCTGGGAATGGATGACCTGGGAGGGATTTTCCAGCCCCAGGGGTTTGGGATTCTCTGAGCTGTGAGGCAGACCATGGAGTCAGTGAGGTGGAGCAGCACTGCTCAGGCCAGGGGCACCTCTAGGAGTGACAAGGAGCAGGGCTGGGGCACAGATGTCACACAGGTGTCACACAGGTGTCACTGTTGGGCCCTGGGCAGACATTGAGATCCCTCCTGGCAGAAGGCCAGGAGTGGGTTCCTGTTTCCAAATCCAGTGGGATTTTTTCTTTCAGGTCATGCCACTGCCCTGCAGATCTGCCTGTTCCTGCCTTGATCACTGCACCCCAAAATCCCAGCCTGGGCATCCCTGGCAGCTCCTGGAGCTCTGTGCCCATTCCCTGGGGAGCCTCTGGGGGAAGAACCTTGCCCTAAACCCACCCTAAATCCCTCCTGGCCCAGCTCCAGCCTCTCCCTGGTGCTGTCAGGTCACAGGAGCAGAGATCAGAGCTGTCCCTGTGAGGAGCTGCAGTGGGACCTTCAGGGTCACAGAGCTCCTTGACATGGGACCAGCAGGGAACTGAGGGCCCTGGAGCTGTTTCAATTCTACAATTTTTTGATTATCTTGATTTTTGTTATTTCTAGGGAGAGGTGCCATGCACCCCCTTTTTTCCAGTCTCTGTTACCTCAGAGTTTGGGAGCCAGAAGAGCAAACCCCCCTTATCCTGGAGCCAGTGCCATGAGCAGCTGGCAGAGGGATCTGAGCTGTGCCTTGCAGGACAAAGAGGCCAGGCCAGCATGTGCTGACCCTCCCCAGCCCCCTCCCAGTGCCATGACCCTTCCCCTGGGCACAGGGAATGGGAGTGACCTCTGGGACTGCAGCTGCCAGCGGTTCCAGATGTGCAATCAATGCGAGCTGACTTTCAGGAATGATTCCTTGCCAGAAGCTCCTCTGTGTGAGGCCAGTGCTGACTGCTGGTCCTTGGCCACAGGATTACACTTGTCAGCCACAAAGGATTTTGGCCAGGATTGCCTTGCTGTGCACTCACTGACCTGCAGGACAGTCCTCACCTCTGTCCCTGCTCTCTCACCCCAGGGACATTCCCACCCTGGGCAGGGGGTGAGGACAGGACCCACTGGGGGTGCTCAGATGGAGGAGACAGAGGAGACCCAGTGCAGGTACAGCTTCCATGTGAGGGGAAAGGAGGGACAGCTCCTCTCTGCTCCTTGGGACAGGGACAGCACCCAGGGAGGGATTTAGGGTGGGTTTTAGGGCAAGGTTCTTCCCCCAGGGAATGGGCACAGAGCTCCAGGAGCTGCCAGGGATGCCCAGGCTGGGATTTTGGGGGGCTGGCACTGGGTGATCCCTGGGGGTTTATTCCAGCTCAGGACATTCCATGGTTCAGTCCCACCAAGGTCAGCACTGCTGGATGCTCATCAGGCTCCAGCACAGTGAAGATTGAAGCTGTGTTCACATCTGAGATGTGATTTGGGATAATTCCACCTCTTGGCTTTGTTTATTGATTTATTTATTAATATTTATTTTCCCATCTGCACTGAGCTCCGAGGCAGAGCCTTGCAGGAAGGAATCTGTGTGTGTGTGAATGAGCTTGAGATGTTTCCCCCAAAAACCCCTCAGGAACTGGAGGAAGGTGCTGCTCCTGCCATCCCACCTGGTCTGAAAAACTGCCCAAGGCAGGATGTGGGAATGAGGGGAAGAGGAAAAAGCAAAGTCCTCAATCTCCTTGGGTCAGCAGGGCTGGGCCCAGAGAGAGGCTGGAGCTGGGCCAGGAGGGATTTAGGGTGGGATTAGGGCAAGGTTCTTCCCCCAGGGAATGGGCACAGAGCTCCAGGAGCTGCCAGGGATGCCCAGGCTGGGATTTTGGGGGAGTCTGTGACTGTGGATGATCCTTGTGGGTTTATTGCAGCTCAGGATATTCCATGGTCCTGTGCTCTCTCCCAGGCACTCAGGACACGTTTGGCAGGAGCTCAGGATGGGGCTGAATTCCCTGTGGTCCTTTGGGGGGTCACAGGGCAGAGCAGATAATCCCAGTGTGGGGCTGGGAGTTGAGTCAGCAGCAGGACAGCAAACACCTGGAGGGGTGGCAGGTGGGGACTTCCAGGAAGGACAGGGACTGAGGTGATGTGAGAGGCCCAGGTACAGCCAAACCTTCTGTGGGTGACAGATTTGGGGAGCACCACAGGATAACACTCACCCAAAGAGGGGGGGGATGCTGTCCCAGCTCCTGGGCAGTGGGAACAGGAACAATCCATGCAGGGGTGACACTGCCACAGGGGACACATGGCAAAGGCACCCAGCAGCTGCCCTGGAATCTGCTGTGACCTCAGGAGCTGTTTCATACCCCAGAGAAATCCAGACTGAGGTAAGGCTGGAGCTGGGCTGGAATTCTGCTGGGATTTGTGGGAGCACTGCCAAACCCATGGAGTTTCCTGCAGGGACAGGGCTGGGTGCTCTGCTCCTTCCCCAGGGGCAGCACACACAGCCAGGGATCCCTGGGATCCTTCATCCACTGCTCCTGCTCTGCAATTGCTGCTGGAATGAGCCAGGAGCAGAGGCTGGGGACTCCTCCCTGTCCAGTGTCACCCGTGGAGTGACAGCTTCCCATGGAGCTGCAGCTTCTCACCACTTCCACTGCTGCTCATTCCTGAGGAGCTGCTCATTAGTGTTCATTAATAAAGGTGACCTGGAAGTGTCTCCTCAGCAGGAGGTGTTCCAGGCCAGGCTGGACGAGGTTGGGATACTGGAAGGGACTGGGATGATCTTTAAGGTCCTTTCCAACCCAAACCAGTCTGGGATTCCTGGATTCCACAGCAGGACAATTATCCTGTGTAGGATTCCTCAGCTCCAAGCCCTCCAGACATCAGGGAGATGTTTTCAGCAGGAAAAAGAAAAGCAATGGCACAGGGAAGATTCCAGCACTTTCAATCCCGCTCGGTTCTCCCCATTTAACAACTCCCTGACACACAAACTCATGAAACACATTCCAATAAACGATTAGAAATTTAACTTTAGCTTTCCCAGCCCCTTGGGGATAACCCAGCTCCTGGGTTTGTGCTTACACAGGAGAAAAAGGGCCAGGAGTGAGCTGGGGTGAGTGCTGGCTTGGGCTGTCGGACACAAATTGTCCCCTCAGACACAGGGATGGTCCAGCAGCTCTGGCTGTGCTGTCAAATCCCAGCCCTCAGCAGATTAGAAACGTGGTTTCCCAGTTTTCCCCTCAATCTGGAGCAGCCAAAGTGGGGTTTTTCCACTCTCCCATAAAATAAAAGCGACGTCTTTGCTCCAACTTTCACTCACCCAAGCGAATTTCACCTCCAGGCAAACACCACCCACGGAAAACTCCATGGCCAAAGGTGAGTGTTTTGGAAAGTCAGGAGAGTGTGAAAAATAAGGGCCAGAATGGAAACTATTCCTGCAGTAGTGGGCAAAGGATTGGATTCCCATCTTGGATTGCTTCTCCACAGCGTCCCCAGCCAAGGCTGTCACACACCAAGGGCAAACAAAGCCAACAATGGACTGACCAAAATTCAGAGTTATTCCCCAGAACATAGTTGAGGTGAGGGGAGCTATGTGGGCTGGAAGCTGAGGTTGAGTGAACACAAAGGAGAAGGCATTCGGGCACTTTGGGGGATGTGCAGGGAATATTTTCCCTTCGCATCTGGTGCAGATTGGAGATTGCCAGGCACAAAATCCAAACCCTGGGCCAAGCCAGTGGTTGGGCTTAAAAACAAGGCAATTGTCTTCGAAAACTTAAATATTGTTTCTCTAGGATTTGTGGTTGGGTAGCCTCGAGATATTCCACAGGGAGAGCTGGGAGTGCCAGGGAGAGGTGAAGTGACCCTGCTGAGGCCAGGCTGGAAGGATGCACAGAAACATCCAGGAGCTCTGAGCTGAGCGGCCCCAGGACACTCAGGGAACTTCTGCAAGTTTTGGCAATTTCAAAAGAAGGTGCTGGTGGAGCAGGAGCTTCCCATCCCACCTTTCCTGCACTCTCTCCTCGTTCCCTGGCTGCTCAATTTTGTTTTGTTTTTTTAATTCTGTGATTTCTCTCCTTGCTGAGGGGCACAGGGAGGCTGGGGAAAGGCAGAGATCCACAGAAATGCTGCTTCATCCCAGAACCCCTGGGGCTGGAAAAGATTTCCAAATTCATCCATCCCCAGCTGTCCCCACCTTGTCACCCTGAGTGCCACCTCCAGGTGCCACCTGCAGGGATGGGCACTGCAAACCTCCCTGGGCAGTGCCAATCCCTGAGCTCCCTTTCCATGGGGAAATTGCTGCTGCTGTCCCCCCTGAGCCTCCTTTTCTCCAGGCTGAGCCCCTTCCCAGCTCCCTCAGGAATTCTCCAGCCCCTTCCCAGCTCCCTCAGGAATTCTCCAGCCCCTTCCCAGCTCCCTCAGGAATTCTCCAGCCCCTTCCCTGCTCTCTTCTCCCAGCACAGAGTTCCAGCCGTGCTGGTGCTGAGCAAACCCAGAGAAAATCCTGGCAGCCACAAACACACTTTGGATTTACCTTGTGGAAATCTCAGCTGCCCTGGAGCCAAAGTTCACCATTTTCCCTCTCCTTTCTCACCAGTTTTTACACTTCCACAGCCAGCCCAAAGCTGATTTTAAACAATCTCATTTCCAAGGCACAGCAGTGCCTGTGCGAGTTCATTGCTGCGTTTGGGATCAGCTGAATTTACCCCAACGTGATTTCAGATTCTTTTTGTGCTCTATAAATGGCTTTCCATTAAATCCCCCATAATATTCCTTTAACCCCTGGTCAATGTTTGGCTTCCAGTGCCTATATTTAAATATGATTAGGGGAACTCTGCCTCCTGATGAAGCAATTCCATATAAAGCAAACTTACTGTAATTTAATTTCTCTTTTGAACTGGAGGCAGAGCCTGAATCCACATTTATTTCGTGGAGCTGAGGGGGTGGGAATGGGATTTGATTACAAGAATAAATATAAGATCATATGATTGAAAAATTAATAGCTTCCCTTGTCTGACTTTAATCTGTATAAATAACTTTAGGAAAGGCTCAAGGCCTGGAATATTTGACTATTCCATAGTAAAGCAGCCAACCAGCTCAGCAGAGCTCTCCTGAAAAATCCTTGCTTGACTTTCTCCATGAAAACAGAATATTTAGGATTTCAAACAATACCTTGATGCAGCATATTTTACATGTATTGACCAGCTGAGAATTTATTGGGTTTTTTTCCTGTTGAAAAAAAAAAAATCTTGTGGCTATTTCAGTGGAATGTTTGTTGTCAACTGAGGTCAGGCTCCAGGATTAATTTGTGTTTGATATCCTGGCTAAATCCACTCTGGGAATTGGACAATGCCAAGACCAAATCCCAGCAAATGGATCACAACAGGACAATTCCATTTGAAAAGTTTTCCCAGGGAAATGTAAAGGATGTAACTCCATAGCATCCAGTGAAAAACTTAAAGCACGTTTCCCCAAAAAATTAATTTGTGCAAAACCTTTGTGTTCCCTGGAAAAACCTCTGTTTGAAGGAAGTCTCAAATATTATCAGAGTGTAGAATTCCACAATGGTTTGGATTGGAAGGAGCTTGAATCCCATCCAGAGCCACCCCATCCATGGCAGGGACACCTCCCACTGTCCCAATGTCCAACCTGGAACTGAACATCCCAGGGATCCAGGGGCAGCCACAGCTGCTCTGGCAATTCCATCCCAGCCCCTCCCAGGGAACAATTCCTAATTCCCAATGTCCCATCCAGCCCTGCCCTCTGGCAGTTTAAAACCATTTCCCTTCTCCTGGCACAATTTGCAGGGATAAAATCTCCCTCTCCCTCCTTTTATAACCCCTAAAGGCTTTGGAAGCCCTCAAGGAGTTCTTGTGGAGCTTCCTCTTCTCCAGAACATGGAAAACCAAATCTACAACCTGAGGATAACCTTGGGAAAGAATTCCCTGCTCAAGGAACTGGAGCTGTTGATTGTGAGTGGCAGCTCCTTTTTGGGATGCCCACATTACTGCATCCCTTCCCAGAAGGGGGCATGGGGCAGGAATTCCACCAGGAATGGGGAGATTCCAACAACTGCAGGAATTTCCTGCTTCAGCTGTACCAATCTTTAATTTCTGGAGAAAGTCCAACAGGTCTGTGAGAGCTGGGGAAGGAAAACCACCTTTGGAATCTCTTTAAAGGGAGTTGAATTTCAACAGAGTGGATTTTTTTTTTTTTTTTGTGGAATGGAGCATCCAGTGCTTTGTCCATGGGAAGGGTGGGAGGACACAGGACACAGCTCAGGGCTGTGCATTCCTGGCACTCTGGGGTTTCCAGGTGAGCTGGAGGCTGTGCTCAGACTTTATCAGCTCCAGACAAACCTGGGTTTGTCCAATCTGTCTCCCAAAGGATTGAAACCTTTGGCTTCCCCCATGTGTTGGGCTTCCACAACTTAATTTTACCTGGAGTTAAAGGGATCTTCCTTTGGGCTGTGTTAAAGCCTCTGCCTGATATTTTGATTAGAGCTTCTCCTTTTATTACCACCTTTATTTCCCTGTTCTTCATTCCTCAGGACTTTTTGGGTAAATTCTCATTCACATCTTTTCCCATCTATTAATCCCTTCCACATTTCTCATCAGCTTTCCTTCCCTCCTTCCTCTTTTCTTCTGGTTGCCCACAATGGGTTTGAACAGAGGCAACATCCATTTTTATTTTGTTTAGCTCTGCTCTAACCATTGCTCCCTGTGTTTTTTCCCTTTTCCCCCACCCCTGAACACTGAGCTGCCTTTCCAGGGATTCACACAGCAACTCCCAATTTCCTAAATAGCAGCAGCTCAGTCAGAACCCCAGAATTCTGGGACACCTCCCAGTGTCCCAGGCTGCTCCAGCCCATCCAATCTGTCCCTGGTCATTCCCTGGATCCCTGGAATGTTCAGTTCCAGGTTGGACACTGGGTTTGGAGCCACCTGGGACAGTGGGAGGTGTCCCTGCCATGGGAGGGATGGAATGAGATGAGCTTTAATGTCCCTTCCATCCCAAACCATCCCAGGATTAATTTCCTCAGTTTGTGCCCTGAGCAGAGGGGACTTCATGGGAACTTCTGCTTGATCCACATGGAAATCTCTGACACAATCAGGCTGCAGTTGTTACAGAGCCCCTCTGCCCCTTTTTTCTGATATTTATTTGTGCTCAGGTCCCTCCTCCTGCCTCTGGAATTGGAACTGTGACAGTGAAAGGATTTCTGTCCCTGCAGCCACATCCCCAAGTCACCCAGGCTCTGTCCCTGCATTTCCAGACAACTGATGTGCAATCCCTCTCTCTTTCCCTGGCTTTTCCTCAAATCAGCAGCCAGAAATTCATCCAAGCCCTGCACTTCTGTTCTTAAATACAAGGAACTCCTTTTTTTGGGAATCATGGAAAAGTTTTCCTAGGTTTTGCCATGAAGAAATAGTTCCCCTCTACCTGCTGGCCAGACAGCTGCTGCCATTGGATTCCTGCTCCTTCCCTTTTGCTCCCCATTCTCCTGCAGGATTGCTGGCTGTTGCTGACATTTGTATTGTGCCTGGCTTTATTAATTCATCAAATGCCAAGGATCTGGTTCCTCATTCTGCTGGAGCAGCTGGTTCCCATCAGCTGTTGTTACAATTGGCTTGAAAAACCTCCCAGGAGGAGCCCAATAACTCAGATTTGTCAGATCTGCAGTAATTCATGCAAGATGGGGCTGATGTGGAAATCCATATTTCTTAACTGCAAGGATCAAGATACCAATCCTATTGTTGAATCCAAGATGGGACTTGCAGCAGAACCCACTTGTCACTGACAATTCCCAATTCCCACCCCCTTCCTATTGCCTGAAATCTTCTGTGCTGGCTCTTAGGCCAGAGGTTCATGTATTTCCTTTTGGGACAGGAGAAAATCTACTCAGATCAGAACAGAACAACCCAAACCATTCAGAAAATCACTCCAGTGCTCCTCTGACTTGGATAACTCCAGGAGCATTTCCTTTAAATCCTCACATCTGGCATCTGCCAAAGAGGAATGTGTGGTTTGCCTCGATAGGAGAAATCTGGAAATCAACATTCAAACTTTTGCTGCTTTGTAATTTGTAATTGTCCAGGCTGGTTTAGCAATAAGTGTGTGAGTACAACCTTCAGGGAGTTTTTAGTTCTGGTCTTCTGACTCAGCACAGACCTTTTGTTATCTTTTTGACTCAGGAATGACACCAGATGTCATTTGGCACTCACTGGCAGGCCCTGCACCGTGGCACATGCACAGACCCTGAGGAGAAACTCAACAATTCCTCACAAAAACTCTGCCTGGATGTTTTCTGTTCCCTCAGCACCTCCTCACCTGCACAATAATTGTGTCAGAGCCAATCCAAGCTCTTGGACAGGGTGAGGGGGAATGGATTCCAGCTGGAGCAATGGGGCTGGGTGGGATTTGGGAGGGAATTCTGTGAGTCCCAGGTTGCTCTGGGATGTTCTGGATTCCCCATCCCTGGAATGTCCCTGGGACAGGGGAAGGTGTCCCTGCCCATGGAGAAGCTCTAAGGTGCTCCCAAGCCAAGGCAGGTGAAGATTTCATGATCCCAGAGGATCTGTCCTGCTGCCTGCCCCTCCAGCAGCTCCTTAAGCAAATTAAAAATCTTCTCCTGTCGGTGTTTTAGGAGCTTGAGGTGACCCCCTGGGTATGTGAAAGTCTCTGTGCTCCAGAGCACTGGAGAAAGAGTCAGGAGACTCTTCTGTTGTTCCCAGAGGTGTTTATTTTATCTCATTTAAAGTTCTTTCCCTGCCCAGCCCAGGTCTGTTCAGCAGCTCAGCCCCAGGCACTGCCCACCCTGGGCTGGGATTATCTTTTTATACTATAAACTACATCAACATTATTTACAGTTATCTTCCAATGCCTATCACTGATATTGTACAGTCTGGTTCTGCTCTAAACCAATCCAAAAGTGCCAACATCACCCAGAAGATGGATGCAGGAAGGAGAAAGAAGGACAGAACACACCCAGGTTCCTCCATCCTGACCTCAGACTGTTATTCTAAAAAATCTTAAAAATTTACTTTTTCAGCTTGTGATAAACTAAATTATACTCTACTTATTTTTGTGACTTGTAACTCTTCATGCAAAGGTGGTAATTTTTCCCAGAGGTTGAAATCCAAGGCACAGGGTCCTGGACTCTGTGCCAAGGCTCCTGGAACCATCCAGAGCAGCCAGAAGGATGTCCTGGGTTCCCACATTCTCCCACCTCTCTGTGCCTACAGCAGCCCTGCCAATCCACCCTTTCCCCCTCTTTTTTCCCGATTTCCTTGAGCTCTGCTGTGCAATCCTGGTGTCCTGAGGAGCCCCAGGCTCTCAATTCCCAAACTCCAAGAACAAGGAACATCTTTAGCTCCGCTCTCAGGGGACACCTCTGCCTGTGGCCACAGCAGCTCCTGGCTTCAGCCTCCCTGTGGGCAGCAGGGCTGACCAAAAAAACAGAGGCAGCCTGTGGTTAGAGGCTGGGGTCTGTGCTCTATTCCTGGAATTGCAGCACATTTCCTGTGTGGCTTTGGACAAGTCACGTCAGCCAAACCCTGCGAGCTGGGGCCAAGCCACTGCTGCTCCAAATCAGGTGTTGCTGTTTGTTTGTTTGTTTGCTTGCTTGGCCAAGCATGGATTTAGGAGCCTTTTGGCCTCCAGGGTTTTTTTTTCTTTTGGGTCCCCGTGTCTCAGTGCCACAGCTCTGTGGAATTCCTGGAGAGCACTGAGTGTCAGTTGTTGATCAGTGAATTTAGGTGTTTATTCTACCAAGCTCATCATGGGCACTCATTTCTCTGAGCCAATCACTCCCACCTATGGATGGAGAAGATCCAGGAGCACAATTCCACCTCTTCAGGCTTTCCAGAGGCTCAGCACATTAAGGGTGAAAGGCTTTAATCCAGAGAGATGCAAAACTGAGCGTTTCTACTCCAGTTTATCCCACCTCTGTGGATAGACCTTGAATTTTCCTGTTGCATTCTCAGAATTGCTGGGCAGTTTTTCTCACCCTGAAGATCTTTTTTCCCCTCAAAAAAGAATCCCAGAATTTACCTGCTAAGTTTTTAATTCCCTCTCCAATTCTGTCAGGACCCAATCACCAGAAAATACCATGCAAGACCTTTTTAAACAGAAAAATGCAAGGTAGGAGCCCACACCCACTCATTATTTTCATTCCTTGTCTTAAATAACCTGTCCAAACAAACAAATACCTCCTAGGCTGAGACCTTCTACAACAATTTTTAGTCCAGGCTGGATTTTAACAGCCAGCTTGTAACAACAATCCCCCCTTATTGGTCGTGGCGTGTGTGCTACCAGGGTAAAAATATTCCCAAAGTGCACACACTGGATGGGATTTAAATAGAAATATCCTTGTGATTTTGGCTGACAGAGTCCTGAGGCAAAGCTGGCTCTGTGCAGAGGCAGAACTTTTCTTAGCACAGCCAGGGCTGGCTGGGTTTGTGTCCAAGCCTGGGACAGGAGGGGACAGCAGGGCAGGAATGGGGGTCTGGGTCAGGCTCTGTGTGAGGGATCCCAACTGGAGACAGCAGGGAGGTGTTTCCACCCCAGCAGATGGAATTTGGTTTTTTTTTTCTAAAATCTGCAAATCCTTGAGGCTGGAAAATCCCTCCCAGGTCATCCCCAGCTGTCCCCATGGCCACCTTGTCACCCTGAGTGCCACCTCCAGGTGCCACCTGCAGGGATGGGCACTGCAAACCTCCCTGGGCAGTGCCAATCCCTGAGCTCCCTTTCCATGGGGAAATTCCTGCTGCTGTCCCCCCTGAGCCTCCTTTTCTCCAGGCTGAGCCCCTTCCCAGCTCCCTCAGGAATTCTCCAGCCCCTTCCCAGCTCCCTCAGGAATTCTCCAGCCCCTTCCCAGCTCCCTCAGGAATTCTCCAGCCCCTTCCCTGCTCTCTTCTCCCAGCACAGAGTTCCAGCCGTGCTGGTGCTGAGCAAACCCAGAGAAAATCCTGGCAGCCACAAACACACTTTGGATTTACCTTGTGGAAATCTCAGCTGCCCTGGAGCCAAAGTTCACCATTTTCCCTCTCCTTTCTCACCAGTTTTTTACACTTCCACAGCCAGCCCAACACTGATTTTAAACAATCTCATTTCCAGGCACAGCAGTGCCTGTGCGAGTTCATTGCTGCGTTTGGGATCAGCTGAATTTACCCCAACGTGATTTCAGATTCTATAAATGGCTTTCCATTAAATCCCCCATAATATTCCTTTAACCCCTGGTCAATGTTTGGCTTCCAGTGCCTATATTTAAATATGATTAGAGGAACTCTGCCTCCTGATGAAGCAATTCCATATAAAGCAAACTTACTGTAATTTAATTGTGTTGTGCAGAGCCACAAGGTCCCCCCTGAGCCTCCTTTTCTCCAGGCTGAGCCCCTTCCCAGCTCCCTCAGCCCCTCCAGGGCTCTCCTGCAGGAGCCAGGACTGGACACAGCCCTGCAGGGACAATCCCTGCCCTGCTCCTGCTGCACACCCAATTTGACCCCAATGTGCAGCAAATCCCTCAGAGATGTGGCAAACAGGAGGCCCAAAAGCAAGCAGGGGCTCTAAAAACCCTGGTGGTGAGTGAGATTCTCAAGCAAAGTGGATTAAAAATCCAAGGGAATCTTTAAACCAAATATTGGTTTTTGTAGAACAACAAAACCAGGGTAGTGTTTGCACTCAGCCATAAACGTTGCTGTGGTTGTGTAATCATGTGGAGCTGTGGCCTTAGGAGGAGTTGGAAAGCAGCTGCAGCAAATTAACTTTTCAAATTTATTATGGATTGGGTGGAATCTAGAAAATTCCCCCATGTTATTCTTTTTTCTTTAATAGAGCTGGAAAAGGCACGTTTTGGATGAGGTTTCATCTCAAGTCTCTCCCCCTGGGCAGGCTCAGACCTGAAGCCTTCGAGGGGAAATGCAAAACCAGCAGCAAAGCCAGACAAAAACCCCTCCCAAAAATTCCTGCACGTCTTTTTTTCCTCCTTTAAGGACCTGATCCATATCCTGTGGGGTTCAGGAAAAGGAATCCCAGTGCGGGGAGCTGGTAGAGCCTCAACAAGGTGGGAATGTGATCCCAAATGAGTGAATTCTGCTACCCCAGTTGGGGATCCTCATTCCAGAGCAAGGGCAACACCAGGAGGAATTCCATGGAATGGTTTCCACAGCTGGCAAGGGGGAAAATTCTGGATTCTGTGCTGAGAAATAAATTCAGAGTCTCCTCTAAAAGTCAAGCACAGAAAGCCTCCAGTGCTCTGCCTTTTTCAGAGGAGAATCATAGGAAGCTGTCCCACATTCTCCAATGTTTCAGTTTCTATTTCCCTTCAAAACAATTTCCAAGTGTCCCTCTCCAGCTCCTCAATCCTCTGGTATTTTTTCCCCTGGGATCTTCAGTTCCCTGGCTCAGCATCTTCCCTTTTCACTCCTCTAGGTCTCCTCTCACCTTCCCCTCAGCCCATCCCATTTTTAATCCAGGTCTCTGGATGGTCTTGAGTGTCTGTAGCAATCATGGTTCTCAGGATGGAATCTTTTCCAAGGAGAGCCTTCCCAAAAAAAAACATTTCCCAGCCCCTTTACTGAACAAAGTGCTGATCCCACTGCTGGGATCTGGATTCCCTGTAATGTTCATTTGCTGGAGATCCCATCCAAACCTCATCCAGTGGAAATTCCTGCATCACCTCCAAAGTTCCTGGGATGTTATCACAGCCTGGGACAGGATCTTTCTGTTTTCCCTGCATGAACAGTCTTGTTCCCACTTCCCCCTGCATATTTCTGCTGGGTGTTGGATCCTCCTGGGGAGAGCTGCTCATTAACAGGAATTTTCACCCTCCAATACCCCTGCCTTAAATCCCACTCATTGTTTTTTGGAAAATGTTCCGTTCCTCCCATTGTTTTTCTCCCAAACTTTCACTCCTGGATTCCTTCCCTGTGCTGGTAACAGGCAAGTTGGGCCCTGGGATTTCAGCTCCTTGCTGCCATGAATGAAGGATTTCAGGGATGCCACACCTCAGTGCTGGCCCTGAGGGGCTCAAGGCAGCTGCTCCTCAGGTGAAATGTTCCCTGTCCCTCCAGGAGTGCTCAGGGAACAAAGCTGGCTCGTCTCCATAAAACATTCATGGCACTGCAAATCTCCTGCTTTGCTTTGTGTGCTGGATTTTTCCCCTCTGGGTTCCTGAGAAGATCAGAAAAGAAGGAAAACAGTTAAGGCTGCAGCAGAGCCAGGTTTTAGTCATGAACTGAGAGAAGGGGATGAGCACCAGCTCCTTGGAATCTTGTCCCTAAATGGGAAAAATAAAAAAAAAAATCATAGGATCTTGATAGGCACATCTCCACCCAGTGTGAATCTGAGCTGCTCCAGTAGAACCAGTACAGACCACTGGGGGTCTGGTCATGGAATTCCAAAGTCCAGACATGCTCCAGATCATTTTAGTGAGTAACTGGACACAGGTCACTGTTTTCCAGGTGATTTTGTGCCTGGATTTTTTTTCCATCAGTGCTTGAATGGATCTGAAAATCCTGGATAACTTCAGTGGCCTCTGAGAATTTCTCTGCCCAGAGCAGCTGTGGCTGCTGGATCCGTGGAATGTTCTCTGCCCCTGGATCCCTGGAATGTTCTCTGCCCCTGGATCCCTGGAATGTTCTCTGCCCCTGGATCCCTGGAATGTTCTCTGCCCCTGGATCCCTGCAATGTTCTCTGCCCCTGGATCCCTGGAATGTTCAGTTCCAGGCTGGAGCAGCCTGGGACAGTGGGAGCTGTCCCTGCCATGGCTGGGCTTTGAGATCCCTTCCAAACCAAACCATTCCACGATTCTTAGACACATTTTCTGTTTGAATGAACAGAATTCCTACAAAAGAACCTCAGTGTGTCTCCAGGGAAAATCCACAGCCCTTCTAAGGTGACCTTGGTGTTCCTGAGTGCAGAGTTCTGTGCCTGTCCCAAATAACTGCTAAAACCACACATTAAAACCAGCTTTAGAGCAAGCAAACAGCTTGAAGGGAGTGAGGTTTGAGCAGAACCCCATCTCAAGCACCCCCTGCCAGCTCCACAGCCTTATCACCCCTGGTTACTTCACTGCAGGCTCTGAGGAGTAGCTGTGGATAACAACCACCCATCCCTTACATTTCCCCTCAATCCCAAAGCTCCTCTCCCTGTTTTCCAGAGCAGCCAAGCCACTCAGGGCCTTGCCAGAGGCCACTGCCCACTCTGACAGCACACAGTGGCTCCTTTCCTCCTTGGATACAGCTCAGGAGCCATCCCAGCCTTTTCTCCCCTCTCCATCTGCTGCTGGCAGGGGCAGTGTGGGGTGTGATAAATCAGCATCCATCCCTCTCCAGCCTCTCCTGGAGTTTGTCACTGCAGAGGGACATTTGTCACGGCTCTGACAGGTCAGGGATTGAAGCAGTGCTGCAGATATTTAGGTTCAGTCTGTTTTCCAAGCAGGCTCTGCAGTGCAGCTCTCCCAGGAGCTGTTCCAGCCTGGCAACAGCCTTGGAATGAGTCTGTTCTGCGTGTCCATCACCACAGGGTGAACCAGAGGAACAGCAAAACAGGGCAGAGCGGATCCAGCAATCCCAGCCTGGTCTGGGTTTGGATTAAAGATCACCTTCCACTGTCCCAGGTTGTTCCATCCCTGGAAGTGTCCCAGACAGAGCTTGGAGCACCTGGGACAGTGGGAGGTGTCCCTGCCATGGCTGGGGTGACACTGGGTGGGATTTAAGGTCCTTCCAACCCAGTTCCTGCAGTGAATCCACGATCTCCTGGTTTTCTTGACCTTGCAGGATAATTAGAATCCATCATTCCCCGCTGGGAAATGCCTGGATTTGTTATTTCTGTCACCCATGGGATGTCATTACTTCCTGTCAAACCCTGCTGCCTCAGAAACTCTGCAGGTTTTGTGTCTCATCGTGGAGGGAACAGCAAAAAACTCAGCTCTGCTCCAGGGATTTTATGGACAGTGATGGGAGACAAGAGATGGATGCAGAACAGGGATGGCAGCATTTCAGGATTTCAGGAGAAAATCCTGCAGAGCAGAGCTGGCAGCAGGCAGAGCTGCTGTGGGGGAAAACAAGGAGAGGAGAGTCTGGAAGTAAATAATTCCAGCCTGGTTTGGGCTGAGAGGGGCTTAAAGCCCTTCCAGTCCTACCCTGTCCCACTCCCACAATGTCCAACCTCGAACTGAACATTCCAGGGATCCAGGGGCAGCCACAGCTGCTCTGGCAATTCCATCCCAGCCCCTCCCAGGGAACAATTCCTAATTCCCAAAATCCCACCCAGCCCTGCCATTCCCTGTGTGCTGGCACTCCAAAATCAGCCTCCAGATACAAATCCCTGGGAAAGGAGGATCCATAATCTCAGTTATCCGTGGAACAGCAATGTCTGTGTGTTAAAGGTGACTTTGTTCCCATGTTCTCGGATTTTCTGCAACACAACCTCTTCTTCTGCCTGGGTTTAGGATATTTTTGGGATATTTAGGGTATTTTCAGGACTTGCTGAGTTTGTTGGGATTTCTGGATTTGTGGTAGATACAGGGAGACCTGGCCATGCTTTTGTCCATCCCAGAGGTTCCCACTGTATCAACACTTCCATAAAACTGTGCCTGAGCAGGATCCTGCACTGTCCAGGAGCTCAGAGTTCTGAGTCAGAGCAGAGGTGCCTCAACAAGTGCTTCATTCCTGCTCTTCCCACATAATGAAAGTGTTTGGGGAATGTTGGCTTTGCACAATGTCCTGTGTGTCCCGTGCTCCCCTGGTCTCATTCCAAGTATCCACATTGTCATGCCCAGAAAACTGGAGAAGGCATGGAGGAGATTTCCATGGCTAACAGGGACATTGTGGAAAGATTTTTCCATAATCCAAATGTGAAAAGTGATATTGAGAGTCAAGGAACAGAAAAGGAAAGGCAAAAAGTGATGGAGGCAGGGATGAGGGAACAGGAATTGTGAGGAGGATGGGAAGAGTCCAGGTCCATGGAGGAGCCATGGGCAAGGTGGGCAGGGAGTTGGTTTGGGCAGAATGATTTGGGCTCCTTTGGAATCTCCATTTCTATCAGGGAATGTGTTTTATGTAAAGGAACAAGGGAAAACCAAAGAAGGGGTCTCAGCCAAGGAGCCTTGGAAAGCCTTTTATTCCAGGGGGGGTTTGGATCCACTGGAATTTTCCCCTGGCAGCAGCAGGAGCAGGGCAGGGATTGTCCCTCCAGGGCTTTGTCCAGTCCTGGCTCCTGCAGGAGAGCCCTGGAGGGGCTGGAGCGTGTCCAGGGCAGGGAACGGAGCTGGGGAAGGGGCTGGAGTCCCAGGAGGGGCTGAGGGAGCTGGGAAGGGGCTCAGCCTGGAGAAAAGGAGGCTCAGTGGGGACAGCAGCAGGAATTTCCCCATGGAAAGGGAGCTCAGGGATTGGCAGTGCCCAGGGAGGTTTGCAGTGCCCATCCCTGCAGGTGGCACCTGGAGGTGGCACTCAGGGTGACAAGGTGGCCATGGGGACAGCTGGGAATGGATGATCCAGCCCCAGGGATTTTGGGATTCTGTGACTCCCAGCCAGGCAAACAATCCAGCAGCATTTCTGTTCGCACTGCAGAGGGACAGAAGGAAATCCAGCTGCTCTCAGCTCCACAGCTGGATCCGAGCCTTTCCCAGCTCCCACAGCTCCGAGGTTTGGCTGCAGCTGGATCCCAGCACGGGAAGGGTTAACCCCACACCTGAGGTGTTTTTTCCCTGAACACATAATTAGGCTGTGAGCTCATTTACAGCCCGTAATGAGGTCATTATGATGGCACAGGTCGGTTTTGCCAGAGCTGGCAATCCCTAATCTGCTTCCTCTCCAGCAGCTCCCAGAGGAAGGGAGAAACCCAAACACCCATCCCAGCTAACAATGCTTTTATTTGCACTGCTGGGGCCCCAAATCCCTTTGTTTATTCCCCCTCTTTCTGATGGGTTTTCCATAACAAGGAACAGGCAGGAGATCCATGCAGCACAAATCCACCCTGCCTGCTCCATGCCTTTGATTTTCTCTCCATCTCCTGGTTGGCTTCAGGTCCTGGAAGGTCCCACTTGGGTTCCTCCAGGCTTTTTGTGCTCCTGAAGTGGGATCAGAAGGAAAATTCCAGATTGTGGATGGGAGGGTGAGGAGGACTGAAAGAGGAAGAGGGACAAGTCCATCGTGGGCTGTTGTTAAAGCAGATTTTTCCCTTCTCTGGATTTATCTGGGGCCAGATAAATGGATTTATCCTGCCCAGCCAGAGGGAAGAGGAATAACCTCAGAATTCAGCAGAACCGGCCAAAGTGACTCTTGGAATGGCTTTGACCACTAAACTCCCTGGTGGGAACCCTCTGGAGATGCAGAATCCAAGAGAAGTGGGCACTGATGGGTGGGGAAAGGGGAAACCAAAATGGGGAAATGTCCAATCCTGGGGATTGTGGGGAAAAACCAAATGGGGAAATGTCCCTGCTGCAACCTGGGATTGTGGGGAAAAACAAAATGGGGAAATGTTCCTGCTCCAACCTGGGATTGTGAGGAAAGGGGAAAAAACCAAAACCAAAACAGGGAAATGTCCCTGGGGGAGTGTGAGGAAAAGGGAAATCTAAAATGGGGAAATGTCTCTGCTGCAACCTGGGATTGTGGGGAAAGGGGGAAAACCCAAAACCAAAATGGGGAAATGTCCCTGCTCCAACCTGGGGATTGTGGGGAAAAACCAAAATGGGGAAATGTGCCTGCCCCAGCCCTGGGGATGTTGTGGCTCATGGCAAATCTCTGGTCACAGCCAGCCCAGAGTGGCCCTGGCAGTTTTAGGGTCCCACCTCACCTGCAGGGGGACTCTGGGACCTTTGGGATTTGTCCCTGCAAACAGCTGGGCTGGGACTGTGGGATGTGCTCCCACCTGGGCTTTGTCCTTTGGGCTTGGAACTGCTCCCAGAGCCCCCGAGCAGCACTGAGCTCCCAAAATCCCTCTGGAGATGCCTCCTGATCCTTCCTGAGAGCTGGGAACGCTGAATTTATCACTTGTCCCCACCACATGAGCACTAAATCCATCCTTTGCACCCGAACACGAGGGAGATCAGGGCACAGCTTCCCTGGAAAAGCCAAACACAGCCAGGATCTCCTTTGTGCTGCTCTGTTCCCTGACCAGAATGAAGCAGCTCCTTCTGTCCAGGCTGACATCCAGGCAGCTGGAAGCTCTCAGGAAAACCTGGGAGCTGCCAAGGCACCATTTCCAGGTGGGAAAGGGGCCATTCCCGGGGGGAAAAGGAGTGACAGATAAATAACCCAAATAACAGATGTGTGGCAGCCCTTCAGAGCAGGGAAACTGAGACTCCTGGGGGGGAACTTCAGCTGCTCCAGAGGCTCCAGGAGAGCTGGAGAGGGGTTTGGACAAGGCATGGAGGGACAGGACACAGGAATGTGCCAGAGGGCAGGGCTGGATGGGATTTTGGGCAGGAATTGTTCCCTGGCAGGGTGGGCAGGGCTGGCACAGGATGCTCAGAGCAGCACATCATTACTAAACACTTAAAATGCACTTAAAAAAAATAGCCTATGGATTTATCCAATCATTTGTAAATATCCAATAGGCAAATTAGCCTGTATTTAAAGATATATTTATATTCTGTTTATTCAGCATGACCTGAGGCCATGAAATAACCAGATTATTTTGTTACTGCATCCTCTGCAGCATTGCTGCTGCTGCTGCATCTCCAGGCTTGGAGCCAGCTGGGTTTTTGTGGCACTGGTGGCAGCACAAACTGACTTTGGAAAGATGGAATTTCTCTCCTTGTCCTGCAAATTTGATCAAGAAACTTCCACATTTAAAAGGAGCCAAAGCTGCTGCTTCAGGAATGGCTCCAATTCCTTTCACATCCCTCCAGGTTATGATTTTTTAAATGGTAATTTTAAAAAGTGCTCCTCCCAAGAGTATCATTGAGATGCTGGTTGTGGATTGTGAATCCTGCTTGGATTCCCATTTTCTGGATGGGTTTGAAGCCCTGGGATGGGGAGTTTTGTTTGGGATGTTCACCCACAGCAGGACCTGGCTGTGTTCCCCTGGGGCAGGAAGGAACCCTTGGCTTGGAGGCTGCTTGGGAGAGGAAAAACCTTCCTTTTCCTTTTCCTCTTCCTTTTCCCCTTTTCCTTTTCCTTTCCCTTTTCCTTTTTCTCTTCCTCTTCCTTTTAATTTTCCTTTTCCCTTTTCCTTTTCCCTTTTCCTTTTTCCTTTTCCTTTTTCCTTTTCCTTTTTCCTTTTCCTTTTTCCTTTTCCTTTTTCCTTTTCCTTTTTCCTTTTCCTTTTTCCTTTTCCTTTTTCCTTTTCCTTTTTCCTTTTCCTTTTTCCTTTTCCTTTTTCCTTTTCCTTTTTCCTTTTCCTTTTTCCTTTTCCTTTTTCCTTTTCCTTTTTCCTTTTCCTTTTTCCTTTTCCTTTTTCCTTTTCCTTTTTCCTTTTCCTTTTTCCTTTTCCTTTTTCCTTTTCCTTTTTCCTTTTTCCTTTTCCCTTTTTCCTTTTCCTTTTTTTCTTCCTCTTCCTTTTAATTTTCCTTTTCCCTTTTTCCTTTTCCTTTCCCTTTTTCTCTTCCTTTTCCCTTTTCCTTTTCCCTTTTTCCTTTTCCTTTCCCTTTTTCTCTTCCTCTTCCTTTTAATTTTCCTTTTCCCTTTTCCTTTTCCTTTTTCCCTTTTCCTTTTTCCCTTTTCCTTTTTCCCTTTTCCTTTTTCCCTTTTCCTTTTTCCCTTTTCCTTTTCCCCTTTTCCTTTTCCCCTTTTCCTTTTCCCCTTTTCCTTTTCCCCTTTTCCTTTTCCCCTTTTCCTTTTCCCCTTTTCCCTTTTTCCTTTTCCTTTTTCCCTTTTCCTCTTCCTCAATAATCCCTCTGGAAGAGAAACCTCACCCTCTGGAGCTGATCCTTCAGAAAATTCTGTGGGGCTGGCGACCCTGGAAGTGCCAGTTGGGGTTTTGCTGTAGAAGGAAAGCAAAATGTCTTTTTCTCCCTGCTGAAATAACATCATCAGTGTGTCCACAGGACGTGGAGCAGTTGGGATTGTTTGGATCACAAAATCCAATTAAAGCAGGCTGAGATGTTGGGCTGAGGGTGCTGCTCCTGCCAGCACCACCCACCTCCCTCCCTTCCCTGGAAAAGCCAAATCCCATTTCCCAGGAGCAGTTCTGGAGCTCTCCAGGGGCAGCACCTCCTCCCTGCAGGGTGGAAAAGTCCTGCAGCACCATTCCAGCATCTCCCTGTTCAACATCCCACACTCCCTGCAAGCTGGAGCTGCTTGGAGCTTCCTGTTGGGAATTGGGAGCAAATATTGCCCTTGGTGTGCTCCCAGCACAGCCCCTCTCAGGGAACAATTCCTAACTCCCAATATCCCATTGTCAGGAAAATTAATCCACAAACACCAGAGGTTCCTGTCCAAAAGGACACAGAGAATCCTTGTTGCTTTATTCCAGTAAAGGGAGAGGCCATGGGGCATCCCCTGGGCTCTCTCAGATTTTTGGAGGCCTCACCTCCCTTTTTATCCCAATTTCCCATCTGCATTTCCCTCTCTCTGTCCCCATTGCTGAGGTACTTGAGAGGCACAGACTTCCCAAACACTGACACCTGAGATTCCCCTCTAATGTACAGCCCTCCCTTTGCATTTTTAATTCTTATGGAATTCATGGTTTTACCCCATTGCTTCTTTCATCTTTCAGTACCCAGTTTCATTTCTACAGTTTGTTTGTAAAGGCAAAGATCTTTATCCATTCATCAATCAGTGCAATCAACCCCAATTGTTTCTTTTACCTCAGTGCTGGTTTTATCCACCAGCAGACCCAGAGCTTGTAAAGACAAATCCAACATTCCTCTCACTATCCAACCCCACAGTGAAGCCATTCCCTGTGTGCTGTCCCTGCAGCCCTTGGGAATTGTCTCTCTCCAGGTTTCCTGCAGCTCCTTCAGGCCCTGCAAGGCCACCCTGAGCTCAGCCCAAAGCTTCTCCTGTGCAGGCTGAACAATCCCAGCTGTGCCAGCCTTTCCTCCCAGCAGAGCTGCTCCATCCCTCTGCTCATCCTGGGGCTCCTCTGGGCTCTCTGAGCAGCTCCAGCTCCTCCCTGGGCTGGGAATTCCAGTTCTGGATGCAGATCCAGGTGGGGTCACACCTGAGCACCCTCATGGCCCTGCTGCAGCCCAGGGTTGGTTTCTGGGCTGTTTCTCCTCAAGACCTGCAGTTTATTCTCCCTTTTATTTTATTTTACTGCCTGGCAGCAGCTGCAGTTCCCTTTTTCCCTAAGTGCACCTGGATTGGGAGTTCCTCATGAACAGGATTTTTGTTGCTCTTGGCTCAGGAGTGCGAGCAGCTTGCTCCAATATTTCTCTTTTTTTATGTGAGTTTAATAAAGTTTGTTGTCTGCTCAAGCTCTGCTGTTGTCTCTTCCACTTGTAGGGAAGTGGGAAGCTGTGCCAGTTTTCCTGAGGAGGTCCAACAAAACCCTGAGCCAAAGGAATAACGGGGCCCTAAAGCAGCACTGGGAGCTCCACTAAAATCGATCTGGAATCCAGCAATTAATCAACACTCACCCCAAACAATGCAGCCAATTAATCAGGCACAAAATGCCCCATCCAGATCACAGGCCCAAGCTTTGGATAAAAACCAAGCCCAAGAGAAACTCTCAGTTCTTGGTGCATAGGGAAGGACCAGGATGTTTCAGCACATGTAATTAGCAATCAATTACTCGTTAAAATTGCCCCACCAAGAAACGTGGAGCACATCCAAGGGCTCTCATTCCCTTTGGATCACTGGGCCCTTATTTCATTTTAAAAAGCCCTTTTGGGATGTGCAGAAGGCAAAGAGCTCGTTCAGGCCCAGGGACTGTGGGGGTCAGGCAGTGGGACATTGTGGAATTATGGAATATCCTGAGGGAATAAACCCCCAGGGATCATTGATCCAGCTCCTGTCCCTGCCCAGCCACCCCAAAATCCCAGCCTGGGCATCTCTGGCAGCTCCTGGAGCTCTGTGCCCATTCCCTGGGGGAAGAACCTTGCCCTAAAACCCACCCTAAATCCCTCCTGGCCCAGCTCCAGCCTCTCCCTGGGTGCTGTCCCCCCTTCCTACACAAATCCCAAACTCCTCAGACAGAGACAGGATGGAATTTAACACGTGAGGGCTGGAAAATACACACAGATCAAGTATCCCATCCCTAAAACATAAATTAATAATGGGAAATAGAGGAAAATAAAGGAACTTGGCTTTCCCCCTGGAATGTGAACCCCCTACTCCCATATTCAGTGGCAGGAATCTGTGCTGCCCAAATTTAAGGTTTTTCCATGAAATCTCATTGTTATTCAGAAATTTCCTTGCAAAATCCACATTGTCCTGGAGAGTTCAACCAGGAGCACCCAGGAGGATGGGCTGGAGCTCCAGGGGAGCATTGGGATGGATGGGTGGAATTCCTGGTGCCATGGGCTGTGGGATCCCACACCCAAAGAATGAAAGCTTCCAAAGGCTGAGCTTTGGACCTGGAATCCCCCAGGTGAGCCCAGGGCTGGCACCATGGCCCAGCAATCCAGGGAAAACTGCAGGAAGGGAGCTCAGCCAGCTGCCTCAGGGGCTTTTTATCCCCCTGCCTTTCAGATGGACACCAAAAAAAAGCAAAAATAAAAACCCTTGGCCCCTCCTTTGTGAGGAGAACAGCCTGGGAATATTTATTATTAAAAGGAGTGATGGAGCAGTTTCCATTCTTCCATTGTTCCTGCTTTTTTCTTCTTTTCTCCTTGTAAAAACACCCGAATAAAAGCAATTTATTAACAACTGGCATGGCTTCAAAATAGTTCCCCTTAATGTGAATGCTCTTAGTGACACTGTAAAATTTATTTACAGTTTCTCTTTTTGCTCATTGTTTGGATGGACCATAGGACACCAATAAAAAAAACCCAAGGAATTATTTATTCTAAGCAGATGGAGCAGATGGAGCATTGGTGATAAGCAGCAGCTGGGCCTGATAAGCTGCCTTGAACTCGGGGTTTTCTTGGTGCCCACAGGTTTTTTTGAGCATTTTTTTCTGTCATTCAGCTCTGTTGGTATTAAAGGGAGGTTAAATGTGGAAATTGAAGTCCCTGTCACTGAAAGAGTGAAGGATAAAGGATGAGCATCACCCTCCAAGTGCTCTCTGAGCATCCTTGTGACTCCTGATGCTTTTCCCACTTGGAAAGGAAAGCAAGACTGAAAAATAAAACCACAAAACCAAGGGGAGTCAAAAGCTCAGTGTGGAAAACCCCAACAGAGCAAGCAGAGAGTGGAAATCCTGCCTGGGTTCACCTCCAGAGATGCCTCTCCAGGGCTGCCAAGTAATGGAACCATGGAATATCCTGAGCTGGAATAAACTCGTAGGGATCATCCACAGCAACAGAGCCCCAAAATCCCAGCCTGGGCATCCCTGGCAGCTCCTGGAGCTCTGTGCCCATTCCCTGGGGGAAGAACCTTGCCCTAAACCCACCCTAAATCCCTCCTGGCCCAGCTCCAGCCTCTCCCTGGGTCCTGGGACTTTGCTTTTTCCTCTCCCACTCATTCCCACATCCTGCCTTGGGCAGTTTTTCAGACCAGGTGGGATGGCAGGAGCAGCACCTTCCTCCAGTTCCTGAGGGGTTTTTGGGGGAAACATCTCAAGCTCATTCACACACACACAGATTCCTTCCTGCAAGGCTCTGCCTCGGAGCTCAGTGGAGATGGGAAAATAAATATTAATAAATAAATCAATACACAAAGCCAAGAGGTGGAATTATCCCAAATCCCATCTCAGATGTGAACACAGCTTCAATCTTCACTGTGCTGGAGCCTGATGAGCATCCAGCAGTGCTGACCTTGGTGGGACTGAACCATGGAATGTCCTGAGCTGGAATAAACCCCCAGGGATCACCCAGTGCCAGCCCCCCCAAAATCCCAGCCTGGGCATCCCTGGCAGCTCCTGGAGCTCTGTGCCCATTCCCTGGGGGAAGAACCTTGCCCTAAAACCCACCCTAAATCCCTCCTGGCCCAGCTCCAGCCTCTCCCTGGTGCTGTCCCTGTGCAGGAAGAAGGACACAGAATTCCCACCTACAGCTTCTCCGTGCTGGATTCATGATCCCTCTCCCAGGAAGGAGCCAGGGCTGGCTGTGGGTGGTCTGAGTCACACATCCTCTCCAGCCAGGACATCAAAGCAGGATCCAGCTGGACACTGCTGCCCACAGCTCTCCTGCACAATCCCTTCCATTGATGCTGTTTGGGGCTCAGCCTAGAAAGATCCATTGAACTCCCAGGGGAAGGAGAGCTGGATGGAAACACAGAAAACAAAACTGCCACAATCACTTTGGTCACATATTGTCCTGAGGAGAAAGCTGGGCCAGGTGCAGAGCTGTGATTAGGATCAAGTGTTGGGAATGGCTCCAAGGGCTTCAGCTGAGCTGGCTGCAGAGGCTTTGGGGGCTGCAGACAATGAGGCAACTCATTAATCCTCCAACCTGCACCTTCCTGGCACATGAGTCAGGGAGGGGAGAAGGTCAGAGCCTTGGATTCTTGGAATGGAACAGAAGATTGGGATTGTTCTGGGCTGAGCCCCAGTGTGGGATCAGGAATGGGATTGGGATTGAATCCCTGAGCCCTCAGGTGTGACCCCACCTGCAGAGCTGCCCCAGCCCTGCCCCAGCCCAGGGAGGAGCTGGAGCTGCTCAGAGAGCCCAGAGGAGCCCCAGGATGAGCAGAGGGATGGAGCAGCTCTGCTGGGAGGAAAGGCTGGCACAGCTGGGATTGTTCAGCCTGCACAGGAGAAGCTTTGGGCTGAGCTCAGGGTGGCCTTGCAGGGCCTGAAGGAGCTGCAGGAAACCTGGAGAGAGACAATTCCCAAGGGCTGCAGGGACAGCACACAGGGAATGGCTTCACTGTGGGGTTGGATGGGATCTTGGGAATCAGGAATTGTTCCCTGGGAGGGGCTGGGATGGAATTGCCAGAGCAGATCCTGCCCCTGGATCCCTGGGATGTTCAGTTCCAGGTTGGACACTGGGACAGTGGGAGGTGTCCCTGCCATGGCTGGGATGGCTCTGGGTGATCTTTAAGCAACCCAAACCATTCTGGAATTCCCTGACATTTGAGTTCTGTTTCAAAGCATTTGGAATTCCCCACAGAACCATCAGGGTCACACCTTGGATTCTGGTGGAGCTCCAGCCACATCAGAAATAGGAAACCAGGAGTTGGTCCCAGGCTTTTGAGGGAGAAACTGCTGAGAACAGGAATCCAGGTGTGTGCTGATATCCCTGACACAGGGAAAACCCCATGGTTTTTGTTGGGAAAAGCAGGAGTTTTGGAAAATAACCCAAACCTGAGAGTTTCAAAATGTTTTTTTGTATCTCACCTGCTGGCAATTCCCAGCTTGTCCTCCGAACAGAACTGGCTGGGAATTGGTGTTAGGATAATTTCTGGGCAGAAAGAGCTGATAAATCTTATTAAAGACAACCAAAGGGGGGAAAAATAGATCAAATTATTTGAGGTCCCTCTCCCCTCAGGAAAGCAGGGAGCATCCAGAACAGCTTCCAATCATCCACTGGATTTTCACCCAGCTCTTCCACCCCTTTGCTATGGGGGCACTGGGAGGATTTCACTGGTTTTTGTTATTTCAGTTGCAAGAAAATTCCCTGTGAAGGGAAAAAAAGCCTCCAGGTGAAAGCATCCCAGATATTCCCAGTGTCCTGTGTCCTTGGAAAAACCTGGGAGAGGGAAAATGGACAGCAGGCTCCTGAGCTGGGTCTTCTTTCCTGAGGGATCCTTTGGTTCTTTTACTCAATCCTTTGTTTGGGAGAGGAATTAAAACCAAAGTTTGAATTCTAGAATATCCACATTTCTGGAGGAGAAGGAATCAGAACCTCAGGGACTGAGTTAGAACTTTATTGAGCTGAGCCAGAAATTCTGGGAAAAAAAAAAAAAGGTTTTACGTGGTCATAAATGAGCTGAGCTGGTGGATTTTGGGAAAGCCATGGAAAAAAAAAAAAGAGTTTTTATTTTTAAGAGCTGTTTCTTCATCACTTGTGTCACTCAGGTGCTTTTCCCTGTCCCCTCCTGACTGATGGGGAAGTATTATGGAATTTTCTTGTCTTACAACATGTTGCATTTCCATTGGGATGATTTGGAGTGTTCAGTTGGAACCAAAGCTTTTGGCTTTGTTTTTTAAGTCCCCAACTCCTGGAATTCCAGTAATATAAAAGCTAATTCAATAGATTGAAAATGTTGAATAAACACTGGGATCATTCCAATGGCATTGGAACACCTGGAAAGGCACAACCTTTGGAACTGGCAGAAATTCCTTCTCCCAGAGGTGCATGGATGGTTTCCATGCCTGAGTTTTCCAGCAGATCCTGCACAGAAGGAACAGAAATTCCACACTGGGGGGTTTTACAAGGCTCTATCCTAAATCCCTTTGTCCTTCTGGCCCAGGAATTATTCAGAGTGACTCACAAATTTGTCACCTCCAGTGCATCCAGTCTTGGAAATGAGGGATTAGGAAAGTCACCCAGCTCATCTCTGCACCAAATTCCCAAGCCCAAATAATTCCCTAATTCTCCTGAGAGCAGAACTCAGCCAGTTTTCCTGTATTCCCCACCATCCATCCCCTTTTTTATGCCTTTGATGAACTTTGAAAGGAGGAGAGTCCCAAATTTGGGTCTGGCTGGTGGCAGCTGAGCATTTTAACACCCCTGCAATTCTCAGGATGGATCTCATTAACAAAGGTCTAAAATAAGCACAGGAATTTCAGCAGGGGAATAAAGAGCTCAGGTTATTCCTGTTCCAGAACAAAGCCAAGAGCAGACCTTTCCTTCCTGGGAGAGGTTTTTTAGCAGGATCATTCCCTAGGGATGAGCTTTAGGAGAGGCTTTAGTGTTTGTCACCCTCTGTGCTATGGCAGAGTGGGAGAGAGGGACAAATTCCTGCTGCTTCAGGGGAGGTTTTGTCACTGCTCAGTTATTTCCTGATTATTTCCAGAGCATCCAGCTGCATCCCAATCCCACCTACAGCCCTGGGAATGCAGGACATCAACCAGTCCCTCTCTGGAGGTGAAGTCCTTGGAGCTTCAGGATTTTCTGGGGAGGGAGATTCACTTTTCAAGACAACCTGACCTTCTTTTATTTCAATTCTTCCTCTCCTGGAGTTCCCAGTTTGGGAAATTGGGATGGGAATCCTGGAGGCTGGACATGATGGGATTTATCTCCAGGCTTTGTTGCTCTCCCAAGGCTGTGCACAATCCTCGTTGCTGAAAGGTTCATTAACCAACAGAATGTCCTGGCACATAAAGGGTTATCCCAGGAATTCCCACTGGCACTCCAATCCTGAAATACCAGCAGGAGAAGGTTCCAGAACCCCTGGATAATCTCAGACATCCCTAGGGCTGGCTTGGCCAGCAGGGATCTGCATCCACATGAACAGCACAGGCTGTCCTGGATTTCCTTGGATTCCCAAGGTGCCTTCCCTTCCTCTTCTCACCAGGAGAAACATCCATGAAATGTCTGGAAAAGCAGCAGATGAGCCACCAACCCAAATATTCCCTCTCCCTCATGAGAAAACTTCCCTCTGAGGTTCCTGCTCCAGGTTTTCTCTGTCATCCCTTTCCTCCTGCTCTTGTCACCCCATTCCTGCTTCCCTCAGTCCTTGCCTGATATCCCCCCAAAAACCCCTGGCAGATCCCTCCTATCCATGAGGATTAAATCAAACTTCTCCCAAACACCTGGGGAGCTGTTGGGATGCTCCAGCTTCTCCCAGTGAGTGTAAAATCCAAGCAGGCTGCAATGGAAAGGAGAAGCAAATCAGGAAAAGCTGGAACAGCTTCAAAGTCCCTCTGAGACCAGAGGGGCTCAGGATGGGCTGGGGCTGCCCAGGATCCAGCTGGGCCAGGAAATCCAGAACATTCCACAGAAACCATCCCAACCTGCCCACAGAGAGATTGTTCCATGGATAAATCAATTTATTTTCTGGTTTTCTGCACCTTTCTCTGACACTTCCAGGGATGGGGAATGCACAGCCCCTCTGGAAAATCCCACTGGGCTGCTCCTGTCTCCTGAAAGTCCCCACAAAACGACCCCTGGGACTGCAGCCAGTGCTCCAAGGGGATGGAAACCTTGGGATCACCTGGGGCAGGGGAGCAGGGAATGCTCAGCCTAGCAGATAAAATATTATATTTCTTCTGAAAAAATTTTAAAAAAAGCATAGAAGTGACCTAGCACACTCATAACAAGGGGAAACCACACAGAAGAATTTTGGGAACATGAAGGAACAACAAATATTAGCAATACCCAGTTATGAACTACACAGGAGGGACAGTTTAGGCTGAAGAATAATAATATCCAAGGGTGTCATTAATCCTAAAAACAATGCATCAATAATCTCACTTCAAACTTACAGCACAAATGACAGCTTTCTTCAGCCAACTCTTCATTTAATTGGTTTTTTGGTGATCATTTCCTTTGAGGCAATACATCAAATGTCTTGAAGTCCTCACAGATCATATCTATCACATTTGCCTTATTAAAAACCCAAACCCATAGAGTGTCTCTTTAAGGTAAAGTCACACTGCATTTCATGCCATCCTCAGGTTGATGCTCATGCATACCTGAACTACCTTTTATTATTTTTTAAATGTTCCCAGTTAAGAAAATTGTGAGCAGCTGTCTGAGGCTTAGGAAAATCCAGGCAGGATTTTTCTCAGTGGAGCTTTGCTCTCAGGCTTCTGTCCTGGTTTGGAGGACAGGTGTCTGCTGAGAAAGGCAGGAGCTTCTCTTTGAAATGGAGAATGTAAACCCCCTCCCTCCAAATTATTATCATTTTGAAATCAAGGGGCTCTCAGGCAAAGATATGGGAATTAGGAATAACAGTTCTTTTCTAGGGAAATTAAAATAGAAATACAGCACTACAAAGAACAAACCCCAAACCCTGACACAGTCAGAGTACAGCCTGACACCCGTCAGGCAGGGTGTTGGCAGCAGTCCCATTCCATGGTGGCTGCATCCTCCTGCAGTGACAGATGTGGCTCAGCTGGAGCAGTGCTCCTGTACAAGGTGCAGTTTCCCTCCGGAGCTCCAGTGGGGATGTGGAGAAATCCGGTTTTCCTCTGGAGTCCAGTGGAGAAAGGGGCTCCCTTAGTGTCCCAAACCCTCTGTTTTTATCTTGGTAAGAAATGTTGGGCTCTTCCCCCTGGCTGGAGCAACTCCCAATGGGATGCAGTAATTTTATCAGTGCCACAGTGGGACTCAATGGCCATGAGCAGAAAATGACTGGCTGGAGGAAGGATGGGCTGTGAAAAGATAAAGAACAATGCCCTGCCTGGTTTCAATGGATGGCCCATTAGCAGAATATCTCCCAGGGAGATCAGGATCACTGCCCCACCCTGAATAGATGGTGATAGAACAGATACCTTTTATCACACCCTGTATTGTAACCCAAGACAGTTGCTGACACCTGGACATGTGGTTTATAATCGTGAAATTACTGTGCTTCCTTCCCACTGCCATTGCTCTCCTCAAATTATTGCCACAAATCCATCCAGAGTCCAGAAAGACTTTGGAATTAAGGAATGAAGGAACTGAAGCAACTCTTGGAGGCTTTTAAATAGATTATTAATATTAGAATTAGTATTAGTATAAAATAAATAAAAATATATTTTTTATTAATTATATATAATTTTATGTTATTATGTTCCAATATCTCCTGGGAAGTTTTTCCTCTTCTCAAGGATGCAAAAAACACCTGAAAGAGGAAGGGAAATCTGATTTCATGATATTTGTAAAGTTTAAAAATTGTTATTCTCACTGATAAAGAACTTAAAAATAGGGAAAACAAGCCCTTGGGAATCATTAGGAAATAAAGAATGACCTGGAATGGGCAGGGCAGAACATCCCTTAAAACATGGATTTCTGGAGGGAAACTTTCTGTGAATAATAATAATAATAATAATAATAATAATTACTATTATTACTATTATTATTATAAAAACTGTGTCTGTCTTCCTTCTATGTATCAATAATTTGATTTATGGCTATTTCTAAAAATAAAGGAAGTACCCAAACATGTGAGTGGCTTTTAAAATCACATGGAAATTTGAAAGCTTTCCTTTAATTAGTTTTTAGAGTGTGGAGTTATTACTAAATAATTATAAAATATTGCTAATTATTACTAAATAGTTCTCAGCCAGGATGGCTCTTTACTTTTTACCACATTAAGATGGATAAAAGGATGGAAAACCATCATTTGATAATGACATGGAAAATAAAATACATTCCCTGTGAGTTTAAAGATGGTTGGGAATATTAGGCGGGAATATTAGGCTGGAATAAAGGGGATTTTCCCTTCATTTTTTCCTTCAGTTTTCCTTAATTTTTCCTTAAGTTTTCCTTCATTTTCCCTTCATTTTCCCTTCATTCTTCCTTAATTTTTCCTTATTTTTTCCTTCACTTTTCCTTATTTTTTTTCCTTCATTCTTCTTCATTTTTTTTCATTTTTCCTTTCATTTTTCCTTCACTTTTTCCTTAATTTTCCCCTTCATTTTTCCTTCACTTTTCCCCTATTTTCCCCCTTCATTTCTCCTTCATTTTCCTTCATTTTTCTTCATTTTTTCCATAATTTTTCCTTAATTTTCCCTTCATTCTTCCTTCATTTTTCCTTCAATTTTTCCTTCATTTTTCCCTCCATTTTTCCTTCATTTTTCCCTCCATTTTTCCTTCACATTTCCCCTTCATTTTTCCTCCATTTTCCCTCCATTTTTTCTCCATTTTTCTTTTGTTTTTCCTTCATTTTTGCTTCATTTTTCTTTCATTTTCCCTCCATTTTTTCCTTAATTTTTCCTTCATTTTCTCTCCATTTTCCCTTCATTTTTCTTTCATTTTCCCTCCATTTTTCCTTCATTTTTCCTCCATTTTCTCTCCATTTTCCCTTCATTTTTCTTTCATTTTCCCTCCATTTTTTCCTTACTTTTTCCTTCATTTTTCTTCATTTTCCCCTTCATTTTCCTTCACTTTTTCCTTCATTTCCCCCTTCATTTCCCCCTTCATTTTTCCTTCATTTTCCCTTCATTTTCCCTTCATTTTTCAGGACTCTGCACCCCCTGGGACAAGCAGCAGGAGTGGGAGCACATTCCTGACACTCCAGCTCTCCAGCAGTTATCACATCCCCTTATCACTTCCAACCCAGCTGAAAAAGGAACTTTTTCCTTTATTTATTTGCAGCAAACCCAAACACTGGGGCTGGAAAACCCCAGAGGCCAAGGGAGATGTTGGATTTAACCCAAAAGGAAACAACTCCATTTTATTTGAAATTAAATCCAGGCTCACCCAGAGCTGTTTGTTCCTGGGAATTGCAAAAATGGGGATGTTTCACTTCAGGGCAGACAAAATATTCCTGTTTCCCCCCCTTTTTTAAATCCTATTTGGGGTTTGTTTGTGTTTTTGGCTGATGGGGTGAGTTTGACATGACACTTCATGAAGGCTGTGGGAAGGAGAAGAGAAGGGAAAAAGGGCCTGAGAATGATCCAGGGGCTGGCAAATAATTCTTGGAATGACAGGGAAGATGGATAGGAAATAGGAAATAACCCAGACTTCCCAGGTTTGGGAATAGATTTAATTTTTATTTTTAATTTATCTCCCAGTTTCCAGCACAGAATCATTCCCAAAATCTCATCCCTGACTGGGTGAGCAGGATCCTGAATCACCTCCTTCCCTCAGTGATGGAATAAATTAACTTTCCTTCTCCCAACAAAAAAAACCCCCAAAAACCCCAACAAAAAACCCCAAAACAAAACCAAAACCAAAACAAAAAACCCCAATAATTTCATTTTCCAAGGATTTTGGTCCCTGAATTTCCCCCAGTAATTGTTTTTTTCTTCCCCCCAGGCAATGCCAGGTATTCCACAGAATCCCAGAATCAGCTGGGACCCCACAGGAATTATCCAGTCCAACTCCTGGCCCAGGAATGATCCCAAGAGTTGGGTTAGGCTTGGGAGGCAGCTGAGCCTGGGCTGGGGTTGTGGATCATGGATAAAGTGTGGGGAGGAGCACGGAGAGGATGGAGGTTCCCACTGTAAATCCCAAAATCCCAACCCTGCAAATCCCAACTCTATAAATCCCAGCTCTGCAAATCCCAAACCTGCAAATCCCAACTGTGTAAATCCTGACTCTATAAATCTCAAAAATCTCCACCCTAAATCCCAACTCTGCAAATCCCAACTCTATAAATCTCAGATCTGCAAATCCCAGCTCTATAAATTCCAGCTCTGCAAATCCCAATTTTGCAAAGCCCAACTCTGTAAATCCCAGCTCTGCAAATCCCAACTCTGCAAATCCCAGCTCTGCAAATCCCAGCTCTGCAAATCCCAACTCTGCAAATCCCAATTCTGCAAATCCCAGCTCTGCAAATCCTAACCCTGTAAATCCCAGCTCTGCAAATCCCAATAATCCCCACACTAAATTCCAACTCTGCAAATCCCAACTCTGCAAACACCAGCTCTGTAAATCTCAACACTGTAAATCCCCACACTGTAAATCCCAACTCTGTAAATCCCAACTCTGTAAATCCCAACTCTGTAAATCCCAACTCTGTAAATCCCCAAATCTCCACACTAAATTCCAAGTCTGTAAATCCCAATTTTGCAAATCCCAACCCTGCAAATCCCCACTCTGCAAATCCCAAAACTGCAAATCTCAACTCTGCAAATCCCAGCTCTGTAAATCCCAGCTCTGCAAATCCCAGCTCTGCAAATCCCAAAAATCCCCACACTAAATTCCAGCTCTGCAAATCCCAACTCTGCAAACCCCAGCTCTGTAAATCCCCACACTGTAAATCCCAACTCTGTAAATCCCAACTATTAATCCCAAAAATCTTCACACTAAATTCCAACTCTGCAAATCTCAGCTCTGTAAATCCCAGCTCTGCAAACCCCAGCTCTGCAAATCCCAGCTCTATAAATTCCAACTCTGCAAATCCCAACTCTGCAAATCTCAGCCCTGCAAATCCCAACTCTGTAAACCCCAGCTCTGCAAATCCCAGCCCTGCAAATCCCAGCTCTATAAACCCCTCACTGTAAACCCCACCTCTCCAACTTCTCCCCTTTAAAGAGGAGCCCAGGGAGGAAGAGCTTGGAGAACATCTGGGAAAAGCCCCAGGGATGAATCCTGGTGGAAGGAGAAGGGGTGAGAGCAAGGAGGGAAGGCTGGGATTGCAGGGATGGATTTTGTGGAGTGTCCCTGCCCATGGAAGGAGCTGGGAATGGATGATCCATGAGCCCAAATCATTCTGTGATCCTGGAAAAATACTGGGAACTTCCAAAGCTAAATGAGCAAGGAAAACCCTGAACTTGTCAGGGTTCATCCTGCTGATCCCACGTGGAATAAAATACAAACTGCTCCCTGCTGGATTTTCTTTCCTTGCAATCCAGGGTGGGAAGCAGCAGACAACATTTTCCTCTGTGGCTGGACACATCTCAGGGAAAGAGAATTCCTTGGTGTTCCTGAGGAATTTGAAAAGCTGACTTCTGGGCAAGAGGGAGCAAAGAACTCCAGAAGAGGAAGGAACTCCATGGAAACTGATATCAAATCTCTGCCTTCAGCTATCACACAAGGAAATCATGGGGAGAACAACCCTGGGGAAAAATGATCAGTACAGAGGAAAAAAGGGAATCAGCTGGAAGCAGAATCAGGAACTGAGGGGGGAAATGGAGCAAGATATAAAAAAGGAAAGGAGGAAAAGGAACCTGGATGAAGCATGAACAGATGTGAGCAATGAATTGCTGGCCAATGCCCAGACACATCCGAGAACTGGGAAAAGAGGCAGAAAAAGGGAGGGGAAGAAGCCAAAAAAGCACAAGAACACTTTTTTATCTCCTCAGGATTTGTTTGTTGCTGTCCTGTGAGCCTGACTCTGCTTTCCAGAACCAGCCAGGAATTTTGTTGGAAGCTGTGAACAAATCCCACCCCCAGGAGTTCTGCTGTTGTCAATCCTGGTGTCCCCAGTGCTCCAGGGATCCAAAGCAGGCACAGAACCAGCCCTTCCCTGCATCCAGGTTTATGTCCTGGACTTGGCAGGACAAGGAACAGCTCCTGGGACTCTGCAGCTGGAGAAACATCTTGTCACACAAAGGAACTTTTAATTTTCACTTTGAATTCTGCCCCTTTGTGTCTTTGTCGAGTAACCCCTCATCCCAGATATTCCAGAGGGTGGAAATTCTTTGTTCCTTTTGAGGATTTTCCTCAGGCTGGGAGATTTTTTTTATTGTCTGTGGTTAAAAAAACCACCCAAACACACAGACACACATACACACCATATTTTGGGATTTAATCATCAGTGGAGCCATGGAATCACTGAATGGGAGGGATGTTAAGGATAATCCCACCCCATCCATGGCAGGGACACCTCTCACTGTCCCCAGTGTCCAACCTGGCCTGGGATATTCCAGGGATCCAGGGGCAGCCACAGCTGCTCTGGGACACCCTTTAGTTCTCCCAAAACCTGATTTAAACAGATCCACTTTTGCTTTCCACCTATTTTTTAAAGCTTTCCTTCCAGGAGGCCTCAGCTCCCTCACTTGACAAATTATAATCAATCTCTTCAAGAGCTCTCAGCTCCAGGTGCTGGGGATTTCACTTCTTTGCCAGAAGTGTTGATGGGATAAATGGGATTTAAAAAAAAAAAAAAAATCTGGGCAAAAGATTCCCAGCAATGCCTGAGCTTGGATGTGCAGGGATCCCTGCAGAGGGTTTGTCCTGGAGCTGTGGGACACAAATCACTGAGGAGCAGGATCTGTGTCTTTCCAAGTGCAGCTGGAATACTTCAGAGCCTTAATTAGTCCGGGTGTTAACGAGGTTTTGTTTGCACTGCAGGTTCAAGGCACAATTAGAACAAGGGGTTAAACTGAGTCTGGGTTTTTTTTTGTGGGAAAATGAAGGATCCTGCTTTTTCCTCCAAACCCTTCCTCCTCTTCCAAGGACTTTCCTGACACTCTGGAAGAGATTATACAAACCAGATTTGCATGGAATCATGGAATGGGTTGGGATGGAAGGGATTTCAAGGATTTTAGGGACACCACCCACTGTCCCAGGCTGGAACAACCTGGAACTGAACATTCCAGGGATCCAGGGGCAGCCACAGCTGCTCTGGCAATTCCATCCCAGCCCCTCCCAGGGAACAATTCCTGATTGCCAAGATCCCATCCAACCCCAGTGTGAAGCCATTCCCTGTGTGCTGTCCCTGCAGCCCTTGGGAATTGTCTCTCTCCAGGTTTCCTGCAGCTCCTTCAGGCCCTGGCAGGGCTCTGAGCTCTCCCTGCAGCTTCTCCTGTCCGGATGAGCATCCAGAATCCCTCTGAGAACAGAGGTCCTGTGCTCAGTGGTGTCTCTGTCCCCTGAGCTGACACCTGTGCTGTTTTAGAGAAAGAGTCAGGAGACTCTTCTGTTGTTCCCAGAGTTGTTTATTTTATCTCATTTAAAGTTCTTTCCCTGCTCAGCCCCAGGCACTGCCCACCCTGGGCTGGGATTATCTTTTTATACTATAAACTACATCAACATTATTTACAGTTATCTTCCAGTACCTATCACTGATATTGTACAGTCTGGTTCTGCTCTGAACCAATCCAAAAGTGCCAACATCACCCAGAAGATGGATGCAGGAAGGAGAAAGAAGGACAGAACACACCCAGGTTCCTCCATCCTGACCCCAGACCCTCATTATAAACAATCATAAAAACCTACTTTTTCACCTTGTAATAATCTAACTTACACTCTACTTATTTTTGTGACTTGTAACTCTTCATGTAAGGGTGGTAATTTTTCCCAGGGGTTGAAATCCAAGGCACAGGGGTTTGGGCTCTGTGCCAAGGCTCCTGAGCCCCTGCCAGGGTCTGGAACCATCCAGAGGGATCTGCTGGTTCCCACATTCTCCCATCTCCATCCTGGAGAACTCCAGAACTCCACATTTTAAACTCTGCACAACCTCCAAAAAGAGAAAAACCAGCTTGGCCCAAACCCCTCGTGGCTTAATTGCTCTGTTAATTACCAAAATCCTTTTCTCCATGAGGAATATTCCATCACTTTTATGGGGTTTAACTGTGGAGGTTTTGTAATTTGTAAAATCCTGTTTAAAAAAAAAAAAATGAAATAAAAAGAGCAGATTTTTCAGGGAATTGTCCCATGTTTGGAGATGTTTTGTGTCCTGCTGAGCTGCTGTTTAGGAGAATTGTTTGCTGCCTCCAATGCCAAATAAAACTGTTAGTTCTTATCTCTGATGAGGATTAATTAAAATAAATCAATTTTAAAAATCCCATTTTTCACCCTGCTCTTCTCCCACAACCAAAAATGATTTAAAATGTAATTATTTTATGCAAAGCATTGCTTTAAAAAATAGACTATAAATAATAGTACACAAAAAAGTGAGTTTGGCAAAGACTTTTTCATTTCCTGAATTTTCTGAATTCTGCTGATTTTTTGGAATACACTTGATTTTTTTCTTAGGGAAGAAAATTCAAGATATCTTTTAAATTTCCAAAGCCTCCTGTCACCCTAATTTATAAAATATAACTTAATTTTCCTAAAATCATTGCAGATATCCAAGATATAAATCATAAACCACTGGGTTAATTACTTAAATGGCTGCATAAATTAATTTTTAATGAAGTTTTTATCCCATTTTTTTTAAGGAAGCCACACTTGTGCATTCACTAACTTTGCATTCTCACTGCAACCTTTTGAAAGAAAAACTGGACAGGAATTTCCAAGATGTTCAATTCCCTCAGAATTCCATGGCTGGCAGGGAAGGAGACTCTTGGATTAAAGCCAATTCCTCCAAGGGATTATTGGGCAGCAGAGAAACCATCCCCAAAAAAGAAAAAAAGAGATGGATCATGGAAAACAATTCCTTCTCTGTTTTCAGGATAAAAACCATTTCTTTGTGTCTCTCCATCATTCTCTTTTTTTTTTTTTTTTTTTTTTTTTTTTTTTTTCTCTTGGAGTGGGAAGGAAATTCAGTTATTCCCAGGGAAAGTAAATAAATTCTGGAATGTCACAAGAGACTCCTTGGATTCTCTTCCCTTCTGCTCCTTTTCTTGGGATTGCTGAGGCCTCCTGGGCAGAGCAGAGTGTCCAGCTTGGATTAGGGCATGGAAAAAATAGAAATAAATAAAATAAAATAAAATAAATATAAAAATAAAATATAAAAATAAAATATAAAAATAAAATATAAAAATAAATAGACCAGGCATAATACCAATATCCTCAGAGGTAAAAAGTCCTTAATTAAGCCTGAGTTGAGGCACCTGGAACTGAGGCTGTGCTTATCCCAACAATGGGAATCTCCTCCAGGAATGTTTGGGAATCTCCTCCAGGGACATTTGGGAATCTCCTCCAGAAATATTTGGGAATCTCCTCCAGGGAGAATTCTCCAGGATTCCCCCAGTGGGAGTTTCTAAGTGTGGGAAGTTCTTCAGAACAGAGAGGAAAGTTTGGATGAACCCAGGAGAGGGTTGGCAGCTGCTTTGGAACAACAAATCCAACTTTTAATGTTCCCTCAGCACAACCTGGAGCTCCTTTGAGTTATTCCAGTGGCCACTTGGAATTTCTGGGAATTAGGAACTCTTAGAACAAGAGGCTCCTTGTTATGTTTCATGAGGGGTCTGTTTAATATTGGGATGTTGTTCCTGACAGCACAGAATCCCAGAATGCCTGCCTTCCTTCCTTCCTTCCTTCCTTCCTTCCTTCCTTCCTTCCTTCCTTCCTTCCTTCCTTCCTTCCTTCCTTCCTTCCTTCCTTCCTTCCTTCCAAAATTCCTTCCTTCCAAAATTCCTTCCTTCCAAAATTCCTTCCTTCCAAAATTCCTTCCTTCCAAAATTCCTTCCAAAATTCCTTCCAAAATTCCTTCCAAAATTCCTTCCAAAATTCCTTCCTTCCTTCCTTCCTTCCTTCCTTCCTTCCTTCCTTCCTTCCTTCCAAAATTCCTTCCTTCCTTCCTTCCTTCCTTCCTTCCTTCCTTCCTTCCTTCCTTCCTTCCTTCCTTCCTTCCTTCCTTCCTTCCTTCCTTCCTTCCTTCCTTCCTTCCTTCCTTCCTTCCTTCCTTCCTTCCTTCCTTCCTTCCTTCCTTTTTTAGCTTCCAGGCCTCTTTTCCTTGGAGTGTCAGGAACTGAGGATGCTCAGCAGCAGTTTAATGAAATAAGGTTAACAGGGATTTTTATTAATTTTTTTGAAGTGCTGTTGCAATTTTCCCACTTGGACAAATGCACCAAATAATTATTTCCTAGTGGGATAATTCCATGCAGGAACTGTGTTCCAGAGGAAAAGTCAAGGCAGTTGGACTGGTAAAATAACAAAATGTGAGATAAAATTCATGAGTTTTGCCCATAAATTATGTTCATTTGTACATTAAAATATTGGATTTTGTAGGAATTTTGTCCAGACACAAAATCAGGCTAGGAAAAATGATAAAAAGAAATTTCAGAGTATTTTATTTCATTTGAAGTCTCACAATTAGCCCATTTACCTAACAAAAATATCCTTAGCAGGCTCCCATCCCTTCATCCCAGTTTTTAACCATTGTGCTGCTTCCCTGGGCTTCTCCAATTAAAAAACAGGAGTGAAATTGGGGGGTTTTGTGTTTTTTCTCTCAATTTTTCCCTTTTTTTTTGTGTTAAACCCTCCCAGATTGCCTCGAGCAACAAAGGCCAGGCTTTGGCAGGTTAGTCCTAGCTTAGGGCATATGGCTCCTTATTCCCTGTGGGAATTCAGCCAGAAGTCAGCCAGAAAATCCAGATTCCCCTAATTAACAACAGCCAAACATTTGGCTAAAAAATCACGTTGCTTTTTTAGCTGTTGTTTGTTTGTTTTGTGTTGGTTTTGCGCTGCTTTCTACCCATTTATCCCTCTTTATTTTTTAAGGGAAAAAATAAGGATAAAACCCACACCACTCTGGGATTGATGGAGCAAATTATGTTGCAATTATCCTAACGATGTCCTTGTGATTTTTTTTGGGAAAATGTTTGGTTTTCACTACGACCCTCCTTGGATTTGCCACGGATTTCAAGAAGAATTGAAATAAATGTCATTGGTTATAAATCATCATTTGGGGATTTTTTTTTTTTTTGAGGGAAGCCAAACCACTCTTAGATTAGATGGTCCAGAGGCATGGCAGGGCTGGAATAAAAGGATCTTTGAAGGTCTTTCCCAAACCAAACTACTCCTTGAACTTGGGACAAACCATCCCAAAATCCAGAGTCTCCCTGGGATTGCCACAAAAAGGGAACGTGAGAGGTTGGTGTCGTGGTTTTGGCTTAACTGGGTGGAAATATCAATTTTGTGTATTGGTTTGGCTTTATTAATTCAAAATTTTTTTTTTTGCTGTGAGATAGGATTATCAGTAAAAATTTCAAAAATCTTTACACACATTTGGGAACTTCCACAAATACCACATTTGGGAATATGACCAAGAGAAGGGAGGGATTTTAGCAGCCCAGATCTGCTCTGTTACCTTGGACATGGATAAATTGGGGCATGGATACCTTGGACATGGATAAATCCTGGATTTGCTCCTCCCTGGCCTGCTCCAGGTCATCTCTTCCCCTCCTTTTTGGGTAGCAGGACACAGGTGACTGCCAAGGAAAGGCAGGAGCAGGTGGAAAGCTCTGGAATGTGCAGGGAGCTCCAAACCACAGCTAGGAAGGTTCCTTCACATCCCAGTGGCAAAGAAACCCCAAAACTGCTTTATCAGAGCTGCAGGGATGGAGCTGAGCCCATCTGAACATCCCTCCCCACCTGGACGCTTCATTCCCTGCTGGAATTCCCTTCTGCACCATCCCCCTTGCTCCCAGAACCAGCATCCCAAGGCCAGGAATGATTCAGCAATTCAGGCAGTGCACATTCCCAGCTCCTTTTGGATCTGGACAGCAAATGTTATTCACATTCCCAGTAGTTCATTTAAAAAAAAAAAAGCTAAATCAAGATGTTGCTGGGCTTTATTTTCAGTTTGTTGCTTCCAAAGGCTTAATAAGAAAATCTTGGTTTCCTTAGGGATGATTCACTCAGACTCTGGAGGCTCTGGAAGGGACAGAGGCAGCAGCAGTGATTTGTGAGCTCTGGAAGGGAAAGGCAGCAGTGGAGTCCTGATCCCAGCCTGGAATGCTCCTAATAAATAATCCTGAGCTCCAGGCCAGGTCCCAGGAGCTCTCCCTCCACAGCAACCTCGTGGGCCCTGCAAGAACCTGGCGAGCTCAGCCCTCCCTGCCCTCCTGCACAGCCTGGCTGCCAGTGCTCTGAAACAAACCCCTAAATCCCTGTCCCTCTTCTCATCCCAAAACAAACCCTTAAATCCCTGTCCTTCCCATAATAAACCCCTAAATTTCCTGTACTTTTTATCTTCCCATAAGGAAGCCCTAAATTCCTTCTCTTCTCTTCTCTTCTCTTCTCTTCTCTTCTCTTCTCTTCTCTTCTCTTCTCTTCTCTTCTCTTCTCTTCTCTTCTCTTCTCTTCTCTTCTCTTCTCTTCTCTTCTCTTCTCTTCTCTTCTCTTCTCTTCTCTTCTCTTCTCTTCTCTTCTCTTCTCTTCTCTTCTCTTCTCTTCTCTTCTCTTCTCTTCTCTTCTCTTCTCTTCTCTTCTCTTCTCTTCTCTTCTCTTCTCTTCTTCCCTTTTCCCTCTTCCTCTTTCCCTTTTTTTCCCCTTTCCCCTGGAGCACCTGGGACACTGGGAGGTGTCCCTGCCATGGCTGGGGTGGCTCTGGGTGGGATTTGGGGTCCATTCCAACCCAAACCATTCCATGATTCCAACCTCAATGGGATTCTGGGATTCAGGAGTGGCACACTTTGCTGTGCCCATCCATGGAAATCCATCCTGATTCCACCCAGGATATTCCATCCATCCCGTCCCTGACTTCCAGCCCCTGACCCAGGCTGCAGAACAAACCCCAACCCTCATTTCAGCCTCTCCAGGGGGGGATTTGTGGGATTTTTGGGAGGGGGGAACCCAAACCAAACAAGTTATTCCTGCAGATTTGATGAAAGGTTCTTGGGCCAAAGGGTTTTGCCTGAAACCCAGGAATTTTTCCTTCCCTGCTCCAACTCCAACACAGCCAATTGTGTGTGGTTGGTGCTGTTGCTGTGACTGTTTTCTGCCTGTACAAGAGCAGGGCTAATTAAACTCTCACAGCTACACATTAATTAACAATCAACATAAATAATCATAAGAACATCACCCTTTGATGGCGAGACCCGACCAATTCCAACAGGGTTTGGCCCAACGGAGCATTCGAAGAATTTGGCCAGAATCTGCTTTTTTGGCCAACTTTAAAGGAGTTCTTTCCATGCTAAGCATGTTTTTCTTCAAGAGATTACCCTCCTTCCAAGCCAATTAACTGCATTCCAACGAAAACAGGGAGAATTTGAAATAAATGATACCAGGCTGTTGGTAAAGAAAAAGAGAGGGGGAATGAGAGCACAATTGAGAGTCTGGAATTGTGGTCACTTAAATCAAACCCCTTCTGTGCACAGCTGAAAACGTTTTCTCTCCTCAAATCCTGACATTTTACCGCAGGAGAAGGAACAAGGGCATTAAATCTTCCAGGGGTTTTCACTTGTTTGGGCTGCCAGAGTGGCTCTGGTGCTGCCTCACGTTCTGAATGTTTTAGAAAGTCATTAATTACCCAATTCAGGGAGAGAACAATCAGGGGAAAACAGAAAAAAAAGAAGGAGAACACAAAATATTCTGAGCTGGAAGGGACCCGGGGGATCATTGAGAGCAACTCTTGAGTGTGGGGATCAAATCCAGTTTTTTGTGGAATCAGAGCTGAACAAAGTGCAGGATAAACCCACAGGAATTTGGGAACAGCAGCTGAAGGGATCCCTCACCTTCCCAACACCTGAGGTGAACCCAAAAAATGACACTGGGGGTCTGGGACAAGGTGTTCACACAGCCATGGGAGCTGGGAGACCAGGAGAGACCAGAACCTGGATACTCCAAAAGGAATTTGGATATTCCAAAAGGAATTTGGACATTCCAAAAGGAATTTGGATATTCCAAAAGAAATGGGATATTCCAAAATAAACTGGATATTCCAAAAGGAATTTGGATGTTCCAAAAGAAACTGGATATTCCAAAAGGAATTTGGATGTTTCAAAAGAAATGGGATATTCCAAAGGAATTTGGATATTCCAAAATAATTTGGACATTCCAAAAGGAATTTGAGTATTCCAAAAGGAATTTGGATATTCCAAAAGAACTTGGACATCCCAAAAGAAATTTGGATATTCCAAAAGGAATTGGATATTCCAAAAGAAATGGGATATTCCAAAAGGAATGTGGATATTCCAAAAGAAATTGGACATTCCAAAAGGAATTTGGATATTCCAAAAGAAATTGGATATTCCAAAAGAATTTGGACATTCCAAAAGGAATTTGGATATTCCAAAGGAATTTGGATATTCCAAAAGGAATTTGGATATTCCAAAAGAAATTTGGATATTCTAAAAGGAATTTGGATATTCCGAAAGAATTTGGACATTCCAAAATAATTTGGATATTCCAAAAGAACTTGGATATTCCAAAAGGAATTTGGATATTCCAAAAGAAATTGGATATTCCAAAACAATTTGGACATTCCAAAAGAATTTGGATATTCCAAAAGAAATTGGACATTCCAAAAGGAATTTGGATATTCCAAAAGAAATTTGGATATTCCAAAAGAAACTGGATATTCCAAAAGTAATCTGGACATTCCAAAGGAATTTGGACATTCCAAAAGGAATTTGGACATTCAAAAAGAAATTGGACATTACAAAAGAAATTAGGATATTCCAAATTAATTTGGATATTCCAAAATAATTTGGGCATTCCAAAAGAAATTTGGGCATTCCGAAAGGAATTTGGACATTCCAAAAGAAATCAGATATTCCAAAAGAAATTTGGATATTCCAAAAGAACTTGGATATTCCAAAAGATCTTGGACATTCCAAAAGGAACTAGGTTATTCCAAATGAATTTGGATATTCCAAAAGGAATTTGGGTATTCCAAAGGAATTTGGATATTCCAAAGGAATTTGGACATTCCAAAAGGAATCTGGATATTCCAAAGGAATTTGGATATTCCAAAAGGAATCTGGACATTCCAAAAGAAATTGGATATTCCAAAAGGAATTTGGATATTCCAAAGGATTTGGACATTCAAAAAAAAATTTGGACATTCCAAAAAAATTGGATATTCCAAAAGGTATCTGGATATTAAAGGATTGGTTGGACACTGGGGCCGGAGCAGCCTGGGACAGTGGGAGGTGTCCCTGCACCCAGTGGATGAGCTGTAAGGTCCCTCCCACCCCATCCCATTCCATTCCATGATTCCATGAACTCCCTGGGTCATGGATTGCTTTGAGAGCTGTCCCTGCTGTCCCCTCTGTGGGATCAGCAGCTCCCTCAGCAGTGAGATTCTCCAGGATGCAGCTCCCAGAGGAACCTGAGCCACAAAGGGGATGGAAACCACCCAGCCCTGAGCACTGAGGAGCAAAAGGCACTGAAAGCTCTCCCAGGCTTCTCCTCTGGTTGAGCCCAAGAAGATCCAGCTGGATTCCCTTCCCAAAGGCACCACGCTGAGCTGGGAGCACCCTGGACTCTTCTCCAAAGCCCTCCCACCTCCTGCATCCCAAAAATGCAGCATCTCCACCAGGGAATGCTGCCAGCATCCTCGGGAAAGGAGAGCTCCTGGAAAAGAGAGCAGCAGGCAAGGAGCAGGTTTGGATATCAACACCCAGCTCCCAGGGTGGATTTTTGGGATTTCAGATTCCCATCCTCAATGGAGACCTCTCTCCTGCCATCCCTTTCCTCCTCCCCTGTCACAAAATCCTCTTCCCGTGTCCAAAGGCTGCATCCACACGGCTTAAAAAAGTTTTCCAAGTGTTTCTTGGGTGAAATCCCAGCCTGGTGTGTCCCACATCCATCCTGTGAGGAAGGGGAGGATTCGTGCTGCTCTCATTTCTACTCCCTCAACACTCTCAGGTCCCTTTATTTTGGGAATTCTCCAAACAAATTCTTGCACCAGTCCCTCCCTCAGGGGCTCCCCAGATAGGAGAGCCTGAAATCCTTCAGGGTTGTGTGGCCCCCCCACTTCCTGCAGAACATCTGGATTTATGGATGTGAGAGAACAGCTGCAGCTGCTCCTGGGTGAGCTGAGGTTCTGAGCAGCTCTCCCTGAATTCATCCCCCAGTGCTGGGGTTGGTTCCATGGAGCATTCCCAGCTCCAGTCCTGGTTCTGGTCACTGCTGGAGTTTTGGAATTTTTCAGAGAGAAATCAGGGATTGAATTAAAGTCTTTGGATGGATTGAAGCATGTTAAGGTATTCACACATAAGGTAGAGGTGTAAATTTGAGTTCTAGCCTAAGTGAGTCAGTGATTTTTTGTGAGAGCTGCAGTGTTTTAGTGAGTAAAAGGTGCAGACACCAGAGTAGAAGAACAAGTTCTAGTGAAGGTTATCAAACACACTGATGTTTTCAGTGCAGGCTCCAGGAGCTCTTTCTTAGACACTACTTAGACAAAATAGAGCTCCAGTGACAATATTGCTGACATTTTTCAGATAGAACAGAACAGATTGTGTACGTTGTTTACAAATATTCCAGTGTGTTAAGAAATCAGAATTCTAACAGGTTAAGAGGAAGTGGTTTGAATTTACATGTTAGCTTGTTGGAAAAATCCTATATAAGATTATATACTGGGGAGAGTGAATTTTGCCATTGCTTTTTGCCATTTGCTTTTGCCACTGCTTTTCTATTTTGCTTTGCTATTGCTTTGCTTGCCAGCAACACCCAAGAAGAGGACAGGAGCTGCCACAGCAACATCAGCTTCCCAGCAAGGAGCAGCTTCTGCTTCTGTTTGGGACTCTGGTGTAACAAAACCCAGCATGGACTTTCACATCTGTGGCTGTGCCTTTGAGACTGATGCACTGTGTAAAAAGCAGCCTTTTAGCAGCCTTTAGCTGCTTTGTTTTATGAGAAAATAACCCAACAGGTCAAGAGCCCTGGAGGTCTCTAACCTCACAGGTGTCCACTGGAATTCCTCGCTGGAATTTCCCTCATTGTGGCTCTGCAAGGGGCTGGCAGATGTCAGGGAATTCCCAGCTCTGGGGAATAAACTGAGAATCCTGGAAAAAACAGAGCTGGCAGGACTTCTCCATCCTCCACTGTGGGAACCAGCAGATCCCTCTGGATGGTTCCAGACCCTGGCAGGGGCTCAGGAGCCTTGGCACAGAGCCCAAACCCCTGTGCCTTGGATTTCAACCCCTGGGAAAAATTACCAGCCTTACATGAAGAGTTACAAGTCACAAAAAATAAGTAGAGTGTAAGTTAGATTATCACAAGGTGAAAAAGTAGGATTTTAAGATTGTTTATAATGAGGGTCTGGGGTCAGGATGGAGGAACCTGGGCGTGTTCTGTCCTTCTTTCTCCTTCCTGCATCCATCTTCTGGGTGATGTTGGCACTTTTGGATTGGTTCAGAGCAGAACCAGACTGTACAATATCAGTGATAGGCATTGGAAGATAACTGTAAATAATGTTGATGTAGTTTATAGTATAAAAAGATAATCCCAGCCCAGGGTGGGCAGTGCCTGGGGCTGAGCTGCTGAACAGACCTGGGCTGGGCAGGGAAAGAACTTTAAATGGGATAAAATAAACAACTCTGGGAACAACAGAAGAGTCTCCTGACTCTTTCTCCAGTGCTCTGGAACACAGAGACTCTAAAACAGCACAGGTGTCAGCTCAGGGAACAGAGACACCACTGAGCACACTCACATCTCAGGTGTTTAGGATGTTGCTCCTTGTCCCCCAAAAGAAGGCACAGTGAGGAGCAGGGAACATTCCCAGCCTTGGCTGGATGGGGCTTGGAGCATCCTGGGGTGGTGGGAGGTGTCCCAGCCCATGGAATGAAATAACCTTTAAAATCCCTCCCAATCCAAACCATCCCATGATTCTCTAAGCTCTTCAAACCTGAAATTTTCTTAGGGAATTTGAGCCACCCTTCCCTCTCTTCTCCTTCTCCTTCTCCTTCTCCTTCTCCTTCTCCTTCTCCTTCTCCTTCTCCTTCTCCTTCTCCTTCTCCTTCTCCTTCTCCTTCTCCTTCCTCTTCTTGGAGGCCCCAAGCTCAGCTCCTGTGGACTCAAAGAAGAGCTCCCAGCTCTGGACACCCAAACTGCACTCCAGGAGCTTGGATTCCAGGGAATTTTCACTCAGGAACTGTGGTTCCCTCTCTTGGCCAGCCTGGAACTTCTAACGAGCCTCTCCTGGCCAATTTTTCCTCATTCCCACCCCAGCAATTAGCTGGACAGCCTCCCTGGATTCCTGCATTATCCTCTTGTTTGCTGAGGCAAATTTAATCAAGTTTCCAGGAGAAAACATCTCCCAGACCAAGCTCCAGTTGCTTTTTTGCCTTTGATGCCTCCCAGGAGCAAGCCTGGACCAACAGAGCTCCCAGCAATTTAATTCCACCGTTTTTTTTTTTGTCTGCTTCCCTTCCAGGGGAGCTGCTCCAAAGGGAGGTTCAGTCTCCCTGGCAAATTCCACAGCTGTGTGGAGTGTTCTCAGCCTCCTTCCACATCTGGGCTGGCAATAAAGCCCAGCTCAACCTCCCCAGATTGCTCAAATTTATCTTGGAAAGGCTCCTGTGGATGTGCCTGGAACCTCAATTTTCTCAGCTCCTCACTTCTGATGCCCCACCCCCCCCTTTATTTTTTAATTTTTTTTTTTCACTTCTCCCATCAAGAATTGAAGCCAAATATAGAGATTTCTTATGTAAATAAAAATCAGGCCACAAATCATATTTTTGAGGCTTGTTTCCTTCAAGCACCTCCTGAGGTTTTTTTCCTGAGGACCAAATTCTCTCTCACTCTTAGAATCAGTTGCTCTTGGGCTTGTTTACAAAAGGAGGAAAAAAAAAAAAATCAGTGACAGCTTCAGAGAGATGCTTTGGTGAGATCCTATTTACAAAGTGTGCCCACCAAGTCCTGTTTCCCAGGAAAAAACAAAAACCCAAACATTTTCCTGCTCACGGTTCCTGAGTCTCCCCCTCCTGTCAGTCCTGTCGATTTTTTCAGGACACATTTAAATATTTCTGGGGGTTCTTGCTTTTTCTCTTGTTTTGGAGGAGTGAAGTCAGTCCACTTATTTTTTTTTTTTTTCCTCCAGAGCAAAGCTTTTGCTTCAGGACAAGCAGTGACACGAACAACTCAATATTCTGTGGGATATTCCTGCAGCTCTTCCATCCCTAAACTCAGTTTTAGTCCCTCAAGAATTCCTGGGGCTACACAAAATAACCTGATCATTATAATTATCCATGATCCAGGCTCTGGATGGGCACAGCCTGGGGATGAGCCACAAAAAAAATCTTTTTTTTGGGTTTGGATTTGGGAATAAAGTTTTGTTGACCTTTTTTTAGAGTCCTCCTGTGTGCCCCCTGATTTCTGAGTGGGTTAAATCCTGTACCTGCCTCTGACCCCAAACATTCTGCCAGCTTTTCTGCTGCTCCAAAATCCAAGCCTGGAAAATCACTTTTGCCTTGGAGAGTTCTTCCCGTGGTGATTTCTGGAACACCAACTCCAGAAAAACTGGAATAAAAAGAAAAAAAAAAAACCTCAAGGTGCTGCTGGGGCTCTTCCAATCTCCCCCATCCTGGGATTCTCTGCAGAAATTTCTGCCTTCAAAAATATCCCTCAATATTCATCCCAGCCTCCAACAGGTGTTTAAATTTGGGCAAGAAAGGTGAAATTTAAGTTATTTAAAAATGGCATTTAAATCAAAGAAAACTGAAGTTTCATTTATTTAAAAATTGTATTTCAATTAAGGCAAGAAAGTTGGAATCTAATTTATTTTAAAGGGTGTATTGAAAACATGGGCAATCAGAGTTTAGATTTAATTTATTTCAAAATTGTATTTTGAATTGAGCAAGAAAGTTGAAATTTAACGTATTGAAAAATTGCATTTCAATTCAGGCAAGAAAGTTGAAATTTAATTTATTTAAAGATTTTACTGAAATTTGGCCAAGCTGCCTCTGCTGGAAGAGACATTTCCATATTTCCCCCCAGCCTTTGGAAGTTCCCATTTCCAGAAACTTTTCAGCTGATTCAGTTCACCCACAACCCCCAGGAGAAAAAAAAAAAAAAGAAAAAAAAAAAAAAAAAAAAAAAAAAAAGAGAATCTTTCAACTGGACTTTTATTTCTTTTTTTTCCTGCAAATTTCATGTTTCCATCAGAGATCTGGGGGGGAATGACCTTTCAGGGGTTAATAAGGGTGGAAACCTCCTCACCTGCCCCAATTCCAGTCCAAGAGCTCACCCAGACCTTTGTCACCTCCTCACACAAAGCTGCACTCCCAAATCAAATAATTCTCCATGGAGGACTCTGAAGTAAATAATTTGCAGCATTTTAGCCCAAATTACTGCTATTTACTCGCTATTATTGTTCAAACAACTCCCAAGACATCACCAGGGTTCTGTAAACACAGAGCAGGGAGATCTCAGCCCATAAAAGCTCTGGGTGGGAACAAAAGGGAGCAGTGAAGGAAGGCAGGGCTGAGGGAATGGAGCTGCAAAAATAAAATTGTGCATTGCTCACTTGATATTTCTGGCATTTAGTGCTTGAAAAGCTTCATCCTGAAAGCTTCTGTGTTTATTTGCAGGGAGAGATTTGCTCCAGCAGAGTCAAGAGGCTGCAGGATTGGCTCCAAGTCCCTGTTGGAAGGAGAATTTCCAGGTTTGAGCCTCCAGACTCTTGGGAGAAGCCAGGGAATGCTGAGCCCAGGCCAATCTTGGAGTGGAGCTTTCCTTGGAAAAACCCTGCTCTGGTTTCCCAATTGTCAGGAAAATGAATCCACAAACACCAGAGGTTCATGTCCAAAAGGACACAGGGAATCCTTGTTGCTTTATTCCAATAAAGGGAGAGGCCATGGGGCATCCCCTGGGCTCTCTCAGATTTTTGGAGGCCTCACCTCCCTTTTTATCCCAATTTCCCATCTGCATTTCCCTCTCTCTGTCCCCATTGCTGAGGTACTTGAGAGGCACAGACTTCCCAAACACTGACACCTGAGATTCCTGAGAGGAATGAGGGATTTGTCTTTACAAACAAGCTGTGGGTCTGCTGGTGGATAAAACCAGCACTGAGAGAAAAGAAACAGTGGGATGGGTTCCACTGATTGATGAATGGAAAAAAAAAAAAAAATTTGCCTTTACAAACAAACTGTAGGTTTGCTGAGAAATGAAATTGGGTATTGGAAGATGAAAGAAGCAATGGGGTAAAACCATGAATTCCATAAGAATTAAAAATGCAAAGGGAGGGTTGTACATTAGAGGGCAATCTCAGGTGTCAGTGTTTGGGAAGTCTGTGCCTCTCAAGTACCTCAGCAATGGGGACAGAGAGAGGGAAATGCAGATGGGAAATTGGGATAAAAAGGGAGGTGAGGCCTCCAAAAATCTGAGAGAGCCCAGGGGATGCCCCATGGCCTCTCCCTTTATTGGAATAAAGCAACAAGGATTCTCTGTGTGTTTTTGGACAGGAACCTGTGGTGTTTGTGGCTGAACACAAGGATGAAGCTCCCCTGTATTCCAAGGGCTGCTGACCACTGGAATTTCCTTTGAAGAGCCTGGCCCAGAGCAGGAGCTTTCCCAGAAGGTTGGGGTTTATCCCAGCACTTCCCTGCTCCAGAAATTAAAGCAAAGTGGGACAAATCCATCAGGGAATGACCTGGGAGCAATGCAGAGCTGCCCAGTGCATGGGCACCAGGGCACCTGTCACAGAAAACAGGGACCCCACAGTGGGATGGACAGCACACAACCATTAATTCCCTTTTCCATCCCAGTATTCCCCATTTCCCTCTCCACAGGTGCCCTACAGGCTCATCCCCACCTTTCCCAAGGCCAGCTCTGAGCAACACCCAGGGCAAGCCCAGCCTGGAGCAATCAGGGGACATTCCAGATGGGACACATGGGGATATTTCCATCCCCACAGCAATGCTGAGCACACAGCTCCTGGGAAAAGCAGGCCCACAAAGGCTTTTGGCAAGAGAGGTTGTTCAAAACCCAGCAGGGCCCCAAATCCCTCCTTTGGATGTGCAGGAGCTCATTCCACCTGCCTGGGAGGGCCTGGGACACTCAGGGCAAAGCTCTGGCAGCTGGAGAACATCAATAATTCAAAACCTGTGTGTGACTCACGCTGCCCAACCCATCCCCCTAAGGTTACTCGGTCTTCATATTCACAGAAGGCACATTGTTATTTCTTCTTCCAAAAAGTCATGAATAATTTACCATTCATTACCCAAATTTTTTTTTTTTCAATTGGCTTCATCCAAAAGAATGACAAAGCAGAGAAAATGTTCATTTCCCAACCTCTTCTTAGTTCATTGTTGTTGAACATAAAAGTATCCCTCAGCAATCTTTAGCTAGCACAAGATGACATTTTTGGGGTTTCATTTGAAGAACTGCATTTGTCTGGGAAGCAAAATTCACCTCTGCTCTGAGTAAAGTGACCAGGGGAAAAAAAAAGGCAAAAAAAGCTGGGACAGGATGGGATTGGTGGGGTGATCCTTGTGGATCCTTCCAGCTCAGGATATTCCATGATTCCAAAGGAATGCATCAGAAATCACTCCAGGCTACCAGAGGAACATGGAATGTTGGAGTCTTGCTCTCCCTGCTAGGCAGAAGTTGAGAAATCCTCCAGAATTCCACGTGGGATCATTGGGAATGTCCCCAGCCAGAGCAGCTTCCTGTGGCTGCTGCAAGGAAAGAGATCCCTCCATGGCAGGACCTGTGGGATCAGGGGAAATCTGGGACCTGTTTTGTGTGCGGGAATGGCCCCTGATCCTACTGGGAATGGCATCTGATCCCACTGGGAATGGAACCTGATCCCACTGGGAATGGCACCTCATCCCACTGGGAATGGAATCTGACCCCATTGGGAATGGAACCTGATCCCACTGGGAATGATCCCATATCCCATTGGAAATGGAACCTGATCCTACTGGGAATGGAACCTCATCCCATTGGGAATGGCCCCTGATCCTACTGGGAATGGCACCTCATCCCATTGGGAATCACCCCTGATCCCACTGGGAATGATACCCCTGGGAATGATCCTTGATCCCATTGGGAATGATCCCTGATCCCACAGGGAATGACCCCTAATCCCAGTGGGAATGGGGCTGTTTCAGTGGATCCCATTGGGAATGATCCCTGATCCCACAGGGAATGGGGCCGTTCAGTGGATCCCATTGGGAATGATCCCTGATCCCACAGGGAATGACCTCTGATCCCACAGGGAATGGGGCTGTTCAGTGGATCCTTGATCCCAGTGGGAATGGGGCCGTTCAGTGGATCCCAGTGGGAATGATCCCTGATCCCATTGGGAATGGGGCTGTTCAGTGGATCCCTGATCCCACAGGGAATGGGACTGTTCAGTGGATCCCTGATCCCACAGGGAATGACCCCTGATCCCATTGGGAATGGGGCTGTCCAGTGGATCCCTGATCCCAGTGGGAATGGGGCTGTCCAGTGGATCCCTGATCCCAGTGGGAATGGGGCTGTTCAGTGGATCCCATTGGGAATGATCCCTGATCCCAGTGGGAATGGGGCTGTTCAGTGGATCCCACAGGAAATGATCCCTGATCCCACAGGGAATGGGGCTGTTCAGTGGATCCCATTGGGAATGACCCCTGATCCCAGTGGGAATGGGGCTGTTCAGTGGATCCCTGATCCCATTGGGAATGACGCTGTTCAGTGGATCCCTGATCCCACAGGGAATGATCCCTGATCCCACAGGGAATGGGGCTGTTCAGTGGATCCCTGATCCCACTGGGAATCACCCCTGATCCCACAGGGAATGATCCCTGATCCCAGTGGGAATGGGGCTGTTCAGTGGATCCCTGATCCCAGTGGGAATGGGGCTGTTCAGTGGATCCCTGATCCCAGTGGGAATGGGGCTGTTCAGTGGATCCCACAGCACTGCAGAGGGGATGGGAGCTCAGGAGCAGGGAAAGGTTTCACTCCCTGATTCCTGCCAGGATAAAACAACCCTGGGACTAAACCACTCCTGGCACATTTATCTGAGTCTGCCTCCCTTCGGGGGTGTGTTCTCTGATTTTTTAATTTCTCTAAGTGCTTAAATCTGTCCTAGCTCTGAAATTTTAGCTTCTCATTAACGAGGCAATTTAATTGATGTTCAGCTTCCACATCCCTGCCCAGGATCCCCATCCTGGGGACAGGACACACCCTGTGCAGAGGAGATTCCTCTCTCCAGGGGCATTTTCTGTGGGGTCCTGGTGATCTGTTCCTAAACAGAAATATAAATATAAATATAAATATAAATATAAATATAAATATAAATATAAATATAAATATAAATATAAATATAAATATAAATATAAATATAAATATAAATATAAATATAAATATATCATTAATCCAATTATAATCTTATATCTACTATATGTTGCTATATATTACATTACATTATTATATTATAATATTATGATAACATTATATTGATATATTGATATATAATATCAATATAATATGCTCCTCATATAAATAATGAGGAGTTTATTTGGGCCAGAGCTGAAGCAGCCCTTTGCTCCTAATGAGGTTCCAAATGAAATCTCATCCTCCAGCACACAAAAATCCTGAAAAACCAACTCCTAGAAGAGAATAAACCCCAACAGGAAACCACCAACAATGAGCTTGGAATCCAGCACATCCTTTTTTCTTTATGCTGTGGACCATATTTATTTTTTTTTAAATAAACCTGTCCCATTGCATTTAGCAAAAATCAGCAGTTCAGTATCATAGAAGTTGCTTGGCTGTGAATTATTTTATTTTTTAATGTTACTTTTATTTTTTTTAATGCTACTGTTCATTTTTTAAAATGTTATGTTTAGTTTTAGCTTAATATGAGGGTACCAAGTACCAGTTTGCCCAGTTCAGATTCTTGTTTAGATCTTCCTGTTTGGCTTCCACAAAGAAAAAATTGAGCAGGACACTTGGTTTAAAACCTGGCCAAATAAAATCAAATTAAAACTCCTCCCCTGCACTTTGCTAAGGATGGGACAACATTTCCCAAGGAATGGCAAGGAGGGGAGGAAGGGAAAAATCCCTGGATTCCCTCCCAGGCAGCACAAACCCCAGATCAGAGGGGTCCTCAGGCAGGGCACAGGGATCCGAGCCTGGAATGAGAGTGGGCAAAATCTGGGATGGAAATTTAGATAAACTGGAAGTAAATTCCTTGGAATGGGGAAGGGTGGGCAGTTTGGAAACCTGACTGGTTTTTACATCTGACTGGTTTTTAAATCTGACAGTTTTTTAGAACCTGACTGGTTTTTAGGACCTGACTGGTTTTTAAACTTGACTCGTTTTTAAACCTGACTGGTTTTTAGAACTGACTGGTTTTATAGAACCTGACAGTTTTTTGAAACCTGACAGTATTTTAATACCTGTTTTGTAGAACCTGACTGATTTTTAGGACCTGACTGGTTTTTAAACCTGACTGTATTTTTTAAAAACCTGACTTGTTTTTAAAACCTGACTTTTTTTAGAACCTGACTGGTTTTTAAACATGACAGTTTTATAGAACCTGACAGTTTTTTAGAACCCGACTTTTTTTAGGACCTGACTGGTTTTTAAAATCTGACTGGTTTTTAGAACCTGACAGGTTTTTAGAATTTGACTGGTTTTTAAACCTGACTGTTTTTTTAAAAACCTGACTTGTTTTAAAACCTGACTTTTTTTAGTACCTGACTGGTTTTTTAGAACCTGACTGGTTTTTTAGAACCTGACTGGTTTTTAGAACCTGACTGGTTTTTAAACCTGACAGTTTTATAGATCCTGACAGTTTTTTAGAACCTGACTGGTTTTTAGAACCTGACTGGCTTTTTTTAGAACCTGACTGGTTTTTAAACGTGACAGTTTTTTAGAACCTGACTGTTTTTTAAACCTGTTTTTTAAAAAACCTGACTTTAAACCTGACTGTTTTTTAGAACCTGACTGGTTTTTAAACCTGACAGTTTTTTAGAACCTGACAGTTTTATAGAACTTGACTGTTTTTTAAATCTGACTGGTTTTTAAACCTGACTGGTTTTTAGGACCAGACAGTTTTTTAGAACCTGACTGGTTTTTAAAACCTGACTGATTTTTAGGACCTGACTGATTTTTAAACGTGACAGGTTTATAGACCCTGACTGGCTTTTAAGCCTGACAGTTTTTAAAAACCTGACTGTTTTTTAGAACCTGACTGGGTTTTTTTAGAACCTGATTGGTTTTTAAACGTGACAGTTTTTTAGAACCTGACTGGTTTTTAAACCTGACTGGTTTTTAGAACCTGACTGGTTTTAAACCTGACTGATTTTTAGGACTTGACTGAGTTTTTAAACCTGACTGGTTTTTAGACCCTGACTGGTTTTTAAAACCTGACAGTTTTATAGAACCTGACTGGTTTTTAAACCTCACTGTTTTTTAAAACCTGACTGGTTTTTAAACATGACTGATTTTTAACCAGACAGTTTTGTAGAACCTGAATGGTTTTTAAACCTGACTGATTTTTAGAACCTGACAGTTTTTTAGCACCTGACTGCTTTTTAGGACCTGACTGGTTTTTAAATGTGACAGTTTTATAGACCCTGACTGGTTTTTAGAACCAGACAGTTTTTTAGAACCTGACTGGTTTTTAAACCTGACTGGTTTTTAGAACCTGACTGGTTTTAAACCTGACTGAGTTTTAGGACTTGACTGAGTTTTTAAACCTGACTGGTTTTTAGACCTGACTGGTTTTTAAGCCTTCTGAGCCTGCCATCCCTGCCTGAAGGGATTCAGAAGGCCCAGCACAGGCAGGATGCAGGAGCAGAACTTTTCCATCTTTTTGGAATAACCCAGCTCACCCCTCGTTCCTCTGCCTGAGAAACATCCAAGTTCTTTCCAAACACACGTGAAGCAATTCCCAGGAGTGCCCAGAGCTTCTCCAGCCTGTGCTGGGCACGTTCCCAACTCTGGGGACCTGCAGGGGTAATTCCCAATAAAAAGTTTTTTATTGCCTGTTTTTCCCAGCTGGGAAATGGGATGAAACAGGGTTTAGAAGCAGCTCCCAAATTATTTTATCACCTGTGAAGACACAGCTCCCTGCTTTTTCCATGTTCCTTAAAGCAGGATAAATCATGTTTTTACCTTTGCTGATTAGCAGACACTTCATGGGACAGCTCATATGCAAAAACCAGGAATTATAGACAAAATTAATTCCCAAATCCTGCTCTGGAGTAGTTCAGCACTTAGCAGAGGTGTTGAACAGGGAGAGTTTTGGGATCAGCCAGCAGGAAATCTGCTCTGGGACTATGCAGCCAGGTGGGTGAGATTAAAATTAGGGGTAAATTTGCATTAATTGGAGGCAAATTTGCATTGATTGGAGGTGTAAATCAAACCTTGAGAACACTGAGCAGACACTGGGTGTGTAAATAATGGCACAACACAATAAAGATTCCTCTGGCTGCCCTGAGGACACCAAAGGTGGGATGAAGGAGCAGAAAAGAACCAGCAAGGGGAGAGCTGTCACTCCCCAGGGTGGGAAAAACAAGGAATGAAACAAATGGGAATAACCTTGAGGAGTGCACAGCTCCCTGATGTTTTCACAAATAATACAAAGAAGGATCTGGAGCTCTCCAACAACAAAACAGCTCCCAGGTATCCTATCAGCAAGAGCAGCTTCCAACATTTATGGTGGAGATAAAGCAGGGAAAACATTGCTCAGGATGAATCCCATTGGCCACAGTAAGATCAAAACCCAAACCTGTCTGCTCAGCTGTTTTGCTCCACACTGGAATTGCTGAGCCCTGTTTTGAGATGCAGAGCTCCACTGCCTGCCCAGTCAGTCAAAACATTGTTATCTGGGATAACAGGACACGGGCACAACGGCTAAAGAAATAAAATTTAAAAAAAAAAAGCTTTTTGAATCTTTCCTCCAGAGATTCACAGGGGATTTTGTCCTCTTCAAACTCAAAATTAGGGACAGGCTTGGTTTGGTCCCGCTGAGGGGAAAAAAAAGGGGCTGGACAAATCTTCATTATTCTTCTACCACCCTCTATCTTAATAAAAAAAAAAAAAAAACCCTTTCAATTTTAATTTCTGGAGAAATTTAGAGTTTAATTTCTATTTTGTGCCAAACACGACAGCATTCCCAAAGCACCTCCAAACCTCTCCTGAGCTCCTCAAGTCATGGGCTGAGCATTCCTCAGGGAGTTTTCTACTCTCCACTGGCTCCACACATCTGTCAGACTGAGACAAACAGGGGCAATTTATCCTGGAAAAGCAGCAGAAGGCATGGTCCTGACCCCATGGCATCCCACTGTGAAATCCAAGCCTGCAAACACCAGAGCTGCTCAGCTGAACCTCTGGAATAATTTGGTTTTTAATGCAGCGCAGAGAAATCAACATCATTTTTATTCTCAGGAATGATTGACCTCATCCAGGCTGTGGATCCCTGGGATGTTCAGTTCCAGGTTGGACACTGGGACAGTGGGAGGTGTCCCCATGGTGGGGTGGGATGGGTGGGATTTGAGATCCTCCCAGTCAAAATCTGGGATTTGTGGATTCTCCCACTCCCAGAGCTTTTCCCTTTTCCCCCTCTGGAGATTCCCTGGAGCAGTGGAAGAGTCCACAGAGTCCTGGTGCATTTTGGTGCTGTCACAGCTCCCAGAAATTCCAGCTGGGAATTCCTCCCTTCCCAGCCCTGGCTCTAGGATTGTTAAAAATCCCCACTGGGAGTGGGAATAAAGGAATGAACCCCTTAAATGGAGAGGGAATGAAGGAATGAACCCCTCAAAGGGAAAAGGAATGAAGGAATGAACCCCTCAAAGGGGGAGGGAATAAAAAAATGAACCCCTCAAAGGGGGAGGGAATAAAGGAATGAACTCCTCAAATGGAGAAGGAATAAAGGAATGAACCCCTCAAATGGAGAAGGAATGAAGGAATGAACCCCTCAAAAGGAGAAGGAATGAACCCCTCAAAGTGAGTGGGAATAAAGGAATGAACCCCTCAAAGGAGGGAATGAAGGAATGAACCCCTCAAATGGAAAGGGAATAAAGGAATGAACCCCTCAAAGTGAGAGGGAATGAAGGAATGAACCCCTCAAATGGAGTGGGAATAAAGGAATGAACCCCTCAAAGGGAGAAGGAATAAAGGAATGAACCCTCAAAGTGAGAAGGAATAAAGGAATGAACCCCTTAAAGGGAGAGAGAATAAAGAAATGAACCCCTTAAATGGAGAGGGAATGAAGAAATGAATCCTTCAAAGTGAGAAGGAATAAAGGAATTAACCCCTCAAATTGAGAGGGAATAAAGAAATGAACCCTCGAAGTGAGAAGGAATAAAGGAATGAACCTCTTGAAGGAAGAGGGAATAAAGGAATGAACCCCTTAAAGTGAGAAGGAATAAAGGAATGAACCCATCAAAGTGAGAGGGAATAAAGGAATGAACCTCTCAAATGGAAAGGGAATAAAGGAATGAACCCCTCGAAGGAAGAGGGAATCCAACTGCAGTTCTGCCCCAAATCTGCTGGAGGGAGAATTCCCAGGCATTCCCTCATCTCTCCAGCTGTGCACTCCACACACTCAGAGCCCTCTTTCCCTCCTCTTCCTTCCATCCAGCACCTCATTTCTGAGGAGCAGCACAGGCAGTCCCAGCCTTGTTTTCCTCAGGGAGGTGAGTGTGGAGTCAGGAAGAGCCTGAGCCTGTAAAAATCCTGCCCTGAACCCTCTCCCTGCAGCTGGATCTCTGCGATTTTCCACTGCTGGATGCTGCTGCCAGGGTGAGAGGAGCTCCCAGAGCCAGCCCAGTACTTTTCCATGGAAGGATGAAATCCCTAAGAATAACAATTTATCAGAGGAGCCGTGGCTGTTTGACCTGGCTCATTTTCAGAGATTAGGAACCAACGAGCTCCCGATGAATTGTGGTGACTTTGTGGTTGGTTTTTTGGTTTTTTTTATTTTTTTTAAGTGATTTTCATGTTTCATCAGTTCTCATCAGGGAAGGGAGGGGGGGAAGGAATGCACATCTGTCTTCCCAAGTGGATCAGGGAGAGGATAATAACAAATGATGATAACTCACCCACGTGGAGCCCCTTTCATCCTGCAGGAACCTGGGAATGCCGAGGGTTTAGGGACAGCAGGAGCATCACACAGGGCAGGGCAGAACCCCTGGGAATCTCCACGGGTATGAGTGGGAAAAGAAGTGTTTTCAGCAGAATTCCCACATTCCTGCTCTGCTGGAGCAGATTGTCTCTGATATTCAGAGCAGGTGAGTGGAGAGGAGTGGGAGCTGTTCCTGTTGGGATGGAGGGGACAGAATGGGTTTGGAGAACCCCAGGATGTCAGGGACTGACAGGATCACTGGCACCATCCCCCTGCCAGGAACAGCCCCTGGACTTTCCTGCTGCTCCCACTGCTGCTGCCCTGGCAAACCCCAAAGGTGTGGATGGACACAAAGCCAGGATCACAGAAACATGGAATGGTTTGGGTGGGAATGGACCTTAAATCTCATCCAGTGCCACCCCAGCCATGGCAGGGACACCTCCCACTGTCCCAATGTCCAACCTGGAACTGAACATTCCAGGGATCCATGGACAGGATCTGCTCTGGCAATTCCATCCCAGCCCCTCCCAGGGAACAATTCCTGCCCAAAATCCCATCAAATCCTGCTGGGAGCCATTCCCTGTGTGCTGTCCCTGCAGTTCCTGATGAATTGTCCCTTTCCAGCTCTCCTGGAACCCCTTCAGAGCCTGGAATTTGCTGTGAGGTCTCCACACAGCCTCCTTTTCCCCAGGCTGACCATTCCCAGCTCTCCCAGCCTTTCCACAGGGAGATGCTCCAGTCCCCTCAGGTCTTTGTATCCTCAGAATTTCTCCAGCCTCCACATCCTTTCATTCCCACTGTTCCAGGTGGGGTCTCAGAGGGGCAGAATCAGGACACAGAAAAGCCTCAAACCCCTCACAGGTTTTGCCAGGCAGATCCTGCCTCCATGGAAAGCCAAAGGAGCAGGAAAAGGACACTTCTGGATGCCTCCAGTGAGATGGAAAAAGCAAAATCTGCCCCCTGGCAGGAACCTCCTGCACTTCAGACATTTCCCTGCTGATTCCACCAACCTGAAAACTTCGGTGTTAAATTAATGAGCTGCACATTCCAGCCCTTTCCCAACTCCAGCCTTGCCTACTGGGATGACTCACAAGTGCCAGGTGCAACTTCAAAGCAACCACCAGGGCTGGCTGTTGTGATAGGACCTCCAGATGAGATCCTGAGGATACACAAATTAAAAATAAAACAGGATGGTGAAGATATGGATGTGCTGCTTGGGAGAAACTGCTGGAAAAACCACCCAGCTTCAGTGCTGGGGAAGGATTTCCATGGGCTGTTTCCAAATAGGCAGGGAAAAATTTTCCCATCTCAGGGACATCTGTCCAGCTAAATGGGAAATGTTTGTAAGGCCCCTGCCAAATTTAGCTGCTGTTTGCTCCTGCCTGGCCCTCCCCAGCTCTGCAGAGGTCCCAGAGGAATGGTTCTCACAGCCCAGCACCGAGTGGATCCTGCTCTGCCCAGGGCCATCCCAGCCTCCCCATTCCCTCCAGGAAAACCCTGCCTACGTGCTGGGATGCCACAACCCCTGTGCAGGGCTAAATTTGTCCAGGGCTCAACATCTGGAAGATGTTCACAGGCACAGAGGGAGGAGCTCCACCGAGCCATCCCTGCTGGGGAGTTTGCCAGGACAGCAGCCCCGTGTGAAATTCCACCCCAAATCTTCTCCTGGAAGAATCCTCACCATCCCCTGCAGCTGCTGATCCTCCAGGGGAAGTGGCAGCAGGAGAACAAAAATGTGGGGACAATCCCTGCAGGAGGTGGCCACCAACCCTGCACCTTGGGGACACCTTGGCAAAGCCCAGGGAGAATCCCAAACCAATGGAGCCCTTTGGAAAACACTCCTGGCTCAGCATCCAGGAGTTCTGGGCTGGGCACCTGTAAAACCCAGTTTGGTGGGGATGGGGCTCTTTTCTCGTGGAGGAGCCTCTTGCCAGATGTTTCTGGGATGTTTTTGTGGGATTTTCTTTTCACTAATTCATGTAAGAATCAGAAATACTGGGGTGCAAAACCCTCAACCAATGGTGCCTGGCACACCCTGAGCCCAGCTTTGTTAAGACACACTCAGAGCTGAATTAGAACTGAATTTAAGGGTGGCAGAGCAGGTCAGGATTGCTCAAGTCAGTTCCAAATCATGCTCCATCCTCTTTCCAGATCTCCCACACAGAAATGTCCCACCTGCTCTGGTGCTCCCTGCTCAGGGAATGTTGTGGTGCCGAGGTCGTTCCCATGGAATGACAAACCCTGATTGTCCTTGGGAATTTGGGGACTGAAAGGATCTGATGAGTGAGGGTCACTTGTACCTCAGGGCACCCTCTAACCCTGGCTCAGGGCTGGTTCTGCCTTCCTGTACCATGGAATTACACAATGGTTGGGGTTGGGAGGGATTTTAAAAATCATTTTGTTCCACCCCAGCCATGGCAGGGACGCCTCCCACTGTCCCAGGCTGCTCCAACCTGGAACTGAACATCCCAGGGATCCAGGGGCAGCCACAGCTGCTCTGGCAATTCCATCCCAGCCCCTCCCAGGGAACAATTCCTAATTGCCAAGATCCCATCAAACCCCACTGCTCATCCTGGGGCTCCTCTGGGCTCTCTGAGCAGGTCAAAGGAAATCCCAGCTCCCAGTCCACTGAAAGCAAAGGAAAATTGCTGAATTTGGAGTCTGAATTCCAGAGCAGGCAGGGGCTGATCCAAAGAGGATTAAAGGTGAGCAGGCTGGAGGGGTTTGTTCTTTGAAACAAGTGGTTCTTAGAACATTGGGAGTTGACCCTTAATTTGTTCCATTTTTACATTAAGCTGGGAAAAGTAAATGGATTTTCCAATCCAATAATATTTATTTTGTTCTGGTCTGTTATAATGAGCTTGTGCTGCCCTGAAGGCAGCTCTGCATCCAGGGACTCCATTTCAGTTTCCAAGAGAAAAGCAGGGAAAAGATTGACTCTGATGTTTTGTAGCTCATGGCAGAATCGTTCCTGTGATCCCCTCTCCTCCAGGGAAAGGAACCTTCTGGTTGTCAGCAAAGTGGGTGGAAAAATAACATTTTAACATCCACCAAAACTTTTGAAAAAAATCCCAAACACATTCCCAGAGTTTGGGATGTCTGAGCACACAGGGAGACCACAGGATAAGCAAGGAATTCCACCTCAGTTCCTTGGGAAGGTGAATTCCCCAAGGCTGATCAATCATGGAACAGCTCCTGTGACCTGACAGGACCCAGGGAGAGGCTGGAGCTGGGCCAGGAGGGATTTAGGGTGGGTTTAGGGCAAGGTTCTTCCCCCAGGGAATGGGCACAGAGCTCCAGGAGCTGCCAGGGATGCCCAGGCTGGGATTTTGGGGGGGCTGGCACTGGGTGATCCCTGGGGGTTTATTCCAGCTCAGGACATTCCAGGATTCTGTGATTCTCTGATCCAGCTCGAAGCTTTCCCAGGACAGTGGGGAGGCAGAAATTCCCATTTTTGGTTTTTCTCCTGGTGCTATCCCAAGACTGGCAGAGCAGGAACATCCCAATTCCTGGAGCACAGAGAACATCCCTGTCCCCACCACAGCCACCAGCCTGGGCTGGGACACTCCCAGCATCACTCACGCTGTGCTCCTTCATCCAGGGACACATTCCAGAGGGGTTGGTCCAGCTCCTGGCATCCCTGCACACCTCACAGGCCCCATAAGCATCATCCCATCCCCATTCCAGGAGTCCCAGCTGGGTAATTCCTCTGTGTTCCCATGCTGGGACTGGAAATTCCCACTGAGGACACATCAGGCACTCCCTGTGTTAAAAGTACATATTATATTACATACTATAATATATGTTATATAATATATAATATACATAATTTTATTTTTTTTATATTATTGTCTTTTTGCAAATATTAAAATCAGTGCTACATGTATAATGTTGGGAAATTTTTCTCTATGAATATAGTTTTTTAGTTGTGCTATTAATAAAACTTAGAAATAGTAGTGTGATAAATATTTATTTTTTTTTCTTGGACTATAATGTGGTGATGTAAAAAGCTTTCATTCATGTAACTAACTCAGAGAATGGTAAAAAGATAATCAGGAAATTCTCCACATTTTTGGATTATCGGACACCAGATCCCCAGGGAAGCAATTTATTGATTAAGGAGTGTGCAACAGGATGGAGCCACAAGGAAAAGAGAAAAAAAAATTTAAAAATTCATTTACAGGTTGGAGGGGGTAATTTTGAGTAATGCATGAAGATCTGTGAATATGCAACATGTTGATAAATTTAACAAAGTGTTTTCTGAGTTGTGTGTGCTCTTGGCTGAATGCCCAGCACCTGGCCTTATTAACCCTTTGCTTTATTGTCTTTGTTTCCTAGTTTTCCTTTTTTAATTAAACCTTTTAAACTCACCAGGAAAGTGATTTTCATTTTTCACACCTGTGAGAAACAAGAATGATTAGGATGAAATCAGAAGTTCCCAAGCAGGGCACTGAGCTGAGCTCTTACTCTCACTCTGTCCTTCCCATTCCCATTTTTCCCTCCATCCTAATTCCCACAGGGATCCCTTTCCACACCTCCCCATCCCTCAGGCAGATGGACAAAGCCTCAGGAGCTGCTGTTTCCCCACACTCCTCTCCTTTTCCCAGGTGGATCCGCCCACATTCCTGATTCCACACACCTGGGAAGGCTCTCTTCCCATCTGTACTGGTTTGAAAGCAAAACCAGGGAGAGACTCCAAGTCAGAAATACAATTTAAAAGGAAAAAAGGGAAAAATGAAATACATGCAATAATACAAAAGAAAAAGCACTGCCAGAGTCAGAATACAACCTGAAACCCTGCTGGTGGTAGCATTTTAGATGAAGTGTTTTTGTTGAAGTTGTGATCCTGTAGAAAGTTCTGGTAGCTCTTGCCCTCTGGGATCCAGTGGGAAAGGCTGCTCTGATGTTCCAAATCTCAGATTTTATCAGGGTAGGAAAAGCTTGGCTCCTCCCCTGGGTGGAGCATCTCAAATGGGATGATGGAATTTTATCAGCCATGCCCTGGGACTCAGTGGCCACGAACAGGAGAGATCTCCTGGAGGGAGGATGGGTGTGAAAAGATAAAGATCCTTGCCCCAGCTGGTTTTATACATAGCCCATTAACAGGAGATATCCCACAGAGATCAGGATCACTGCCCCAGATGTTTTGAACAGCTGGAGATAGAATATAAAATTTTGGGCACATCTTTACATCATAACCCAGGACATCATCCCTCACCAGGAGAAAATCATGGAGGTCTAAGGTTTTTCCATTAAATCATGGAATGGTTTGGAAGGGATTTTCTAGTCCAGCCTTCCCTCTGTAATAAACAGAAACACCTCCAAGATGCTAAAACTCCATCCATGTGGGTGAGGCATCCACAACCCCTCTGGACAATCTTTCCCAGCCTCATAGTAAAATATTCTTCTTTATATCTGATCTGAATTCACTTTTAATTTAAACCCCTCACCCTGTGTCCTACAGACCCTATCCTTAAAATTCCTTGAGCTATTTCATATTTCTGTAGGATTGAGGTCCAAGTGCAATCCCACTTTGCTTGAAGAGTTTTGGAGGTGATTGTGATTAAATTCAGCCCCAATTCTGAGCAGGTGATTGTATTTGGGATGATTTTTAACACCCCTTCCAACCCAAACCATTCTGTGATTCCTTATCCTCTCAGCCTAATTCCTGGAATATGGAAGGGGAAAACAAATAAAGAGGGTGAAAAAAGAAGTGAAGGAATCCACAATAAACTTATATTAAAATATTGTAAAATATTGTGAGCAGTGTAAGAACAGAAACTGATCAAAAATAATCCCAGAAGAAGAGAGAGGTGACAAAGGGACACCCAGACATGCTCTGAGGGGACATTTTGTTCTAGTTCTGTTTAACAGAGAAAAATCTGGAAAAATCACTAATTTCTTAATCTGTAAATAGAAATTTGACTTGGCCAAAACCCTAACCTTCAGCAAGAGGAAATTCCTGGTGAAACTGAGCTCCTTTTGCCTTTCCTGAGGGCTGGGATCCTCATTTGCAGGATTATTATCCTCAAATGAAGGATTTTGGGGATGTTCCCCTTGTGCAGCTCTGCAAAATCCAGCTGGAAAATCCACAGTGGGCAGAAACCATTCCAGTTTGGAATCAGATTTTGTATTTAAGCATCCAAAAAGGAGCTGTTTGCCCCCAAACTGGGAATCTGCTAATTGAGAAGGAGCAAAGGCTGGGATTGGATTAGGGAGCTTTTATTGCAGGAATTCTGGTGGGATGATCCAGGGCTCTTTCTGTGTTGTTGGTGGTTACAAAGCAAACAACAACAAAACCAAAACAAACCCAAGGAAAGAAGAGGAAGAGAAGTTTTAGGGATTAATTTCTCCAAACATCATTTTTTTTTTTGCTGGGTTTCTGTGGCTTTGGGGAGCTCAGGGAGAGCAGGATTTGGATTATCCAGTGGGGAGATCATGGTCAAAAATCACTGGGAGGACAAATTTAGAGCAGCACCACACGAAAAAAAGGCAGGAATAATCGTGGAGGTTCATCCAGGAGAGAGATCCATGATTCCAAAAACAAAGGGAAGAGATTGTTGGACTTCAGGTTAAAAACAGAGCTGGGAAAATCTCACTTTAAAAATCTCTCTTTAAAAATCTCACTCCTAAAAACCACTTAGAAAAGGAGAGAGGGACAAAGGAGTTTTCCCAAGAATATCTGGACAAGGAATTCATTGGAAAAGTGCCTGGAGCAGCTGATGCATCCCTTGGGATGGGATTTGGAGAAGTTTGGGGTGTCTTGGATGGGCCTTTTGCCCAATTCCAAGTGAGGGACAAGAGACAAACTGGGAGATAACTGGGATGAAGGGACAGAGTTCAGTATTCCACAGGAACTGTGAGAAAAGCAGAAACAAAAAAAAAATGGATCTCAGGAGATCAGAGTCCAGCAGCTGGAGGTGGCTGGGGGAGTTTCTAGGAGGATAATTGGGAATAGTGATGGAGAATCCATTAAAAATCCATTTAAATCCATTAAAAGCCACAGGATTCCAAAGAAAGATCTGGATGAAACCTCTGGATGTAAAGTGGAGCCCTCAGAGCCCAGAACATCAAACAGAGAAAAACAGAACTAAGGATGAGTGGAGCAGGGAAAGCCCAGGAACCCAAGGGAATGTTGAGTGACCAGGGATAAAGGGGATAAAAAAATAAATAAATTATTTATTATTATTTATAAATTAGAGGAGTAAAAGTGGTGCTTTCCCAAGCAGGAATGTGGGAAATCAGATCTGTGGGAATGTATTTGGTGTGTTCACAGAGAGAGAGGCAACTCAGATTTAATATTCCCAAGGTGGAATTAAAATATTAAAATATTAAAACAGGTTAAGAAGATTTCTGACAAATTATGGATTTCTGAAAAATTAGGGACTTCTAACAAATTGTGGATTTCTGACAGATTATTGATTTCTAACAAATTAAGGATTTCTGGCAGATTAAAGATTTCCAAACCATCAGGATGTGAGGAATTCCCTGGCATGAGAAGGAGCCAGCACCAGGAATCTGAGAGCCTTGAATGGATGGGAAATAGAAAGCACAGCACTTCCCTGGAAAAATGATGGGGAATTACAGAAGCAGAAATTCCTATTAAATAAAATTCCCATTTTCCCACTTCCTGGAAGATGATCCTGAGCAATTTTATTTGGCTTGGCAAGAACAAACTGGGCCAAATTATTGGAATTCCAGGATTAAAAATGGGAACAGATGTGGTGGGTCCAGGGACACGCTGGCACAAGGTGTTGTTTGGTCATGGAATCATGGAATAATTTGGGGTGGGAGGGATTTTTAGGATCATCCCCAGCCATGGGGACACCTCCCACTGTCCCAGTGTCCAACCTGGAACTGAACATTCCAGGGATCCAGGGGCAGCCACAGCTGCTCTGGGAATTCCATCCCAGCCCCTCAGCACCTTCCCAGGGAGGAATTTCTCCCCAGCACTCAATGTAAGGGAGGGATGATGATGCTGTGAGGCACAAAAATGCCAGAAATGATGGAGAATTCCAGGAAAAGACACCCTGGGAACAGACACAGAATCCTGGGCAGGGATATTTTGGGAAATATTAACTTTTCACACCACCTTTCCCTTTGTTTCTGTCACACAGAGAAAAACACAGGGAACAATTTTATCCAACCTACTTCAATTAACAAATCCCTGCAGCAAATCCCAGAAAATATCTTAATTCTATTCCTCACCCAATCCCATTTTTTCTCAGGGAGTCAAACCAACACAGGATGTCTCAAAGCATCCAAGTTTTCACACCAGATGGGAAAGGGGCAGGGAGAAATTCTTCCAAAAGGAAGTTGGGAGCAGGAGCCTGATTCCTGTGTCCAGGATCGTGCTGGGCAGCAGGTTTTCACTCTGGATCCCAGAGCCAGCCCAGGAGCCAGCCTAAAATTAGTCTGAACTAATGTGTTCCAGTAGAAACTAAGCCAGGGATTATTTTCAGGACACACTTGGAGTTCCAAGTTTGCTCGATGTTAAAAAAGCCACATTTGCAAAATTTGCACACATATTTTAATTCATTTCAATTTAATTAATTTTCAGTCTTCCACTGAATTTTTCAGTCCTTGCCATGAATTCTTTTCCAGTTTTCCATGATAAAAATTAAAAATTCAGACAAGCAGATGACAACGAGCTTCACAACAAGCAGTTTGTGTAAATTCAGGATGCCAGGCAGAGTCAAGACTTTGTCGCTCTGATTTCCCTGTGGAAGACAAGAAAGTGGAATTAAAGCCTGATATTTTTACCAAGGAAATTCAAGGACTTCACTGAAAAAATCCACTTTGACTTTCAAATTCCAGGAATGAGGAGCCTCCCATAAAAATGAACTTTTATATTGTTGGATTATTCTTGTTCTGCTCAGCCTGGGCAGGAGAAGCTCCAGGGAGAGCTCAGAGCCCTGCCAGGACCTGAAGGGGCTCCAGGAGAGCTGAGAGGGACTGGGGACAAGGGAGGGAGGGACAGCACACAGGGAATGGCTCCTAAATAGGATTTGATGGGATTTTGGGAATTAGGAATTCCCTGGGATGGTTATGAAGGGCTGGGAGTGCTTTTAGCACAAACCACGAGGGAAATGATCAATGGAATTGGTCCCTATAAAGAGCTGATAATTCAGTGTTCAAGGCTGATTCTCCCACAAAACTCCATGGCAAATCCATCCCTGTTTGTAAAAAGTGAGAGGAAACCTGGAGAGCTCAGGGAGGTTCCTGCTCATAATTCTGCTCACAATATTGTGCCAGGTAAGGGGAATCAGCAAACAAACTGAGGAGAGGAAAACCACATTCAGGACTGGAGTGGATTTTTGTTTTCACATGGAAAGGCCAGGGAATTCCCAGAGGATGTCCAGCTGTGTGGTGAAAAGTTCCAGTGCTGATTGTCCCACTGTCCCACCCCAAGGATGGGAGATCTCAGATCCCAGCCCAGTGTGGATATTTGGGCTGGGATATTTGGGAAATCCAGGTGGATGCTCCCCTGCTCCTCCTCCTCCTCCTTCCCAGGGATCTGCTCTGTGTTGGGAGCAAACATTTCCCTCTCCTTTCCAATAAAAAATCGACCCAAAAGGGGAGGAAAGCAGCTCCAGAGCCCTTCATCAACACACACACCTCCTTCAGCCAAATTCCAGCCACCACAGGAACTGAGAACTGGATTTGGGGCAGCCAAACCCTCATTTTCCTCTGTTCCTGCTGCTCCTCAGCCTCCCCAGGTGGAGCAATGACAAAAGGAGGGGCTGAGGCCAGGGAAAGATGGGACAGAGGGAGACTCATTCCCCTCCAAACTCATCTCACAACACAGAGACCTTTCCCAGCATCACTCTGTTTTTAGTTTTTTTTTACATTTGAACATTTGTCTGTGGCAGAAACTCCTCCACAGAGCATTCCTGGCAGTGCCAGGTTCCAGCAGCTGGGCTTGCCCATGGAGCCATGGCCCAAACCAAACCTCAGGCTCTGATTCCTCCTGAATTTCTGCACAAACTCAGTGAATCTTTATGATGCCCCATTAGCCAGGCACGAATTCTTTGCCATTTAACAAACTCTGATTGCAGCTGCAGCAGAGGAGAAATTCCCTGGTTTTCATTTCCAACCAAGCTCCTTTTCCCATCCCTAGTAGTGAAAGAGGGGCTTAAGTAGACTTTACACCAAGTAGTTGCCACAGAGGCATGAATAAACATGAGGAGCTCCCTCTCCTTTGTTTGCACAAGAAAATGATGATTTTCTGTTTGCTTGCAGCAAATCCCAAGGATCCTGCTGCAAATAGAAGTGAAGCACTCAGGGAAGATGGAACAAATCCATTGTTTGCAGTGATTCTCCCAAGTTCCAAACCAGACCCAGCAATTAATTTGCTTTGATAGATCCATGGCTTTCGTTAGAGTTCCCCATATTTAATTATGTCCTAATCCACCTCCAAGAAAGCAGAGGGAGCTCGACAGAGAACCATTACCTACAAACAGGGGTGGGAGCCAAGCATTTGAAATCCAGTTATTGATAGAAAACAGAAGGCAGGCTTCCAGCTCAAGCAGCCCCTCGGGTTTAATCTGAAGCTCTATCAGGAAAAATCTCTTCTCTCTCCCACTGGAGGCTTTCATCTCTTCCCAGGAGGGAGCAATCATCTTCCCAACCCCTCCCTCGTGGTCCTAATTGTCCAAAGGGAGTCTTTGTGTTTGTGCACTAAATGAATTTACTGAGGGAAGATGGTATCTGCCACGGGACAGCTCCTGAGCTGCAGCAGGGTGTGATTCCCAACCGTGTGTCCTGGAAAAATCCCCTCCCATGGAGCCAGAATCCTGAAGAAATTGCTGCTCGGTTCTGAAAGCTCAGTTTGAGCTTTCATTAAAATTTTCCCAGGCAAAGTTTTGCTCCTCACCTGGAGCTCAGAGTTGTCCACACCAGGGCTGGGATGTTCCTTGAGGAATTGGCAAAAAAAACCCTTTCCCTGCAGGTGGGAGGTGTCTGGTTGTGCAGAGGGGTTGGGTGGTGAAGCATGTCAGGAAAATTAATCCACAAGCACCAGAGGTTCCTGTCCAAAAGGACACAGGGAATCCTTTTTGCTTTATTCCAATACAGGAGAGGCCATGGGGCATCCCCTGGGCTCTCTCAGATTTTTGGAGGCCTCACCTCCCTTTTTATCCCAATTTCCCATCTGCATTTCCCTCTCTCTGTCCCCATTGCTGAGGTACTTGAGAGGCACAGACTTCCCAAACACTGACACCTGAGATTCCCTCTAATGTACAACCCTCCCTTTTCATTTTTAATTCTTATGGAATTCATGTTTTACCCCATTGCTTCTTTCATCTTTCAATATCAGTTTAATTTATCATACAGTTTATTTGTAAAGGCAAATGTCTTTATCCATTCATCAATCAGTGGAACCCATCCCATTGTTTCTTTTATCCACCAGCAGACCCACAGCTTGTTTCAGCTGCTCCAAGCCCATCTGTTGACTTAAATGGAAAAAACTGGATTTCTCCCAGGATTTCCAGTTTTCTCCCAGTTTTCCGTGGTGATGGTGAGGATGTGCCCCCTGTAATCCAGTCCCAATCCCCACAGACAGATCCTGGATGGGATGGTCGCTGTTCTGCAGCATTCCCCCAGGAATTCTTGTCCAGGATGGTGTGGTGGAAGGTCACACATCTAAAAGCCTTGTGGTCCATCCCAAATCTGCTTTTACAGGAATGAAACCATTTTGGGTGGGGAATGGCAAACGTGGGTGATGAATTCTCCTTTTTTTTAGTGATTCCCATTCCTAAGGACATCCACTCAGGATAATTCCAAGGCCTTCCAAGCAGGTTCCTCAAAAAAAAAAAAAAAAAAAAAAAAAAAATCCTGTCTCTTTCCAGAGGTTTCTCTGTGCCTGCAGAGGCCACATTTCTAAATCCTAAACTGGGCAATCCCACTCATCCAGCTGGAGACAGCGATGGAACATCCCCATCCCATTCAGTTATTGAATTCCTGCAGGGCCTGGTGTTGGAATTGAGTTAAGGATCTCCAGTTTGGGCTCAGGGAGAGAATATTGCTGTTATCTAAGCCTGGGCACCCAAATATCTTTAAGATCCAGCCCTTGCCACCCCAAAATTCTCAGAATTCCCCCCAGCTGTGATTCCCACACCTTTGGAGATGGAAAAGAGAGACCAAGGTCTTTTGAGGTGAAATTCTTTGAACTGAAAGGAGAATACTTTAGTACCTGATAAATATCTGGACTTCCCCTCGGATCAGAAAATACCCCCAGGGATTTCAGCCCATTCTCCATTATTTTTTGAGGGAGTGAGTCACGAGTTTGGATTGCTTCCACTCTGTAGGAAGGATAAGGATGCAGCTCCTGGATGTTTGCAGAGCTGCTGGGAGGTTTGGGAGACTTGAGGTGATTTTCTGAGCTAAGGTGGGGAAATGGTGAGCCCAAAACTGATAAAACAAATACATGCTGGTGGAATCATGGTCAGCCCAAAAGTGATAAAACAAATCCATCCTGGTGGAGTTGTGATCAGCCCAAAGCTGATAAAACAAATCCATCCTGGTGGGGTCATGGTCAGCCCAAAGCTGATAAAAAAATCCATCCTGGTGGAGTTGTGATCAGCCCAAAGCTGATAAAACAAATCCATCCTGGTGGGGTCATGGTCAGCCCAAAGCTGATAAAACAAATCCATCCTGGTGGGGTCATGGTCAGCCCAAAGCTGATAAATCCATCGTGGTGGAATCATGGTCAGCCCAAAACTGATAAAACAAATCCATCCTGGTGGAGTTGTGATCAGCCCAAAACTGATAAAACAAATCCATCCTGGTGGAGTTGTGATCAACCCCAAACTGATAAAACAAATCCATCCTGGTGGGGTTGTGGTGAGCCCAAAGCTGATAAAACAAATTCATCCTGGTGGGGTTGTGATCAGCCCAAAAACTGATAAAACAAATCCATCCTGGTGGAGTTATGGTCAGCCCAAAGCTGATAAAACAAATCCATCCTGGTGGGGTTGTGATCAGCCCAAAGCTGATAAAACAAATCCATCCTGGTGGAATCATGGTCAGCCCAAAACTGATAAAACAAATCCATCCTGGTGGGGTCTGAGGGCATCAGCTCCCTGTGGTTCTGCCTGGCAATCAGATTCCAAAGGAAGAACTGGATCTGATGGTCCAGATGAAGGGAAGAGAGGCTGGAAGAGCAGGGAAGGCCAAAATCCCCCATCCACAGCCACACACACATTTGGAATGTTCCTCAGCAGGGAGGCTCCCAAAATCATTGTTGGGAGAACAAAGGCGAAGTTTGGGATGACAGACATTTCAAACAACAGAAAAGTTGGAGGAGAGCAATAAGAAAAACAATTGGAATGGGAAAGGATTAAGTGGTCAACAGAAAACAACAAAAGGAAAATTAACATCTTTTCAAAACTCACAAAGCCTCAAAAGCAGGGGGAGAACAGTAAAAACCCCAAATTATGCACAGTTAATAGCAAAGCTCACAAAGAAACGAAGAGACTCCTGCAGAGAAAGGGTGTGGGGAGATCTTATAACTTGACCCCATTCCAGGGAGGGATAAAAAATCAATTCTCACACACACGGCCTGGGAGGCAGCCAGGCCCACTCGGTGCCCTGAGTCTGGAATGCCAAACTCTGAAATGCATCTCAAATCCCAAGGGCTCTGCAGAGGGGGAAGCTGGAACAGAAACCAACATCCACCGAGTCCAACTGGGATGGGGAGGAGCTGCCAAGGAGTGACACAGCACAGTGAGATTTTCTGGATCTGTCACCACAGCAATTTGGGATGAAATTTGGTGTGACAGGCACTGAACTCAGGTAAAATTCTGTCTCCTGTTTATTCTGAAAGTTTCAGCTGATTTCCTTGTGCTGCTTCCCAGGAGGAGAGTGGAGTTGATGAATTATCATATCACTGGAAGGAATTTCCCTCTGGAGAGTTTTGATATTCCCAGGATCTTAAAATCCAGCTGAAGCCTGAAATTTAGTTTATCTGTGCCATGGTTTTATCTCCTGCCATCAAAGTGAATTTCTTTATAAATCTTAGGAAAACACACATCCTTAGGAGAGACTTCCTCCATTCCAGCAGTGAAATGTTGATGGAATTCTGGAATCCCTGAGGTCACCTTGTCACCCTGAGTGCCACCTCCAGGTGCCACCTGCAGGGATGGGCACTGCAAACCTCCCTGGGCAGTGCCAATCCCTGAGCTCCCTTTCCATGGGGAAATTGCTGCTGCTGTCCCCCCTGAGCCTGCCCTGGCCCAGCCTGAGGCCGTTCCCTCTCCTCCTGTCCCTGTTCCTGGAGCAGAGCCCCATCCCCACCTTACCACACAATCCCTTTATTATTTTTTCCCCACCTTGCCACACAATCCCTTTTATTATTTTTTTCCCCAGGAATCTGCTCCCTTCACACCCACAGCAGGGCTGCAGATCCTCATTTCCCTCTCTCCTATCAACACCCTCAGATAAGAGTTTTTATTGTGAGGTTTTTCCTCCAGCCCATGCTCTCTCCACACCAGCCACACTCTCCCAACTTTTCCATGTTTTTTTTTCCCTCCACAACCATCCAAACATTATTTACAGCACACAGTTCCCATTGCCTCCAAAGAAATTCCTTATCTCCCTCAGTAAACTTCCTCATGCCCTTAAATATACACTTGTTCACTTCCTTATTGATTTCTCTTTGGGTGCCATTCCAAGGCTTTTCCAAGGCCTGAAGACTCCTTAATTCCTTCAGGAGCCCAGAAGTGCAGCCAGAGGTTTAAATGGAGTTTGGAATAGAGGCTCAGCACTGCTGGGAGTGTTTGCTCTATTGCCCCACATATCCATCTGTATTTGAATAAACACCTCTGAAAAGCTGCTTCTCTGGCCTTGCACAACTCCAATCCCTTCATTTTCACAGCTCCAATCCCTTTATTTTCCCAGCTGCCATTCCTTTATTTTCACAACGCTCCCCTCAGGGCAGGGCAGACAATGTTCCCTCATTAGGAAATTGGGGCGATGAAAGTGTCTGGGCAGAGCTGCCCAGGGAGAGGGGCAGGGATTGCTCTGCATGGAGCTGCAGCTCCTGCTGTGTCCCAGGGGAGCCTCAAATCCTTTGGGAAAACCAAGAGTTGGTGCTGAACCTGGGCTGGGACAACCCTGGGATCAATCCAGGGATGAGCAGAGGGAGCAGCCCTGGGAGAGCTGGAGCTGCCCTAGCCCAGAGGCCCCCGTGCCCAGTGTGGGGTCAGGAATGGGATTGGGATTGGGGTTGGGAATGGGATTGGGAATGGGAATGGGATTGGGGTTGGGATTGGGAATGGGATTGGGATTGGAATTGGGAATGGAACTGGGAATGGGATTGGGATTGGGACTGGGATTGGAATCGGGAATGGAATTGGGATTGGGATTGGAGTTGGGATTGAGACTGGGAATTGGATTCGGAATTGGAATGGGATTGGGAATGGGAATAGGATTGGAAATGGAATTGGGACTGGGACTGAGATTTGGATTGGGATTGGGACTGGGATTTGGACTGGGATTGGGAATGGAATTGGGACTGGAATTGGGATTTGGATTGGGATTGGGACTGGGAGTGGAATTGGGATTGGGAATGGAATTGGGATTAGGGTTGGGATTGGGGTTGTGTCCCTGAGCCCTCAGGTGTGACCCCACCTGCAGAGCTGCCCCAGCCCTGCCCCAGCCCAGGGAGGAGCTGGAGCTGCTCAGAGAGCCCAGAGGAGCCCCAGGATGAGCAGAGGGATGGAGCAGCTCTGCTGGGAGGAAAGGCTGGCACAGCTGGGATTGTTCAGCCTGCACAGGAGAAGCTTTGGGCTGAGCTCAGGGTGGCCTTGCAGGGCCTGAAGGAGCTGCAGGAAACCTGGAGAGAGACAATTCCCAAGGGCTGCAGGGACAGCACACAGGGAATGGCTTCACTGTGGGCTTGGATGGGATCTTGGCAATTAGGAATTGTTCCCTGGGAGGGGCTGGGATGGAATTGCCAGAGCAGCTGTGGCTGCCCCTGGATCCCTGGCAGTGCCCAGGACAGTCTGGGATCCTGAGGGGCATCCCCAGCCATGGCAGGGTTGGATTGGGTGCCCTTTCCAGACCCTTCCATCCCAAACCCGTCTGTGATTCTCCCAAGCTGACATTTCCCCACCACTGAAATTCCCCTGGGATTTGCCAGGGCCAGCAGGGAATCTGTGCCCAGCTCACCTGGATGCCAACACAGCTCTTCCCACCTGAGCCAACAATTGTGGAGCACAAAGGGAAAGAACAGGATCCCTGTGCCACCCAGCTGACCCTGCAGTGAGCCCTGAACTGCACCAAACTCTGTGGCCAAATGCAGCAAAAATTGAGATTTGCACTTGAAGTGCAGCCCACGAGGTCCCCACGGTGTCACATTGTCACACATTGCCCAGAAATGGATTTAATCCCAAGTTTAAACCTCATGAGTGGTTTAATCAAGGCCTCCCATGCTGATATTTGGTTTTCCAGCTGCAGCATGACTGTGCACAAGGGTGTGGGATGAAAGGGCCACAATTCAGGTTGCAGACTAATGGCATTTTAACTCATAACCCTGGAAAAAACCCTGCTGTTTTCTAGATTTTAGTTTTCTGGACACAAATGATATTAAGAACTCATCCTGGCTGATGAGATTTAAGAGCAGGATTACAGCAAGATTGAAAAACTCCATTCTGTTGGGGAAAATCACTCACTCCTCCCCACATTTGCTGCTCAGGAGATGATAACAGCCACATAAATTAATACCCACAGGGTCCTGCAGCCCCTGAGGAGCCACAGGAACACCCTGGAGGAGATTCCAGCTCCATCCATTTGGGACTAGAGAAAGGAAATAATTCCCAAAGAGTTCCAGAACCAGCCTGGAGAATTTTCTGCCACAGAAACTCACTGGGGCAAAGAGCACAACCCTGTTTTGTGAAATCCAGGATCATCTTCTGGATATTCCTGGAGATAAGGAGGAAAGAACATTTTTTTCCAGTCCTGTTGGGGCCTTCCATGAGAAGAGGCAGCTCCAGAAATCCAGCACTGGGCTCTGCTTGGTGAAGTCTAAATGACATAATAAGTCTAAATATCATAATAATTATTATTATTTCAATAGTAACCCGATGATAACTCAAAATAATCATGATAACAATAACAAGGATAAAGATAGAGTAACAACAACAATAATAAAAAAAATAAAAATAAAAATAAAAATTATTATTAATAATAATGATAATGATGATGATAATAATAATAATAATAATGATAATAATGATGATAATAATAATAATAATAATAATAATAATAATAATAATAATAATAATAATAATAATAATAATAACTACTGTTCCCAGATAATCAGCTGTCAAATTGTGCAGGCTGGAATGTTCAAATCCACCTCCAAATCACTCTGAAAAGGGAACTTGGAGAGTCCTGAGCAGCTGGGCAGCCAAGGAGGGCAAGTTCCAAATATCTCCCACCACCTTAAAATGGAAATTAAAGGCATTTGGATAAGGAGAACCCCTGGCTGGTGGAGCACACGGTGAGGAGAGCTCAGAAAAGTTTTAAAACCCAAATTATGGAAGCTCTGAGTCCTCCTCCCAGCTCATTTCCTGGGCTCAGGGGGCTGAAATCCATCCAGGGAAGCTCCCCTGGGCAAGCTGCCACCATCCTTCCCATCAATTGTTTCGAGATGCCACCACTTTGCCAGGGCTGGAAGTGCCACTCTTGGGGGACATGTGAAAAGAATTCCTTGGTTTTTTTGGGTCAGGCATTGCCCTGGAGCAGAGCAGGAGGAGCTGCAGGGGGAAGTGGGCAGCTCTGGAGCTGGGATGGGCAGCACAGAGCTCCTGGTGTGGTCCAGGCTGGAATGCCATTCAATATCCAAGGCACTGAGGTTTGGAGGGCAGGGGATGAGCTGGATCTCCTCGGGGCTGAGGGAGGGGAGCAGCAGTTCAGGTTTCAACCTCAACTGGTACCTCATTCATTTAGGGAAAAAAAAACCCCAAGAGGGGGTGTGAGGCTTGAGATTCCTCAGGAAATAAAAATAATAATAAAAAGGGGAAAAATCCAGCAGGGCAAGGCCGGCTCCATGCACTGTGACAGCTCTTTATCAGCCCATAAAGGAGCAATGAACACAAGAATTCAATTTTGCCTCACTAAAAGCTCAGCTGGAAGGGAAACCCGAGCTTGGTGCAGTTTGAACAACAGGAAAAATGCAGCCAGGATGGGAGATTTGGGATGCCTGGGATCCCTGGAGCAGCAGCAATTCCCTTTGGAACACCCAGCTGGGTGAGGAACAATCAATCCCAGCCTGTGTGCTCCACCTCTGCCTGCCCAGCCTCGAGAAATTTGGGATGGATTGGCTCAGACAGCATTCCCAGGATTGGATCAAACACACAGAGCCAAAAATCCCCACCCTGGCTCCACTCAGAGCTGCCCAAATCCTTCACCCTGAAATCCAGGGGAACACCTGAGGAATTGTCTTTGCTGAAGCCCCACCCCAGGAAAACTCACCAGGACATTTTTGTTCCCAACCAAAGTGTTTTTTCTTTTACAGAAGTAAAAATTGTCTGAGATTTTTACAGAATATTTACAGAAGTAAAAAAAAAATGTCAGAATTCCATGAAATGTGGTTTTGGTGCCTTCCAGCCCCCAGGTGCTCCCATGAGCACAACCAGGGCTTTAGTGAAGCTGCTGTTGGAGCAAAAAATTATAAAATCATGGAATGGTTAAAACTCATCCAGATCCATGGCAGGGACACCTCCCACTGCTCCAGCCCCAGTGTCCAACCTGGAACTGAACATTCCAGGGATCCAGGGGCAGCCACAGCTGCTCTGGCAATTCCATCCCAGCCCCTCCCAGGGAACAATTCCTGATTCCCAAATCCCATCAAACCCCACAGTGAAGCCATTCCCTGTGTGCTGTCCCTGCAGCCCTTGGGAATTGTCTCTCTCCAGGTTTCCTGGAGCCCCTTCAGGCCCTGGCAGGGCTCTGAGCTCTCCCTGGATCCTTCTCCAGGTGTCACCCCCAGCTCTCCCAGCTCTGCCTCCTCTGGGCTTGCTCCAAGAGCTCCACATATTTTCCTGTGGGGAAAACCAAGCAATTTTCATTTGATGTTAAAATTTAGGATTCCAAATTCAGGCTGCCTTTATCCCATTGTGGGTATGAGGCTGCAAAGGGTGAGAAGGAAGATTTTTCCAGGAAGGAATTTTCCAAGAAGGATTTTCCAGGAAGGAATCCAGCCCTTCCCAGGCCTCAGTTCCCAGCTCAGCATCCTGGGACTGTGCAGTGCAAAATGCCAGGCTGGGATGTGCAAATCCAGCTCCAAAGGAATCTGTGCCCTGTGGGAAGGGGACTTGGAAAGGTCTGAGCTGAGGGGGGCAAGGAGGGCAAACCCCAAATTCTTTTACAGCTTTAGGCTGAAATACAGGCAGGTGGAGAAGTTCTCATTTCCAAGGCCACAGCTGTGGGTTCACCTGAGAGCTCCCTCCAGTTCTGCTCACAATACATGATAAACTCTTTATTGTAGATCAATACCAATCAATACCTTTGCTATTCCCTATAGCTTATCACAATTACCCACATTACCATATTCATGTTACTATTTTCCAATCATTAAAGATTATTATGCTACAATTTAAATTAGAACTTCTTTTTTAGGCTTTTTTTTGAGGAAAATTTTGAGATTTTTTTTCTACTTGCAGCATGGCATTTTCGTTTGCCTGTGAAAATCTTTTTGCTTGGTGTAAACATCTTTTGTTTGAGGTGGATTTATCCTTTGCTCAGTCATAAAAGCCTCTTCTAACTCTCTTGTTTTTTGCCTTCTGAGTTACCCAGTGAGACTGGCTCAGCAATTCTTTTCTTCTGTATAAAAACTTGCTCTCATTTCTATTCCTTCTTCAGATTCTCCATTCCAAGATCTTTCTGTTATACATATATATCAAAATTTGCTCTCATTTCTATTCCTTCTTCAGATTCTCCATTCAAAGATCTTTCTGTTATACATCTGTGAGACCTTCCTGTCACATCCTGGTCCTTCCCAGCAGTTCTCCAGGCAGGGGAAGTGTCCCTGGAACACTCCAGGAGCCCCTTCCAGCCCCTGATCCAGCTCAGGGATTGTCCTGCTCTGCTCCCAAGCCGAGGAGGAGGAGCAGGGAACAATAGAGGAGAAATGACACTTGTGGAACTAGGCTGAAATAATCAGCTCTGACAAAGACATCCCCAATTGTTCCAGGGGCAGGGAGGGGAGTGCTCAGGGACTCTGTGTCCAGACTCACAAATCAGGGACATGAGGGGGCAGAAACAGCACCTGGGGCCACCCCAATCATCACCAAGGGCAGCTCGTTCATAAAGGGCCCGAGGAAGGGGCAGAGGCTCCGTGGGGAGCTCCAGGAGGGGATTCAGGCTGCCCTGGCAGGCAGTGGCATGTGTGGAAAACTCCTCCTAATGAAGGGAATGATAAATGACTGGGAGCAGGAGACAAGAGGGAGATGAGAAGAGCCAAACTGGAGCTTGGAAAAAAAAAAAAAAAGCAACCCCAAAGTATTGAAAGGAGTCAGCTGGAGGTCTGTGCAGGGTTTGTGTCCATTTGTGCCTCGGCTCAGGTCAGGAGGAGGGTTGGGAGCAAAGCCCTTCACCTTCCCTTGGGGTGCTCTGCCCCTGCCTGGGAGCAGCCACGGAAATCCTGCCCAGATCCAGCCCAGCAGAGGTGTCCCTGTTCCTGAGTGTCCCACGTGTCCCTGGCTGTCCCTGAGTGTCCCTGGCTGTCTCTGGGTGTCCCTGTCTGTCTGTCCTGTGTGTTCCTGTCTGTCCCTGTCTGTCTGTCCCTGTCTGTCTGTCCCTGTCTGTTCCTGAGTGTCCCACGTGTCCCTGGCTGTCCCTGAGTGTCCCTGTCTGTCTGTCCCTGTCTGTTCCTGTCTGTCCCTGTGTGTCCCTGCCTGTCTGTCCCTGACTGTCCCTGGTTGTCCCTGAGTGTCCCTGTCTGTCTGTCCCTGACTGTCCCTCACTGTCCCTGTCTGTTCCTGAGTGTCCCTGTCTGTCCGTCCCTGTCTGTCCGTCCCTGTCTGTCTGTCCCTGACTGTCCCTGAGTGTCCCTGTATGTCCCTGTCTGTGTGTCCATGGATGTCCCTGAGTGTCCCTGTCTGTCTGTCCTGTGTGTTCCTGTCTGTCCCTGTCTGTCCCTGAGTGTCTCTGTCTGTCTGTCCCTGAGTGTCCCTGTCTGTCTGTCCTGTCTGTCCCTGTCTGTCCCTGTCTGTCTGTCCCTGGATGTCCCTGTGTGTCCCTGTGTCTCCCTGTCTGTCTGTCACTGTCTGGCCCTGAACGTCCCTGCCTGACCCTGTCTGTCTGTCTCTCTGTGTGTCCCTGTGTGTCCCTGTGTGTCCCTGTGTGTCCCTGCCTGTCCCTGAGTGTCCCTGTGTGCAGGGAGGGCAGAGCAGGGCCCAGGCTCTGCTCCATCCCACTGTCCCATTGTCCAGGGGCTGAGCCCAGCAATTCCCCTGCACAGGAGGCACAAACTCCTGCCCTGGGCAGGGACCAGAGAGGGGCTGGAGTCTCCTCCCTGGATATTCCAGAATATCCACAGAGCTGTGACCCAGAGGTGACACCAGGTGAGCACTGTGGTCCCTCCCACCCTCAGCCATCCTGGGATTCTGTGCCAGCACTGAGTTTAAACCAATTTGCAGGTTTACCTTGCTGAGCCTGGCTGAAATCACATCAGGTCGTTACAGAAATGAATAAATCCATTAAACCCAGACCCTGTGTCAAGGCCTGGGAGGCTGCACAACTCTGGAAGGTGAACCCAGTAAAATATCTCCAGAACTCATAGATAAACCAGTTTGAAAAAGAGAACAAGATCTTCCCAGAACTCCACTCAAATGGAATCCTGTAAAAATCCTTTCCTGTGAGGGTGGGAAGGGCTGGGATGGAATTGCCAGAGCAGCTGTGGCTGCCCCTGGATCCCTGCAATGTTCAGTTCCAGGTTGGACATTGGGACAGTGGGAGGTTTCTGACCAAATCTCCCAACTTCTTGTCTCGTCAGAGTTCTGACATTTTTAATCCCAGTATTAAAGCAGAGGGAGAGGCTGGAGCTGGGCCAGGAGGGATTTAGGGTGGGTTTAGGGCAAGGTTCTTCCCCCAGGGAATGGGCACAGAGCTCCAGGAGCTGCCAGGGATGCCCAGGCTGGGATTTTGGTGGGGCTGGCACTGGGTGATCCCTGGGGGTTTATTCCAGCTCAGGTTTTCCATGAGTCCATGGAAGTTTTTCAGCAATTTCCCAAGAAATGCCCAATCCGGAAGAAAACAAGAATTAAATTGCTTCAATTAAACCTGGTTCCCAGAGTCCATTATCAACCTTTCAATCTTCATTTTAAGCTATATCCTACCTTATAGAAATCCTCTGAGTTCCTATTTTCCCATTATTTCATGACTAATCAATGGAATTATGCACTGACTAATACCAGGATGTCATAACATGACACAGCACCATTGAAATCTCCTTCTCTTTTACCCAAAAATTCTATTTTTAACAGCATTAAGGGCAGTTGCTGGCTGGCACTGATCAAAACATCTTTTTTTTCCCCCTCCTAGGATAGTTTGGTGCTTTGACACAGAAGAGAAAGGAAGATGAAATATTTCAGTCAGCTCTCAGCAGAAGTTACTCCAAACTATTTGAGAATCAAATAAAAAAATGTTTGAACTGGGTGTCACTCTGTGTGTACAACACCACACACAATACTCAGAAATAACTGAAAACTGTGAAAAATACAAAATAAAACACAATAAATACAAAATAAAAATATTTTTAAATTAATACCCCCACTACAATTATATGAATAAGGTTATTTCCCCAACAGGTCCCAGAAATAGCTGAAAACTGTGAAAAATACAAAATAAAACATGATAAAAAATATTTTTAAATCAATACCCCCACTGCAATTATATGAATAAGGTTATTTTCCCAACCATTCCCAGAAATAGCTGAAACCTCTGAAAAATACAAAATAAACCAGAATAAAAATGATTTTCAAATAAAAAACTCCATGACAATTCTGGAAAATCAGGTTGTTTCTCACACAAAAGGTGCAGCAGGAGGAAAAGAGCCACAATTTGATTGATTCTGATTTTTTGATCCCAAATCTGGCTCCATCTGGGTGGTAAAAGCTTCTCCCTTTGAAGCTGGAGCAGCCACTTGTGGGAGAGCAGCAATAAAAAAGGAATTGGCTCAGGAATTGTGTCCCTGAAAGGGAAGGAAGTGATAAAAAAATCCAAAAATATTCCAAATTCTAATTTTTGCAGCACTTCTGTAATTCCTCATGAACAACCAGCCCCTACCCAGGGTTTCCCTTCAGGTGACCTGGGGCACTCTGGGATCTTTGGAAATTCCAGAACTGGGATCAATAAATCAATATGCAGCCTCTCCAGGACTCTTCATTTGTAGGGAAAGATTTTCCTGGAATCCCAAATGTCCTGAAGGGATCACCCAGTCCCAAAATCCCACCCTGGAGCTCTTTTAACAATGACAGAATAAAATAAAGGTGCAGCTTTCCAGGCACTCAAAGGGATGTGGGGCCACCATCACATTCCCAGGATGTTCCAAACTGATGTCCTCAGTGATTAAAAGAGAATAAAAGAGGTAAAATTGAAAATAAATCAGTCTGGGATAGTGGAAGGGTTGGAGTGGGATGGGATTTGGGTTCATTCCAGCCCAGAGTGTTCCATGGCTCCCACCTGGAAAAGGGAGAAGAGAAGAGAAGAGAAGGGAAGGGAAGGGAAGGGAAGGGAAGGGAAGAGAAGAGAAGAGAAGGAGAAGAGAAGGAGAAGAGAAGGAGAAGAGAAGGAGAAGAGAAGGAGAAGAGAAGGAGAAGAGAAGGAGAAGAGAAGGAGAAGAGAAGGAGAAGAGAAGGAGAAGAGAAGGAGAAGAGAAGAGAAGAGGAAGAGAAGAGGAAGAGAAGAGGAATAGGTAGAAATTAATTTAATTATAGGAGACACTGGATACAGCTAGAAAGCAAAGTGCAAATCCCTCCAAAAGTGCAGTTTCCTGCACTGGGAACAGGATTGGTTTGGTTCCTGACAGTGAGGCTCAAATTAAAAACTGAAATTGAAATTCTTTGTAATAATAATAATAACAACAACAACAACAACAACAATAATAATAATAATACTAGCACAAGAGAAAAACCTGCAAGGAACTGGCCAAGGGCCAAAAGAGGATCCAGGCATTTCCATGTCAGTCCTGTGGGAGCTCCCAGGCAGGGCCAGCTCTCTGAGAGGTGTCACAAACAAATGGCATCTGTTTATCTGAACTCAGAGAAAGTCTTCATCCCTCCCTGAGCTTCCCTAAATCACTGAAAATCCACAAGGCTCCCAAACAACCCCACCAGGTATTTTCAAATAAGGGACAGAGAGGAGAAAGCTCGTTAAAGCTAATTGGCCACCTGGAAAGGCTCCTCTCTGCCAAGAGTTGCTTTTTCTTTATTTTCCAAGGAATGTTTGCTAGGAATCTGCAGAAAACTCTGATTTTTGGAGCTGGATGGAATCGAGTGAGTTGTTGAGTTGGGAGTGAAATCAACAGGGAAAGCAAAGTGAACACAGGCTCATCTCCTGATCCAAGGGAAAATCGATGACATGGAAATAAAATTTCAACTCCCTGACAGGAGGGTCCAGCCCTGGCTCCTGCAGGAGAGCCCTGGAGGGGCTGGAGGAGAGGGAACAGCCTCAGGCTGGGCCAGGGCAGGCTCAGGGGGGACAGCAGCAGCAATTTCCCCATGGAAAGGGAGCTCAGGGATTGGCACTGCCCAGGGAGGTTTGCAGTGCCCATCCCTGCAGGTGGCACCTGGAGGTGGCACTCAGGGTGACAAGGTGGCCATGGGCACAGCTGGGGATGGATGACCTGGGAGGGATTTTCCAGCATCAGGGATTGCAGAATTCTCTAATTCTGGGAAATTAGAAGAAGGGGGGATGCTCCTTCTATGTCTTTTTTTTTTGTTTCAATTTCATTATTTTTCCTTTCCACTCTTAATGAACAAAGTAAACTTGATGCAATATATTCACACCATGGCAGGAGCACAACTTGGAGTTCTGGGGGAGGTTTTTCTCAGCAAGTTTCTGATAAGGAGAATTTTGCAGTGTTACACTGAAGCCCTGATTAGAATGCATTGTGGTCAGAAGGAGATTTGGAGTTTCTGGGGTTCTGTGAAAACCAAAGCACTGCACGTGCCTGCAGCACAGAGGCACCTTGGTGAACCCCTGGACTTGATTTCATCCTCCCAAAAAACCCCTCAGCAAACAGTTCTGGTCCCCCCCTGCCCTGTGGCCAAACCACAGCTCCCACTGGAAGGAGCCATCGCATTTCTGTGGGTTCTCACATGAGGAACACCACTATTGTCCTCCCCTAAAAGCCAGCACTTAGGGACTGAGCAATTCCCACCAGAATAACCCTGGGAGGGGGCTCGTGCTCCTCACAGTGCAATTTAGGAGGGGTTTTAGACCACAGCTGTTTTTAGAGCTCCCTGAGGTCGGCAGGAATGTCCTGGGCAGCGGGGATTGGGATTTCCAACCTCTCCCAGTCACTGGGATTGCTCAGAGTCAGCCGAGGCTGAGGAGCAGGAAAATCCTCCACAGGGAGAAATGCTGGATTTCTCAGCAGGGATTCAGGCTCCCAGCACAGAGAAATCAGGGAAATCTGCACTCAAAGGGATCCAGGAGAGCTGGAGGTGGATTTGGGACAAGGGAGGGAGGGACAGCACACAGGGAATGGCTCCACAGTGGGGTTTGATGGGATATTGGGAATTAGGAATTGTTCCCTGGGATGGAATTGCCAGAGCAGCTGTGGCTGCCCCTGGATCCCTGGGATGTTCAGTTCCTTCACCCAGCCCTCAGAGGGGACACACAGGGACAGCCACAGCCAGGGCAGTGTCACCTGGAGCAGGTCTGGGAACACCACAGCTCTGAGAGCAAATACACCAAATAAACAACAGCCAGTTAACATCACAGCTCTGAGAGCAAATTAATCACCGTTGTGAACAGAGGCTGTGAAACTGATGCAAAAAGTGTTCTCAATAATTCTGATTTATCACATTCTTATCAGGATTTTGTTGTATTTGCAGTGGTGGCAGTGACAGAAAACAACAAATTCCACCTAAACAGAGGAAGAACCTCTTTCCATGGAGCCCTGGAGCAGGGAGGTGATGGATTCTCCTCTCTGGAGCATCCCAAACCCAGCTGGATGTGTCCCTGTGTCCCCTGTTCAGGGAGGTGATGGATTCTCCTCTCTGGAGCCATCCCAAACCCAGCTGGATGTGTCCCTGTGTCCCCTGCTCAGGGTGATCTCCACAGGTCCCATCCAAACCTGATCATTCTGGGATTCTGGGATTCTGGGATTCTGGGGTCTCAGCCCTTGGAGCTCCACCTTGGGCACCAAAAAGGTTTTTACCTCGTGGTTTAACCTGGCAGCCAAAGCCCACCCAGACCCAGGGACACTCCCTCCCTCTCAGGGGATGGAGAAAATTGGGAAAAAGGGAAAATTTGTGGTCTGAGGTGAAGGCAGGTTAGTAGGACACTAAAGGAAGGGAAAGCCATGGAATGATGGGATGGTTTGGGCTGGGAGGAACCTTGAACTCATCTTGTTCCACCCCAGCCATGGCAGGGACAGCTCCAGGCTGCTCCAGCCCCAGTGTCCAGCCTGGACACTGCAGGGATGAGGAGCTGAGCCTGACCCAACACTCCCAGCTCCCACCCAGCTCTGCCCAGCTCCTGCACAACAAACAAAGCCTTTGGCTCCGGAGTTTCTTGGAAAACTCCTTTTCCAGCCCAAGATTTGCAGCTTTGCCTTCCTGGCAGCAATCCCAAACAGCAATCTGAGCAGCACCAGGTGCTCCAGGGCAGTTTTGGTTTCGTTTCTCTTCCCTTTTGGGCTGGGTGCAGCTCTTCTGGAATTGCTTTTTCTCAGTGGAGGGCAGGGAATTATTTGTGGGGGATTCCAGGGATTATCAAACAAACTCTCTGCTCTTTCCAGGGGCTGGGACAGCTGGGGATGTCACCCTCAGAGTGAGGATCCTTCCTGCCCATGCCAGGAGCACTCCTAAAGTCTCCTCATCCTTGATATTTAATATTTAATTCCTGACATTCCCTGAGCAGAAGGTCCCAGTGCCCACAGATGGAGTGACCCCATTGGATCGTGCTTGTCACCCCAAGTGGGGAGCAGCCAGGACACCGAGTGTGTCACGAGCCTCCAAGGGGAGCTGGGGAGGGAAAATCCAACTGAAAACCTTCTCCTCCCTACCTGACCTTCACAGCAGCCCTCAGCACAAAATGAGCTCAGCTCAGCTCTGGAGAGCCCTGCAGGAGCTGGGACACGTCTCCACCTGCTCCAGTGTCCTGGTTTGGAGGACAGGTGTCTGCTGAGAAAGGCAGGAGCTTCTCTTTGAAATGGAGAATGTAAACCCCTCCCTCCAAATTATTATAATTTTGAAATCAAGGGGCTCTCAGGCAAAGATATGGGAATTAGGAATAACAGTTCTTTACTAGGGAAATTAAAATAGAAATACAGCACTACAAAGAACAAACCCCAAACCCTGACACAGTCAGAGTACAGCCTGACACCCGTCAGGCAGGGTGTTGGCAGCAGTCCCATCCCATGGTGGCTGCATCCTCCTGCAGTGACAGATGTGGCTCAGCTGGAGCAGTGCTCCTGTACAAGGTGCAGTTTCCCTCCGGAGCTCCAGTGGGGATGTGGAGAAATCCGGTTTTCCTCTGGAGTCCAGTGGAGAAAGGGGCTCCCTTAGTGTCCCAAACCTCTGTTTTTATCTTGGTAAGAAATGTTGGGCTCTTCCCCCTGGCTGGAGCAACTCCCAATGGGATGCAGTAATTTTATCAGTGCCACAGTGGGACTCAATGGCCATGAGCAGAAAATGACTGGCTGGAGGAAGGATGGGCTGTGAAAAGATAAAGAACAATGCCCTGCCTGGTTTCAATGGATGCCCATTAGCAGAATATCTCCCAGGGAGATCAGGATCACTGCCCCACCCTCAACAGATGGTGATAGAATAGATAGATTTTATCACATCCAAGACATCCAGCAGGATTCCCAGCTCTGAAACCCTGCTGAGGTGGCTGAGGGATTCCTCTTGGGAGCAGGTGCATTGTGCCTCCACACACGCCTGACTTGGCAGCCCAAGCACAAACCCAAGCCCAGCAGGGATTAAACCCTCCCATGGAAAACATCCCTTAGGAAAGCAGCCTGGAACACTCCAGGAGTGGAACCTGTCAGTGCCAAGCTCCCCCTCTCCCACTGGTGCCTCCTTATCAAGCATCTCATTTGCTGGAGTTTGTGTTTTTCCAGGAAAATCCTGCCAGCACCCAAGTTGGAGAGAAGTGAATCGTAAAATCTCAAAGGCCAATTGAAACCCCTCATATTTTAAACAATGCTGATGATTTTCAGCTCGTGTTTCCAGGCTGTAAGTTGAAAATAGCTGGGTGGGGTTTGCCTTAGAATTGCAGCTTTCCAGAACATGAAAGGAGTGGAATGGATTCTATGGATTCAAACTGACAGGGAGGAGATTTAGATGGGATATTGGGAAGGAATTCTCTATCCTGTGGATCCCTGGAATGTTCAGTTCCAGGTTGGACACTGGGGCTGGAGCACCTGGGACAGTGGGAGCTGTCCCTGCCATGGATGGGATGGGATGGGATGATCCCTAAAATCTCTCCCCACCCAAACCAGTTTGGGATTCCATGGGAGATCCTGGCAGTGCTGGACACGTCCTGGGAGACTCTTTGGGCAGAAATAACCTGGTCACATCCTGAGGGAAATTCCTGATTCCATCATCCCTGGTTTATATCCCAAAATCTTGCTGAGCAAGCTCAGGTAACAGAGCTGATCCCACCAACCCCAGGGATGAGCTCAGGGATCAAACCCCAGATGCAGCTGCAGGAACCTTGAGCCAGGCTGACTTTTGCCATTCCAAACTTTCCCTGGATCCAAGCAGCAATCCCTGGCTGCTGGTGCCAGGCTCCTCCTGCAGAGCATCTCCAGAGTGACACTGGAACAGAACATCCCAAAATTCTTTATGCTCACACTCCCAACAAAGGGGATTTTGGTACAAAGGGGATTTTTTTTTCCTCTGGATTCAGGGAGAAAATCCTCATGTGCTCAGACTTCCCAGGATCAGGGTGTGGAATTCTGTGATGGTGCAGTGCCCTTGGTCTGCTGGAGAAACCTCCAGAGTGCAACATTAAGAGAAAAGATCAGGAAAAGGGAGGGATTGAGGACATTCCCAAGATGTTTTCCATTTGCTGGCTGAGCAAACCTTTCCAAGCCAGAGCTGCCAGTTGTTATTTGAACCCTTTCCCCAAAAAATCCCATCCCCAAAATCCACAAACAAGAAACCCAGAGGATTTAGGAGCAGAAAACTCCTCATTTTCTACCCTGAGGAGCTTCACTATTGGATTCTTTGGGGAACAAAATACAATTCCTGGCATTCCAACTGCTCAGGCCTTTGGGAATGGCCATGGAATGGGAAATTTGGTTTGGCTCCATGGTTTCCTCTGCCTCTCCAGTGTCCTGAAATTTTGGAGATCCAGAGTCTCTCAGAGCCCAGGGGACAAACTGGGCTATGGACAATAAAAAAGCTGGAACACATCCCAAAGTTTCCTTCCTCCACAGGGATTTATGATCCCTCAGGGCACAAATATCCCTTTTTTTTCCCCCTGGCACAACTCTTTGCTCAGCTCCAGCACTGCTCCACTTTGCTCCCCTCAGCTCCACTCCAGTTTTGTTGTTATTAGCTTCCCAAAATATCCAAATCTTGGGCTGGGAGCTCAACAAATTGCAACCCCCACTCTACCTCATATTAAAACAGCAAAAATGTTTAAAAGTCCCTATTAGAAACTATAAATTATGAGGAAAATAGTACCTGCAGCTGGAGAGGTTTCTGAATAAATCCAGGTGCTGGGACAGCAGCAGCTCCTGCCACCCCAAACCTGGGATAAAACAGGAAAATAAATAGAAAAGAGGGACATAAAATAGGAAAAGAAATAGAAAAGAGGGACATAAAGTAGGAAAAGAAATAGGAAAGAGGGACATAAAATAGGAAAAGAAATAGAAAAGGGGGACATAAAGTAGGAAAAGAAATAGAAAAGGAGGACATAAAACAGGAAAAGAAATACAAAAGAGGGACATAAAATAGGAAAAGAAATAGGAAAGAGGGACATAAAACAGGAAAAGAAATAGGAAAGAGGGACATAAAATAGGAAAAGAAATAGGAAAGAGGGACATAAAGTAGGAAAAGAAATAGAAAAGAGGGACATGAACAATTCTGATTCCCACCAAAGGATGGCACAGCTGGGAGTGCCTGGGCTGGGAGGGATTTTGGGATCATCCCTGAAATTGGGACAAATTCAATGCAAAATTTCAAGCTACACCAAGGAAATGGAAAAAGGAGAAATCACCAACATTTTTACATCTCCAGCCTCTGCTGAGCTTCGTGTAGTGGAGTTGAAATCTTGGTTATTCCCCTTCCTGCTCAAGCCAAATTCAGAGGCAAAATCCCATTTAAGCCCAGGAATTTTGTCCATTTTGTGTTTCAGAAAACCTTTGGAGAAACCCCTGAGTGAGACACATCCTGCAGCTGGCACTTCCTACAGAAAAATGAGAATTTTCAGCAGTGAGGGCAGCTCAGGGAGCCAAAGCTGGGGCACAGATTCCCAAACTCAAGGCTCCTCCTGGCTGAGCTCATTCCTTGTGTCCCACAAGGAAAAATCAGGGATAAGGGAAGCTGAGATTACAACAATAAAAACACATCTAATACAAAAATATAAATCCAGCTTCAGGGAGTGTGTAGTGCATTCCTTCTGATCTTCCAATGATTTTTCCAGGTAAAAAAAAAAAACAAAAAAAATTTAAAATTTAAATTAAAAAGGACCCCCAAACAAACCAACCCCATAAATCCATTCATAACTTTTCAAGTAAGATGGAGAGAAAAAAAAAGTTATTATTTTTTTTTCTGGTGCATTTTTTTTTTAAAAAAGAAGATATTCAGGAGAACTAGTTTATTTTCCTCCCCAAAATTCCACATCCAAAGAAAAAAAACAAAGAGAGCAAACCCCCCTGGGGATGATCAAACCACTGGGTTTACATCAGAGAGCAGCAGGTCTTGATACATAACAACAATATCACTGATAACAGCACTGATTTTCCTCCTGTTCTCAACAAAAGAAAGACAAAAAAAAGACAGGTGGACACTTTATCCTGATGTTTTCCCCAGTTTGAAATGCCCACTTGATGGAAAACAAAGCAGTTTTTGTTCTCCTGCTCCCATAAAAGCCTGAGGAGTCTCCAATTCCCACCTGGAATTTTCTGGCCTTACCCAGAAAGGATTTTTAACCTGTGCTTTGAACATTATTTACCTTGAGGTGGCTTTTGGCAGTGAAAGTTTGGGGATTTTTTAATACTTTTACAAAAAAAAAAGGGTCAGGTTTTATTTTTAACCACACTTTTATTGCCTTTTTTCCCCCAAAAAAACAAACCCACACCAAATCACATCCTAGATTTCTATATTTACACTGCAGACTTCTTAATCTCTTATGTAAATATCCATATTCTGGTGTAATCTCTGGAAAAAAAATGCTATTTATAGCACCCTGCTGCTGCAGAAATCTTCATTATCAATGTAATGCTCGGAGAGAAAAGCAAATCAATTTGCAGAGTTGTCAAACAGCAAGATAAGCACCCAGATTAAAACAATTCCAATTATTTCAAACAAAAAGAAACCTCATTTGTTACAATAATGAAGACCACACACATCCTGTGACCAGAAATTATTTTTTTTTTGATGGGCAGGAGTTATCCCATTTTTTTTTCCACAGCAGCAATAAAAAATGGGTTAAAAAAGGTTTCAAACATTTGGGATTTTCAGTTTTTCTTGGCAGAGAGTTTCTCTTCAGGGCTGACTGGGATGATGCCACTGCACTCTTCTGCCTTGGCCACGGGGTGTTTGACAAAAGCTCTCCTGATGACATCAATGTCCCTCCCCAAATGTTCCATCATGGGGGACACGATGGAAGGAGGGGCCTCTAAGTCTATCAGGAAATACCTGCAATGAGAAACACAGCAAATCAACCAAGATATATGGGCTGGAACAAAAGAAATCAAAATACCTGGGCTGGGGAAAAAAAACCCCAAAAAATAAACCAAAATACCTGGGCTGGAACAAAAGAAACCAAAAAATAAACCAAAAAATAAACCAAAATATCTGGGCTGGGGAAAAAAAAGAAAAGAAAATACCTGGGCTGGAACAAAGTAAACCAAAATATCTGGGCTGGAAAAAAAAGAAACCAAAAAATAAACTAAAATACCTGGGCCGGAACAAAAGAAACCAAAATATCTGGGCTGGAAAAAAATAAAATAAACCAAAAAATAAACCAAAAAATAAACCAAAAAATAAACCAAAATACCTGGGCTGGAACAAAAGAAACCAAAATACCTGGGCTGGAACAAAAGAAATCAAAATACCTGGGCTGGAAAAAAAAAAAACAAAACCAACCAAACAAACCCAAAAAAACAAAAAACAAAAAAAATCCAAAAAAAACCCCACCCAAAATACCTGGAACACCTGGGCTAGAACAAAAGAAGCCAAAATACCTGGGCTGGAAAAAACAAAACCAAACAAAACCAAACAAAACCAAAAACAAAAAAACCACAAAAAACCCCCCCAAAATACCTGAGCTGGAACAAAAAAAAAAATCAAAATACCTGGGCTGGGAAAAAAGAAACCAAAATATCTGGGCTGGAAAAAAATAAAGCAAAATACCTAGACTGGAAAAAAAATAAACCAAAAAATAAACCAAAATACCTGGGCTGGAACAAAATAAACCAAAATATCTGGGCTAGAACAAAAGAAACCAAAATACCTGGGCTGGAAAAAAATAAACCAAAAAATAAACCAAAAAATAAACCAAATAAACCCACCAAAATACCTGGGCTGGAAAAAAAATAAACCAAAAAATAAACCAAAATACCTGGGCTGGACAAAACCCAACCAACCAACCAAACAAAAAAAACCTAAAACCAAAAAAAACCCAAAAAACCAAAAAAAACCCAAAATACCTGGAACACCTGGGCTAGAACAAAAGAAACCAAAATACCTGGGCTGGAACAAAAGAAGCCAAAATACCTGGGCTGGAAAAAACAAAACAAAACAAAACAAAACAAAAACAACAACAAAAAAACACCAAAAAAATAAACCAAAATATCTGAGCTGGAAAAACAAAACAAAACAAAACAAAAAACTGGGCTGGAACAAAAGAAACTAAAATACCTGGCTGGAAAAAAAATAAACCAAAAAATAAACCAAAATACCTGGGTTGAAACAAAAAAAAACCCCCAAAATACCTGGGCTGGAACAAAAGAAACCAAAAAACCAAAATAGCTGAGTTGCAATTCAAGGAGTTTTTCTGGGGGTTTCTTAAATGAGAATTCCTAAGTTTTTTCCTGCTCTGTGAGATTTATTGAAATGAGAATTTCTAAGTTTTTTCTTGCATTTTGGTACCTGGATTGTTTGAAATGAAAGCTCAATGCTGGCTTGATTTAAATGATGAAAAGTTCAGAACTCTGTTGGAATCTGAGCTGGAAAAAACCCCCAGGGATCACCCAGAGCAATCCCAGCAATCCCAGTTTGTTCTCCCAACACTCCTGGAGCTCTGTCCAGCCCTGCTGACCCAAGGAGATTGAGGACTTTGCTTTTTCCTCTTCCCCTCATTCCCACATCCTGCCTTGGGCAGTTTTTCAGACCAGGTGGGATGGCAGGAGCAGCACCTTCCTCCAGTTCCTGAGGGGTTTTTGGGGGAAACATCTCAAGCTCATTCACACACACACAGATTCCTTCCTGCAAGGCTCTGCCTGGAGCTCAGTGCAGATGGGAAAATAAATATTAATAAATAAATCAATAAACACAGCAAAGAGGTGGAATTATCCCAAATCCCATCTCAGATGTGAACACAGCTTCAATCTTCACTGTGCTGGAGCCTGATGAGCATCCAGCAGTGCTGACCTTGGTGGGACTGAACCATGGAATGTCCTGAGCTGGAATAAACCCCCAGGGATCACCCAGTGCCAGCCCCCCCAAAATCCCAGCCTGGGCATCCCTGGCAGCTCCTGGAGCTCTGTGCCCATTCCCTGGGGAGCATCTGGGGGAAGAACCTTGCCCTAAACCCACCCTAAATCCCTCCTGGCCCAGCTCCAGCCTCTCCCAGGTCTCAGATCCCCAGGGAACTCTTTGGTGTCCCCACACTCCCTGTAGGATGCTGAATGTGCCTCCCCACTGATACCTCAATATGCAAAGTTATTTCTGCCATAATTCCCACCCCTGAAGATCTGCACCTCATTCAGGAGCTCAGCTGGAGTTTTCCAGGAGGTTTTTCCAGCTCCAGCTCCAGCACAGCTGAGGGAGCAAAGGGGTGTCCTGCCCTTCCCTGCCCTCTTCCAGCTAGGGGACACAACATCAATTCCTGCCCAAGATCCCACCCAGCCCTGCCCACCCTGCCAGGGAACAATTCCTAATTGCCAAGATCCCATCAAACCCCACTGTGAAGCCATTCCCTGGGTCTTGTCCCTCCATCCCTTGGGAATTGTCCCTCCAAACCTGAGAAAGTGATTTAAAAGTTCTGGTTCCAGCTTTATTGGCAGTGCTGGGTCATTGACAACATTCATAACAAGGATTTGATGGGATTTTGGGAATTAGGAATTGTTCCTGGGAGGGGCTGGGATGGAATTGCCAGAGCAGCTGTGGCTGTCCCTGGATCTCTGGAATGTTCCAGGTTGGACACTGGCACAGTGGGAGGTGTCCCTGGGGACCCAAACCATTCCCTGGATGGGTTTTAAGGTCCCTTCCAGCCCAAACCATTCCAGAATCCCACAGTTCTCCAAGCCCAGTTCCCCAAGGAGCACCACAGCACTCAGAAGTGACAGCAGGATCAGACAGCCCAGTGTCACCCCAAAACTGCCCCTGCAGGAATTCTGGATCCTTCCAAAGCCAACTACAGCAGGAGCACCCCCTGTTCACAAAGGTGATGCTGGAGGGCAAGTCCCCAGGAGCAGAAGGGATCTGGGAATGTGCAGATCAGGAGGTGGAGCTGTGAACAAGCCCTGCTCGTGTCCTTCAGGCTGCTCTGGGTTGTGGTTTTGCATCACATCCCAAATATTGCACCCCAAGAGCCCCGTGGGGCCAGCAATGAGTCAGGCAGCGCTGCTGGATTGCAGAATCCAGCCCTGCCAAACGTGGCAACAGCACTTGTGCTCAGCCAGCACCCTGATGTCACCCCAGCATCCTCCCCAAATCCTCTCCACAAAGTGCAGAATTCCTGATGGGAGGGGTGGGATGGTGAAAAACCCTCGAGCAGAGCCCTGATGCTGAGGCAGGGTGCTCCAGGAGAGGTGCCCAGCTGGAAGGGACAGTGCCTGAATGTCCCTGAATGTCCCTGAATGTCCCTGAGCCAGGACAGGGACACGCTCAGGGCAGTGCCAGCTCAGCCTCAGCAGTCAGGGATTTTGAGGAACAGCTGGAATTTGGAGGAACTCTGCCCCACAGCAACAAAATTTGGCTTTTGGGCCAAATTTTTTTTGCTCACTGGGCTCCAGAGCACAGAGTTGCCATCAGGGTTGGAGTTTGGGGACAGGAACCATTGTCCAGTTTCCTGGATCCCAGCAGGATCCAAGGATGCACCCCCTCAAACCCAGGGGATTCTCAGGTGAATTTAGCAGATGCCACTTGACCTCTCCTCCTTGGGAAGCAGCTTCCAGATCCTGTCAGCCAGCAGGCAGGAGGATGGGGCAGGAATTCAGGAATCCCAGCTGCTGCTTCCTGCCCCCTTCCCTCGCTGATCCATCACCATCCCCAATCCCGTGCAGGATTTAATCCCATTTCTGCCCAGCTCTCATCTGCTGCTTCTCACAGAGCTCCTAAAACGGCAAGAGGGTTGTTTGCTGGTTTTGTTTTTTTTATTTTTTTTTCCCTCCTTCCCTCCAAAGGCTGCTCTGCAACTTTGTGCTTTCTCTGCCATTAGCAAAGGGTGGAAATTTCCACTGACGCACTGTTGATAAGCCAAGGAGGGGGGGAAGGGAGGATGAGCTGTTCCAGCAGATCTGACTCCTCTCAGGAAAGGTATTTTATCAAAACTGCAGGCACTGGGAGCAAGGTGCTGTTTCAAAAACAACCAGCTCTCTCCAACGTGAGCGGGGTTTGCTTCCCTCTGCCACAACAACAAAAAAAAAAAAAAGAAAAGAGAGAGAAGGGAGAAAGAAGCGGCGTTAAAAAAAAAAAGAAATAAATAAATTGGATTTCTTCAGGAAAGAAGAAGGGCTGGAAAAACAATGAGCAGCACAAAGGACAATGAAATCCCTGAGGAGATGGGAGATGTGAACCCCTTCCCCTCAAATCCCCAAATTTTGGGGGTCAGGTTTTGAAACCCTCCAACCTCGATTGCAGGCAGTGATCTCTGACCCCACAAGTGCTGTTTGTGCAGTAAACAACCCCAAATCCAGCCAGGGAAAAATACAGGAATGCAGCAGGGAAAGCACCTCGTTCCTGCACACAGAAATGCAAAAAGCATTTGTGCTCTCTAGGAGTCACCAGGGGAGAAATGCAGGAAAATTCCACTGATTCACCATGAGCCCACAGTTATTTTTGTCCTCCTGCTTGACTGCAAACACAAGGATGATTTAAATGCAGGGGAGCAGACTGGAACACATTAAAACAATACATTAACTCCGAAAAAAATTAAAATATAAGATGGTCTCAAATGAAGGAGGATGTGCCTTGCATATGAGGGAAACAAAAAAAAAAGAATGAAAAAAAAGGAGCCAGGTTTTATTTCTCAAATTTACCATCTTCAAGCCACAAAGTGTTTGAACCTTGACTCCTAAGGATGCTCCAATCTGTTGCTTTCAGGTGGCCAGGGCAGGATTTCAATGAAATGGATGAAAATTCCCTTTGAGATCCTCCTGGAATGCAGATGTGGAGATTTGGGGGCTGGAAGAAGCTGTGGGGTGCCAAGGTTTTGGCCCCAAAAATGTCACCCTGTGTGGAGGATCTGAGGAAAAGGAAATGTTGTGAGGTGAAAGGAGCAGAAAACACCAAGAGGGAACCACAGCAGGTGCAGGAGGAGCTCCACGTTCTCCTCACCAAGGTAACTTCACAAAAATATATATATTTTTTTATTTTTTATTTTTAGGACCATGGAAATGGGGGAATTTGCTTGGCCCCTCCTCAGCAGGGCAAGTCCATGATCAGGATTGCCAGAAGGATGAGTGCAGCTTTTGGCTTTTAAAAATATTGCAGTGCAAATTCCTTGAGAATCTGGGAAGGACTAGAAGAAAAAGTTGGAATTGAATGACCAAACTGTGGCACAGCAATGATGGGGATGATCCCCAGAGACCCCAGAATGGCATTTCCCAAATTCCATCCATTTCATCCCATTAGCTGCTGCTCAGCTAATTAAATCATGGAATCATTAATGTTGGAAAAGACCTTCAAGGCCATTGATGTGCCTCAAGCCCACCCTACATGGTGCTAAAACCCAATGAAATTAAATATTTAAAGACAGTTAAGAAAATAAAAAGATTAAAAATAAGATTTTAATTTAATCCCTCTCCCCCCCATCCAAATGGATCACCAAGCCCAGTGGGCACCACACTCAGGCAAGGAGCTTGCACAAGGATTTGGGGAATTGTGATGCCAACTTTGCCCTCTAAAAAAGCACCAAAATTCCAAAGTGCACTTCCACAGGTGAGGTGGAAAGGGAAAAAAAAACCCAAACAACAAACCATCCCAACCATGTCAGGGCTTTGATCCTTGGGGCACATCCACACTCCCAATGTGAAGAATTTGGAGGCTGAGTAATGGTTGAAGTCATCAATGAAGAAAGCCCCATCTAGTGGAAGAAGACAATCAATTGAGCAGAAAATAATTCAGATGTGCATAAATCCACAAAATTTTCCAGCTGCTTTTGTCCTCACCCAAGTGCACTGAGAGCCAGGACCCAAACAGCTCAGGGTGCTCTAAAATCCAAACAGCAACAAGAAGTTGGGTTGGGCATTAATTTAATTTATTTTGAGGGGGATTAAGTAAGGAAAGATTGCAGCTCCTTTCATCTGGGTTTTGTTTTGCCCTCTTTGGTCTTCAAGAGCCGTGAAAAGCATCAAGAGGCTCCACTTGAGCAAGGCCAAGCAGGTTTGGAGAATAAAATCCTTTAAGTCTGCATAATTTGGGGTGGATAAAGGGTGGGGAGAGGATTGTTCCACGCTCCAGAGAACAGCCCTGACCCTACCCATGATTGCAGCCTTGCACACCAAGGCAATCCAGCTGCATCCAGGCAATTTGGGGATGATCAGAGGGCACCTCGACCTCTCCCATCCACGTGGAAAATTTCATCCTGCCACGAGCTGGGGGAGGAATTGTGCAACTCCCTGAGCTCAGCTGCTCTGTGGGGAGAGATAAAGACTGAACATGGAGCAGAATTTCCATGGAAATGTCAATAAAAGGTGTCCAGAGAGGTTGTGCATGTCTGGAAATGTCCAGGTTGGAGCAACATGGGACAGGGATCTTCAAGATCCTTCCAACCCATTCCAGGATGGGCAATTCTTCAATTCTTCCTCTCAGTAACCATCCCTTCCTGCTGGTTCAGCTCCTGGAATCAAGAGCCTTTCCTGGAATTTCTGACCCCCCTGGATGCTCCTTGGTATCCCCTGATCCTCAGGGATCCTGGAATTCACCTCCTGCAGAAAATCCCCCGGGCATGTGTGAAGATAAACTGCCCAAAATTAAATTCCTGGGTGATCATTCCTGATTAACTCCCCAGACTGGATGGTAATTCCTGATAAATTCCCCAAAATGAAATTCCTGGATGATAATTCTTGATTAACTCCCCACACTGGATGGTAATTCCTGATAAACTGCCAAAATGCAATTCCTGGGTGATAATTCTTGATGAATTCCCCAAATTGAATGGTAATTCCTGATAAATTCCCCAGATTGGATGGTAATTCCTGATGAACCCCCCAAATGCAATTTTTGGATGATAATTCCTGATCAACTTCCCAAATAAAGTTTCTGGATTATAATTCCTGGTAAACTTCCCAAATGCAATTCCTGGATGACAATTCCTGATAAACTCCCCAAACTGGATGATAATTCCTGATGAACTGCCAAAATGCAATTCCTGGATGACAATTCTTGATGAATTCCCTAGATTGGATGGCAATTCCTGATAAACTCCCCTAACTGGATGGTAATTCCTGATAAATTCCCCAAATGCAATTTTTGGATGATAATTCCTGATAAATTTCCCAAATACAGTTTCTGGATTATAATTCCTGGTAAACTCCCCAAATGCAATTCCTGGATGATAATTCATGATGAAATCCCCAGACTGGATGACCATTCCTGATAAATGCCCCAAAACTGGATGATAATTCCTGGTAAACTCCCCAGATTGGATGATAATTAATTCCTGATGAACTCCCCAAATGCAATTCCTGGATGATAATTCCTGGTAAACTCCCCAGTTTGGATGATAATTCTTGATAAATTCCCCAAAAGCAATTCCTGGATCATAATTCCTGGTAAACTCCCCAATTTGGATGATAATTCTTGATAAATTCCCCAAATGCAATTCCTGGATGATAATTCCTGATGAATTCCCCAAAATGCAATTTTTGGATGACAATTCCTGATCAACTCCCCAGACTGGATGATAATTAATTCCTGATGAACTCCCCAAATGCAATTCCTGGTGGTAGCTCCTGATAAATTCCCAAAATGCAATTCCACAAGAACAAAAGCAAGCCCTGGGTTTGCTATTTCAGAGAACACGGGGGCTGAGGAGACAACTGAGAGTGAAGAGAAAACAAAAAGATGAAGAGGCAAAGCAAGCAAACAGCAAAAGAAAATTGCCATCTTTTCAAAATCAAATCTGAAAGCAAGAAAAAGACCAGCAAGGCAGTGGAAAACTGGCAAATGGAACATGGAAATTGTGATGAAGAATCAGAGTTTTGTTGGAGAACTCATAAATCATGGAATGGTTTGGGTTGGAAGGGAATTGAAACTCATCCCTCCCACTGTCCAAACCCATCCAACCTGGCCTGGGACACTCCCAAATGTGCAGCTCAGTAAATAAAAGTGAATGAAATGATAGAAATGTGGGGAGGGAGGTGTAAAACACTCCCCTGTTCCAGGCAGGTTGAACAGAGGGAATCCCACAGATCCCAAACCAAGGGCAAGGTGCTCCATCAGTTCCCAAACCCTGAGCAGGCTTTGGTCCAGAAAAAAATAAAATAAGAATGGAAACAACATTGGATGGGGGCTAAAAAGCACTAAAAACTCAAATTCCAACCCCCAGTATTCCAAGTTTCACCTCCAACCCCCATCCCAGCTCCTGAGATTTCAAATTCCTGATCTGCAATGTGTGAATCCTAATTTTTTTTTCTTTTTTTTTTTTTTTTTTTTTTAGCCCTGAGCAAAGCTGCTCTGCTGTCCTCAGGCAGCCCCAGCCTGGAGAGGATTTGTGCTTCTGGAGCACCTCAAACAGGGGCAGAGTTGAACATTCCTTCAATTCAAAAGCTGGCACACACCTCATTTAAATCAGTTTGGTTTTGTTTGTGCCAGGCACAAACATCCCCTGGGACCAAAAAAATCACCAAGCACCTTCAAAGCAATTTCAGGGCAGCTCATTAATAACAAGTGGTGGCGAGCACAAGAAATGCTTGGCACAAATCTGGTGCCCAGCAGGAGAGAAAGGTTGGGAATGTTTATTTAAATACATTTCTTCCCCTGGTTTTTCACAGCCCTAAATTTCTATACCTGGAACCTGGTCCTTGTCACATTTTATTCACCCACAGGATTAATTGTTACAATTTCAAAGCATTCTCTGAAATACTTAAACCCCAAAATATTCCTGTTCCACTGTGAATAAAATAGATGTGAATGAGTGGCTGCTTCAGTTTAAAGATCAGTAAATCAGGGATTGAAAAGTTTGATTCTTTAGATGAATCCACATAATTCCCAAAACTGAATTTTCATAATGACCTACAGGCAAAAATTGTCAATATTAGGTGTTCCAAAAAAATAAAACAAAAGGAGGAGGATGCCCAGAGTGATGCATTCAAGAGGAAAAAAAAAATAAATTTTAACAGCTCCTCAATGAGCAGAACTTCCTGAGAGGGAATAATTCATTGTTGGTGGGATCTGAGGTGTTGAGGAGAATAAAACTGCTCCTGCCAGTGACAGCTGGGGGAAACCTGTTTTACACACAAGTGCCAGAAAATCCCTTTTCTCTGTGAAGTCTCTTGGATATTGTTCAGTTTGTAACATCCCTGTAATGCACTTTATATCCACTTTATATCCACAATATCCCAGATGATGCTGGAGCACTCCAGAACTCAGGAAAAAAAAATAAATCCCTTTTTTAAGGACAAACCATCCCTCCTGCTGATTTATGAATTTGTATTTTCTACTTTGACTTTTTCCCTATCTCTAAAATCACCACCAAGACCTGCACAAGCTTTGCCCTGAAAATCATGGAATGGTTTGGGTTGGGAGGGAAGTTCCAGATCATTCCACCAGCCCAGCTTAGTCCAAGCCCCCATTCCATTCATTTTTATATAATTATATTTGATTAATTTTCATATAATTCACCAGCCAGAAAGTCCAAGGAAATAATGGATTGAGTGTCCATCCCAAATCTCCAACTAACTACATGCTACAGGAAAATAAATCAGTTAAAGCTCTAAGAGTCAGAACAATTTAAAAAAGAAATAAATTTAAAAATATTAAAACCTCCAACAAGCAAAAAAAGTCAAAGCTTTGGAAGATTCAAGATGCTTCCCCAGACACTCATCTGAATTCTCACAGGAGCCTTTTGAATTAATTCAGAATAAGCCAAGACTAAGGAGAAGTGAAATATTCTGGATTACCCAGTGTCCCACTCCTGCTCCAAAAGGGACACAGGAAAATCAGAAATTGGCTGGGAGGGAGAAAAGATTCCAGGATTTCATTCCAGGAGCTTAGGGAGCTGTATGGAAAAGTTGTTTATTTTCTTTTTAACTTTGTCCTATTAAAAAAAAAAAAAAGAAAAAAAAAAGATTTTTTACAGCTGCTGTAAACTGGCTGATTTTATAAGGTGGCTCAAAAGCTGACTATTGATGGATAATGTTTGATTTCCTGAATCTTTTATTTTCTCATATAAAATACTGCATGCAATCCACACTGCCTGTCCATGGAGCTGCAAATTCCACAGGAAAATCTCCTGGAATCCAACCCCTGGAATTCCCAGATGCTGCCACTGCTGTGGAATCTGAGATCCCAAAGAAAGGCACAGAAACATTTCCTGCAGCACCTCTGAATCCTTTCTCCTCTCAACAAACCAGGGAATCTATGAGGTGTCACAGCCAGGGACAGATCCCAGGGCAGGGCAGGAACCCCAGAAATATTTGGGAATATCTGACCTGGGAGGTGGAGGAGGAGAGGAGGAGGATTTGATCTGATGCTTTCCTGCCTGCAGGCTGCAATGCCCTGGGATGTTCAGTTCCAGGTTGGACACTGGGACTGGGACAGTGGGAGGTGTCCCCATGGCAGGGGTGGCTCTGATGATCCCTAAAATCCCTCCCAACCCCAACCATTGTGTAATTCCATGGTACAGGAAGGCAGAACCAGCCCTGAGCCAGGGTTAGAGGGTGCCCTGAGGTACAACTGACCCTCACTCATCAGATCCTTTCAGTCCCCAAATTCCCAAGGACAATCAGGGTTTGTCATTCCATGGGAACGACCTTGGCACCACAACATTCCCTGAGCAGAGAGCACCAGAGCAGATGGGACATTTCTGTCTGGGAGATCTGGAAAGAGGATGGAGCATGATTTGGAACTGACTTGAGCAATCCTGACCTGCTCTGCCACCCTTAAATTCAGTTCTAATTCAGCTCTGAGTGTGTCTTAACAAAGCTGGGCTCAGGGTGTGTCAGGCACCATTGGTTGAGGGTTTTGCACCCCAGTATTTCTGATTCTTACATGAATTAGTGAAAAGAAAATCCCCACAGAAACATCCCAGAAACATCTGGCAAGAGGCTCCTCCATGAGAAAAGAGCCCCATCCCCACCAAACTGGGTTTTACAGGTGCCCAGCCCAGAACTCCTGGATGCTGAGCCAGGAGTGTTTTCCCAAGGGCTCCATTGGTTTGGGATTCTCCCTGGGCTTTGCCAAGGTGTCCCCAAGGTGCAGGGTTGGTGACCAGTTCCTGCAGGGACTGTCCCCACATTTTTGTTCTCCTTCTGCCACTTCCCCTGGAGGATCAGCAGCTGCAGGGGATGGTGAGGATTCTTCCAGGAGAAGATTTGGCAGCTGTGGCTGCCCCTGGATCCCTGGAATGTTCAGTTCCAGGTTGGACACTGGGGCTGGGACAGTGGGAGGTGTCCCTGCCATGCTGGGGTGGCTCTGGGTGGGATTTGAGGTCCCTCCCAACCCAACCCAATCCCTGACCCCACTTCAGGCACTGCCCCTCTGCCTGTTTTGCTCTCCTGCTCCATATGGATTATATTTTTCTACAACCATGCCTTGACCCTGCCAATTTTGCAATGTAGGATGAAATCCTGTTGCATGCCCATGGGAGCTGAGAAATTCTTGTCTCAAGACAGAATTAGTGATTACCTCATCCTGCTGTCAGAGCAGATGCATTTTACAAACATTAAAGCCTTTTGCAAGGGCAGAGCAAGGAGCTGGTGCTTCTCTCCTTGTGCCAGTGGGGATTTGAGGCAGAGGGATGAAATTCCACTCATTTTGGGTGCTCTAGTGAAGAGGTTAGATGACAGATTTTGGCTTTTGGTTCTTCAACAGAAGACAGGAACCAGCATCTCCAGGACTTTGGAGAAGAGATGAAGAGAAGCCATTTCTCCAGGGAGGAATTCCTCCTCAGCACCCACTCTGGCAGTGGGAACCCATCCCCCTGTCTGTCACTATATTTTTTTGGAGAAAAGTCCCCTTTCCTTGTTTTTCTGGTGTCCCTGAAGGTTCTGCAAGGGCTCTGATGTGTCCCTCAAGTTCCTCCTGCCCAGCTGATGGAACAGGAGTGTGCTGGGCATTCCCTTCCCCTGGCAGCTCTCAGCATGCCCAGCTGGCAGGAGCACCACAAGGTGCTCAGAAGAGGGAATGAGAGCAGGAATCACCCCTGGAGGGCTGATCCCAGAAGGATTTCACAGCAGCCCAGGGTTCAGTCCCATTTCTCATGTTTCCATAAAACTCAGGAGTCCCTTAAACATCCTGAAGTGAGGGGCTGGGACACCTGGGGGTGACACCTGGGCAGGAGAAGCTCCAGGGAGAGCTCAGAGCCCTGCCAGGGCCTGAAGGGATCCAGGAGAGCTGAGAGGGACTGGGGACAAGGGAGGGAGGGACAGCACACAGGGAATGGCTTCTGTAGGGTTTGATGGGATATTGGGAATCAGGAATTGTTCCCTGGGATGGAATTGCCAGAGCAGCTGTGGCTGTCCCTGGATCCCTGGGATGTTCAGTTCCAGGTTGGACATTGGGACAGTGGGAGGTGTCCCTGCCATGGATGGGGTGGAAGATGAGCTTTAAAATCCCTCCCAGCCCAAACCACTCCATGATTCTGGATTTTATCAAACCCAAAAACCGTGTCAGAAACACAACCAAGTCTTACAGGGCACCTAAACTTGATAATTGATAATGAACATTGGAGGAAAGGAACCCATCCTGCCAACCAGCAGACAAAGTTCAGCTTTTATCAGCAAACTGCCTAAAAATAGTTATTTAAAAAAAAATAATAACATTGTTTATGTTGGGGAAAGTTCTGCAGGCCTGGGACTACAAAAAATACGATTGAAAAGCAACACAAAAGTGACACCACTCAGAATAAAACACACAGAACACTCCAAGCAGGACACACACCCCCCCCCCAACAGCTCCCAGATCCCCCCTGAACCCCAAAAAACCCCAGGAACACCCAGGGCTTGTTGCTGCTGTGCATTTTCAGCAGCAGGGAGGAAGGAAAAGGCAGCACCACGTACCCCCCTCTCTTGTGGCGCTCCTTGTGCTTGGAGATTTTGTAAGGCAGAGCTCTCTCCCCCAGGTTCTCCAGGCTCCTGACAATGGCTCCTCTCTCCAGCAGAGCCTCAACGGTGCGTCTGAGCACGGCAGCTGTCTCAGGCTGGGGAAAAAAGGGAAGAAAAGTGAGAAATGGATAGAAATTCTGCTGCTGTTATGTGGGAGAAAGGACAGCTGTGCTTGCACGTGGTGCTGCAAGCCAAGGAGACAAAGTGGAAGCATTAGGGAGAGAAGTTTTGTTTTCCTGCCATTTCCAAATCTAAAGGAAATGAGTTCATGGGTTTGACTCACCTGGAATCACTTGGTCTGAGCCTGGCACAGTCAGTATTCCTAGCAAAGGGAAATGATGGATTTGGAGCAGTTTTGGGGTCCTTGCACTGTTGTTGTTCATTAATATTTAAAGTGAACAGTGTGGGGAAAACACAAATCCATGGCTTGATATGGAGACAACCATTAGCACAGAATTATTTCTGTTGTTATTTACACTGCAGTGTGTGACTCTTAAGGGAACCATGGGATGTGCAGGGCTGGAAGGGACCCACAGGGATCACTGACCCAGCTCCACACCCCAACAACCCCTGTGTGTCCCTGCAGCACTGTCCAAAGCTGCTGGAGCTCTGTCCCCATTTCAGGGAGCTGTGGAGAGCACTGAGGTCCCCCCTGACAGACCCTTCCCAACCTCCATGCAGATCCAAATTAAATTAAATAAAATACTGTTGGGTAAACTGCCTGCCCTCCATCCCTCACCCCCCAAATGACACAGAAGCTTTTTGTCTCTTTTCCACATGCCCAGGGATCAGCACATTCCCTGAGTGGCTGCAAGGCCAAGCTGAGGTGCAATTTCTAAACACAAGGAAGCCAAAGCTTGGAGCCCCATGTATTTAAAAACAAAACCAGAGAGAAGGAACAAGAAAAGAAAGCCACAGATTTCTACATTCAGGATTGTAAAATGTGCAACCATCCCCACTTGTGGCCATACTCTGAAAACATCAACTAATTGTTGGGTTGGAGAGCTTGTCACTATAATCCCTCTCATTCTCCCTCTCCCAAAATTGCCATGGTTTATCCTGGCTTGCCTAAAGCCATCGCCCAAACTAAAAATAAGCTGAACTCTGCTAACCAAGAGATCCACAGACACAGGTTCCTTGGTTTGCCTCAGAGCCAGCCCACTTGGGACAGAGGAAATGGGCCTGCCTGGCTCCCAGCTCAGGAGCCACAACATTTTTTCCTGAACAGCCAGCATTAATTCTAGTCCCAGATCCCAGCTCTAATTCCAGAGCCCAGCACTAACTCCAGTCCCAGATCCCAGCTCTAATTCCAGTCCCAGATCCCAGCTCTAATTCCAGAGCCCAGCTCTAATTCCAGTCCCAGATCCCAGCTCTAATTCCAGATCCCAGAGCCCAGCACTAATTCCAGTCCCAGATCCCAGCTCTAATTCCAGTCCCATATTCCAGCTCTAATTCCAGTCCCAGAGCCCAGTTCTGATTCCAGTCCCATATTCCAGCTCTAATTCCAGTCCCAGATCCCAGCTCTAATTCCAGTCCCATATTCCAGCTCTAATTCCAGTCCCAGATCCCAGCTCTAATTCCAGACCCAGATCCCAGCTCTAATTCCAGTCCCAGATCCCAGCTCTAATTCCAGTCCCAGATCCCAGCTCCAATTCCAGTCCCAGAGCCCTGGGGAGGGAAGAGGAGCCAATGGAGCTGCTGCTGCTGCAGAGGGGACAGGGCAGAGCTCCAGGAGCTGGATGGGTTGGAATTGCAGCTCTGGACACCCCTCCTGCCCCCAGTGCAAACCAGAGCCATTCCAGCTCTGCCCCTGGAGCTGGGGCAGTGACCTGGCCACAGCAGTGTCACAGGCTGTCCCCTTGTGCTGGGAAGGTGCAGAACCCTGGGAGGGCTCAGGCTGGATCCCAGGGCTCAGCTGGGATCACCCCAGGGCACAGGCACAGCTCTGTGGATATTCTGGAATATCCAGGGAGGAGACTCCAGCCCCTCTCTGGTCCCTGCCCAGGGCAGGAGTTTGTGCCTCCTGTGCAGGGGAATTGCTGGGCTCAGCCCCTGGACAATGGGACAGTGGGATGGAGCAGAGCCTGGGCCCTGCTCTGCCCTCCCTGCACACAGGGACACACACAGGGACACACAGACAGGGACAGCAGGGACAGACAGGGACAGACAGGGACTGAAGGCCCTGGAAGAAGGAACCAAAGGATTTTTGTCTACAGATCCAAATTCCCCACTCCTCCACCTATCTCAGACCTGCCCAGAAGGAATCTGTGAACTCCAGAGTTGCCACCAAGCCAAACACAGCCCCTGGTGTCACACCTGCCACAGCTGAGGGGACACCCTGAGCACTTTGTCCAGTCCTGGCTCCTGCAGGAGAGCCCTGGAGGGGCTGGAGCGTGTCCAGGGCAGGGAACGGAGCTGGGGAAGGGGCTGGAGCCCCAGGAGGGGCTGAGGGAGCTGGGAAGGGGCTCAGCCTGGAGAAAAGGAGGCTCAGGGGGGACAGCAGCAGCAATTTCCCCATGGAAAGGGAGCTCAGGGATTGGAAGTGCCCAGGGAGGTTTGCAGTGCCCATCCCTGCATGTGTCCCAGAAATGTGGCTCTGGGGATGTGGTTTCAAGGTGAGCACAGCACTGGGGCTGGTCCATGGCTGGACTGGATCATCCTAAATGTCATCTCCAAGCTCAGCAATTCTGTGATTTCTGGCCTCTCCTCTCTCCTCAGGGGTGTGTCAGCTTCAGCACAACCCCACCCAGGAGCTGTTCCATGCAGAGCTGGGCTGCCCCATCCCTTCCCCCCAGGATTAAAGCCACAAATATCCCAAAAGAAACACCAAAGCAGCACCAAGCACCTTGTCCTGAGGGGATGTTGTGTGCCAGAGGGAATAAAAGTGCTCCCATGGGTTCTGTCTGTCCCACAGGACCCATCTGGCAACCAGCAAGGGTCTAAAGAAAGGGGAACTGCAAAAAAAAATGGGAATTCATTAGCCATGAAGCTCCAAGAGACACAGCAAAGGTGGAAACAAAGCCTTTGGAATGTTGGTGCCTCCTAAAAAATGAGGAGCCACCCACCTGGAAGCAGAGCTGGGTGAAAGGACTCAGCTCCACTGCTCCTTTTTCCATCTCATTCTCCTAAGAAAAGTCCAAGGGACAGAAAATCCAGCATTGACAATAAAAAAGCTTTGCCAACCACCAAAAGCTCCTCCAAGAAGAGTCTTTTGGAGAGAGAAAAGGAAGCAAACACCAAATCCTCAGTACTTTTAGGGCTAGGACAGTTCTCAAATTCTTCTGGCCACTTGCTCAGTCCAACAGGAAACATTTAAAGTCAGTGGGCACATCCCAAATTATGAGCAGGAATAATTCCATCCCAATTATCCCTTCAGTGCAGTAACAGCAGGATAAAATTATGTCTGTTTTTGGTTGCTCAGCAGTTACAAAAGGTTGGTCTGGGATTATTCACTGAGGTGGAAATCAAAGAAGGAAAAATCCACCTTTAGAAGGAAACTGCAATTCCAAGCAGCAAAACTAAGGGGAAAAACCATCTCCTTGCTGTCATTTACTATAACATCAGAAATTATTAGTGAAAATTATAAAGAACTCTGCAACTACTGTAAAAGCATCAACAACCCAGAGCAGCAGCCCCAGGTCAGGTCCAACCACTCAGGGCACTCAGGAAAGGTCAAAATCCAGGTAAATGCAGCGTTCCAGGGAAACAGAAGATGTGGGAGCTGTGCTGAACCCCTGGGGAAAATGGGCTGTGCTGGGAACTGAGCCATGAAATGGGAGGACTCCCAAAAGCTGCCTGGAAGTTCAGGGCTGGGGAGGGACCTCAAATCCCACCCAGAGCCACCCCACCATGGCAGGGACACCTCCCACTGTCCCAGTGTCCAACCTGGAACTGAACATTCCAGGGATCCAGGGGCAGCCACAGCTGCTCTGGCAATTCCATCCCAGGGAACAATTCCTAATTCCCAATATCCCATCAAACCCTACAGAAGCCATTCCCTGTGTGCTGTCCCTCCCTCCCTTGTCCCCAGTCCCTCTCAGCTCTCCTGGAGCCCCTTCAGGCCCTGGCAGGGCTCTGAGCTCTCCCTGGAGCTTCTCCTGCCCAGGTGTCACCCCCAGGTGTCCCAGCCTGGCTCCAGAGCAGAGGAGCAGCTCCATGGCCTCCTCTGGACTCATTCCAACATTTCCACACCTTTCTTGTCCTAGAGTCCCAGACTTGGATCAATCCAGGGCCAGCTGGGTGCAGGGACAGAGGTTTCTGTCTCAGGTGCTCCTGGCCATGACAACCTTTCCATGTTCCCATCCCACACTGAGTGAACACAAAAGCAGGAGAGGCTACTCCAGAAATGGCAAACAGAAAGTTACAGCAGGCTCCTGGGGGGGAAGTGATCAAAATTACTGCTGAATTAAAATTAACACTCCTTCCTCAAAACAGAATTTAATTAGCATTTGAATGGTGTGTAAGCAAAGAACCAGAAGTGAATATGAAGCCCACAGACCCTGAAGCAGAAGAAACTTTTAAAACTCAAAGTGATGCTTGAACTCTTCTGTTCCCAAATCCACCTTTCTTCTTCAAAGAATCTAAAGTCTATGATGGATCTTTTTAAATTTAAACTCAACTTTTAAGATCAAAGGAAATTATAGAAGAAATTAAACTAAAATCTAAGGAATATAAGTACTCTATAAATACCAACTCACAGCTAAATTAAAACATCAATTCCAACACTGATATTAATTCATTTTACAGAGCTGAAAGTCTTGAGAATTTCTACAAAGAAGCCTATAAAGGTGCCTTTTAAATCTGAAATAAACAGCAACCAAATCCTCCATAATTCAGGGTCATTTCAATGGTTTATTACTAGAAACTGTTAAAGAGACAATTGGCCACAACATCACAGAGGGGTTTGGGTTGGGAGGGATTTTAGGGATCACCCATCCCACCCCTGCCATGGCAGGGACACCTCCCACTGTCCCAGGGTGTCCCAGCCCCAATGTCCAACCTTGGGCACTGTCAGGGAAGGGGAGTCCTCAACCTTCCAGGCAGAACCAACTCAGAATCACTTAAAACTCAGAATTAATTAAACACCTTCCTTAAAACTCCAGAAACTCCAAATCTTCTGACCACAATACATTCTAATCAGGGCTTCAATGTAACACTGCAAAATTCTCCTTATCAGAAACTTGCTCCAAAAGAGCTCCCCCAGAACTCCAAGCTGTGTTCCTGCCATGATGTGAAAATATTGCATCAAGTTTACTTTGTTCATTAAGAGTGGAAAGGAAAAATAATGAAATTGAAACAAAAAAAAGACATGGAGGGAGCATCCCCCCTTATTCCTGTTTAATAGACTGGGGCTGGGATGTCCCCATGGTCACTTGGGGTCCAATTTCCCAGAATTAGAGAATTCTGGAATCCCTGGGGCTGGAAAATCCCCCCCAGGTCATCCATTCCCAGCTGTCCCCACCTTGTCACCCTGAGTGCCACCTCCAGGTGCCACCTGCAGGGATGGGCACTGCAAACCTCCCTGGGCAGTGCCAATCCCTGAGCTCCCTTTCCATGGGGAAATTGCTGCTGCTGTCCCCCCTGAGCCTCCTTTTCTCCAGGCTGAGCCCCTTCCCAGCTCCCTCAGTCAATAAAAAACCTTCCCCAGCACATTTTGAGGAGCACAGCTGTGGTCTCACTTTTGCAGAGCATCCTTGGCTCTGCAGCAGAAGGTTTAGGGTGGAAATCACAAAGTTTTCACCAAGTGAAGAGGGGATCTCACCAATTCCTTGCTCAAATTCTGTCAGATCAATCTTGGGATACAAAAAGCTGCCTCACCAACGGGGGCCAGGTAAATATTAAAAATCACTGCTGACAGAGGGTTACAAACATCATAACCTGAATTATCTTCTACCACTCCACCAACACCTCAAAAACAAAACCCAAAACACCCAAAAGCAAATCCCTGAGTACAACCTGATTAAAGTGGAGAGAGAATGCCCAGAGGTGAAACCTCCTGTTCCCTTTCCCAGCACCAGAACATCCCAGGGAAACTGGGGCAGCCCCATCCCAGGAGGGGAATGAATTCCCTGCAGGATAAAATCCTCACTGGCAGCACCTCCGTGGGATTTTCCACACCAATCCTGCCCAGAACCCACCTGGGCCAAGCCCCAGAAATCCCAAAAAAGCAGGAAACTGGGCAGTGAGGCTTGGCCAACACAAACAGAACCAGCTGGTGACAAAGAGGCTGCTTGAACCTCTTTGGGAATCACTGACCTGGAAAGCAGCTCACTGAGCAAACACCTCATAAACTAATTACAGAACCAGTTAATTAATAGTTAACTCATGGAAACGCTCCCTCCTGGAAATCACAAATCCACACCAAGTTTGTAAGGCAGGAAAATGCTGATTTTTTTCATCCCAAATCCAAAGTTTCCTCTTTAAAAAAGTTTCTTACCCTCCCCTTGAAACAAACAACAGCAAAACTTCCATTTTTCCTTTACAGCACAGCAGCAAAAGAAGAGAAGAAATGAAAAATTGGGGTTAATTCATTTTCTCTGCAGCCTTGCCACAGGTTTTGCTAACACTCCATCTCCAAAGGAATGTGAACCCCAAATTTAACACCAGGCCTGGCCCTGTCCTTGCTGAGCCACCAACACTGGACAAGGAATCCACAATTCCCACCTCGATTCCTGAGTAAGGGGGGGACAGGGATGAGGAGAAGGCAGTGGGAGATTCAGGGCTCTGCTCACACAATGTGCTGATGTTTGAACTCCAGAATCAATAAGAGGGTGCTGGTCCCACTCAAGAACTGCTTCAGCAGCAGCTGAACAGGATATTTGAAGATAAAATAAAAAGAAATAAATGGAATTTTGCACAATATCCGAGCGGATTCCTTGGCTAAAGGGGGGTTCATTCCAGTTTTGTGCCCTGAGCCCACCCCAGTCCCATCTCCCAAAACCAAACTCAGGATTTGAGATCCTGAACTTGCAATTTAAAGAACCCAGTTTGGCTTTGCCTCTGGAATCATTTTTCCCTAGAGGGACGCAGGGAATACTCAAAGTAAAATACTCCAAAACAGCTCCACAAATCTCTGTTCTGCTGGGTTGGTCGGTTTGGTGTTTGGTTTTTTTTTTTGTTTTGTTTTTCTCTATTTTTATTGAAACTTTGTACAGAAGTTTGAAACATTTCCATACAATACTTTGAGACAGGACAAAATGCCATGGTAAAGGAATGTAAACTGCAAGAAACACAGTCTGAAAGTATCCAAATACTCTCTAATAAGAGTTTTTAGTTTGAAGACTAATGCAGGAGGCAAAATAATATGCATACAGTATACAAAGAACAGTATACACAGGGCCAGCAATGCTAACTATGAAAATTTTGCATCAGATTTACTTCAAAGATTGATAGCAATATGATAATTCTATACACTAGACCAAAATTAATTTATCATACATCGTTTCTATGACAAAAAGCTTGTCATTAAGGACAGTAGCAACTTACAATATAATTAAGCTGTATTAATCTCATTAACACTTCTAAATCTATATTCCTACTACAGTAAAGGTTTTTTTTTTTTTTTCAGTATATTGTCTTATAAGATCTTAACAGACCTTTAAATAACACTTTACCAAAAGAGACCTGGATCCATTATAGAGATCTTATCTACATGCCCATTTGGCTTTTTTCCAAAAAAACAACCAAGGGACAAGGAAAAAGGCAGGTTTCAAATGCTATATGATATCATTTGGTTTTGGTCTGAAATGTATTTTAGAGAGTTTAAAAAAAAAAACCAACAGAAAAAAGGCAGTTCATTAACTGGTATTTTATATAAAATCTGCAGAAAAATACAACAGCAACAAAACCCAAAAAATACTTCACAGATATCTAAAAAAACATTTTTTCTCAGAGATACAAGGTAAAGCAGCATCACTTTGACACTGTGCTTTAAAAAAGAAGATGATGAATGAAGAGACTGCTCGAGTGAGATTAGAAAATTTTGCTTTCTTCTTGAAGAAGACTACTAACATTTTGCACAGCAACTATTTTTATAACCACCTCATTTGAAAAGCGTGTACTCCTAGACACAGAATTGTCATTTCACCGCCGGTTTTGCTCAAAGTGTTCTGACTTTACACAGTGGAACTGAGAATGCCAAGTGTCACCAGATGTCACTATACCATGAGTTCAAGATTGGAACAGAAGTGAAGCAAATGCCTTGAAACCAACACCAGGAAAGAAATCAAAGAGAAAGTGTTTTGTAAACAAAACAAAACCGCTTTGCAAAAAAAAAACCCAAAAAAAACCCCAAGAGTTCAGAGATCTCACAGTGAAATCAGAAATTCTAATTATGTATGTTTTACATTCTAGGACTACTCTTTACCTTAGGCCAATTAAAGCACATTAAACCATTTAATTATATACAAACATTTTCTTTAAAAAAAAACAAAAAAAAAAATTAAAACATTGCACAGAAGTCTGCTTTTAACATCACATAACAAGGTTAGTTTTATTTTCAAAACAATTACATTTAAGGGCACAGAACATACAGAATACCAAATTAACAGATGAGTAATTTTGCTTCTCTGTACATGCTAAATCCAAAGATTTCCTTGAGAAAGCTGGAGCTTGGCAACTCCAGCTTCTTCCATGTCTCCTGTTCTCCCAAAGGGAGCAATTCCCAACACCTCCTCTATCTCAGGATTTAAAAAAATAGATATATAAAAAAAATAAAGCTGTTTTAAAGTTGTAAGCATCTTTTAAGTGCTGGCAGAGCTCCCTGGGTGGCTCTGGCCCCTCCACTGTAACCTTGTGGAAATAAATCCTTTTCTCTGCTCGGTTACAGGGCTCATGACTCTCATCAGAAGTCTCATCTTGGCCCTTCTGGGATCAGGGAACACACAAGTGGAGAAGTAAAAAATACACAATATAAGGAATATACTGAAGGCCATCTTTATTTCTTACAATCTTGCACTGTTTCCTTTCCCTAAAAGCTAAATAGGAAAAAATATTTTAAAAAAAAAATAATTAAACAACAAAAAAGCCTCTAAACTTTGGCAGAGAATAGCATCAAATCAGCCATTTAAAAAAACTTAAATAAAAACAGTCTCCCAAAATGTACTATGAAACTCTCAAGAAGCCTCTTCTTTTTTATTTTATTTTATTCTCTTTTTTAAATAAAAGGCTTCTACCACTTCCAGGAGCAAAATTCAAATATCTTACCAGAAAAAAAATAAGTTAAGGGAAGTAACAAGAAGAAAAAAAAAAAAGCTGTCATTCCAAACTCAGTTTTCCAAGACTTGTCATCCTAAGCTCAAGGCAATAATAAATAAAAAACCCATTGCTGCAAGACAGAAGCACAACCAGCCCCACCCAGGGGGAGGAGGCCAGGCAACAAAATCCATGGTGGGAAACACTCTGTGGTTCTGCTGGACCAAAAAATGGGTTTTTCACCCCAAATTCATCAACTTCCCCCCCCCCAGCAAAGCCTTGTTTACGCTATAAAAAAAAAAATCCCTTCTCCTACACAAGGTAGCTTGCTTGGAACCTCAGAAATCTCTTTATTGATTAAGAAAGGCCTTTTATTGAGTGGTTTTATGCAGCAAAGAACATCAGCAACTTCCAGGAGCTCTATGGCACAGCGAGGCTGGAGAGCAGCACACCCAACACCTGGAGAGAAAAAGCACTGGAGGAAGAATTCGCTTCAAAGCTTCACAACAGGTGCAAAGATGGGGTGAGGGGAGGGGGAGGCAGATTAATAAGAGGCAGATTAATAATCCATGATGCTCCTGCCTGCCAATTAGCAGTGTGATTAACGTGGCAGCTCGTTAGCTCAGCAAAGGGAGGGGGAATGGATGGGAGCTGGAGCGCCTGGGGCTCCGCAGTGCATTGCTGGGGGACCGCAGTCCCTTCCACGGCCAAGGAGCTGTCCCCACGGATGGGACACCGGCTCCCAGTGTCCCCTGTGAGGAGCAGAGGGTCAGGGAGGGCTGGAAGGAGCAGGGGGAAGCGCTGGCAGCGCCTCCTCCAGCTCGGCTGCCCCGCGTAAGGCACAGGGGAACAGCGACGGCGATGGAGCCAAAGGGTCCCTGAGCTCACCTGGCTCGCCAGGCGGTGGCAAAGCTGCACGTCCAGGGGCAGCAGGAGCAGCCTGGCCAGCCCACTGCTGCCTCTGCAAGAGGAGAGTGGTGGGCTGAGAATTAGCTTTACCCTCTACAAGTTGTTGTTCATCTCACAACGTTGCCCTGAACTATTTTAGCCTTCGCGGAAACAATTCTCTACGTTTTTACATCACAGCTCAGCCCATTCATGAAGCAACTTGAGATAATTTCACACACCCTTAAATAGGATTTTAAATCACAACAAAATGTGTCTTGTCCCATTGGTAGCCACATCAGCACTAGGTATGGTGATTCCTCTCTACAAATATTGCAACGACACTCCCGAGTTTTCCACTTTGGAGTAGTTCTACTTCCCAGCAGCAACAACTAAACCAAGTGGAGAAAAGCGGGGCAGCTCAGCCTCTGGTCAAAGTTTTGGAATGAATGAGATTTAATGGATATAAAAACACCACCAAAACAAACAAAAACACCCTAAAAATAGAAGTGAATCCTTTTATCTGATAATGTGCTGTAAATGATCTGCTAAAAGCCACGTGGATGGCACGGCTGGAAAAGCAAACTTTCTCCAGCAGTCAAAGGCAGGATTGACCCAAATTTCATCTCTGCACAATGGGTTTCCCCCACAGGTTCTTGTCTGTGTGCCAAGGAAACATAGCTGGACCCTGAACTGAATGGTCCCTCAGCCCCACTTTGGTTCATTCTCTCCTGAATGAGCTCAGGAGCAAAGACAGCTGGAGGAATTCTTTCCATGCAAAGCCTGGATATGACCACTGTGTGCTGGAGAGGGAAGGATGAGAACACCAACCTGGGAACTGCCCATCCCTGCATGGACACCCATCCTGCAGCAGGAAACATCCTCAGCATCTGCAGACCTACAAACACTGAGTGCCAGGGAGGAATTGAGGTTTTTGGAAAAATCCTGAGGACAGGACAGACCTCAATTGGCGACACAGATCGTGGCTGAACATCTCCTGACAGCAAATCCCTCTGGATCCTCTGAGGAGGGAGGGAGGGAGGGAGGGAAGGAGGGAATTTCTCCACACAAAGGTCACTCATGGGAAGGGATGTCCAAGGAATGTGGCACAGCTGGAATTCATAACCAGGGAGGGCTTCTCCAAGCTCAGGGATTCTGGGATTCCTCAGAAAACACAAAAAAACCCCAAAGGAAGTTTGACAGGGTGGAAGGGGAAGTGGGAGAAGCCGTGGGGCAAAAGGACTCTGGAAAACAAGGAGCACTTTCACCTCCCTCTCCCATCTCCTCTTCCTTGCCTTCCCAGCTGTTCTCCCCTGCAGCACCAGGGACTCCTCCCAGACACAGCAGAGGAAAACCCTTCTGCAGGGTGAAAAAACAGTTTATCAGGACGTGCAAAGCCTCATGTTTCTACTTCCCCATGCTGAAGAACCTACAAACAGATTTTTCCCCAAAAAGAAGCTAATCCTTACAATGTCCTGAAGGTTCAGAGGCTGAATGGGTCTTTTTGGCCATTTACTGAAACTCAACAAACTCCACCTAAACCTGAGGAAAAATTTCTTTTCACAGAGGTGGCAGAGCCCTGGAAGAGCTGCCCAGGGACATCCCAAACCCACCCTAAAAATTCTGGGGTTCTTCAATTTCAATATGCTACAAACCCCACAGAAAGAATATTTCTTTTTCCTCCTCCTCCATTGACAGTTTGTCATCTCCAGGCTTATTTGTGTTTTAGTTTTTTCTCTTTTTTTAATACAGAAACTTCTCTGTAATGGAATTTACAGTGGATAAAAATCAAAAGACAAAAATTTCCTTACACAGTATAAAAAGAAAAAAGGCAGAAAGCTGCTAAGAGCTATCATGTTTTAAGTGCTATAAAATGAGACAAAACAGCTTCCTGTTGTTGCCAGAAGAAAAATGAGAAACTGAAAAAAAGAGAGAAGAAAAAAACAGCAGTGAGTGCAATTAAAAAGTGCTAAGTTGGCCAAGGTAATACAGTTATTTTATAAATGTGCATCACAGCTCTGCATTTAGAAATCTTTTGATAGAGCTTTAATCACTCAGATTTTACACTCTGGTAACTGATTACCTGTTATCTTCACTTAACGCTGACTGAGCTGTAACTGCCTGACTTCAAACACAGCCACCTGCCTGCCTTTGGTATATTTATACACAGAAAAACAAAAGGTTAGTGCTGCAAATGGAAAAAAACAATAAAATAAAACAAACACAAAAGGGGAAAAAAGAAAAAGCCACCACAGGACAGGTTCTGCTTTCAGCAGAGGGAGGACAACACATCTCAAATGGTCTCGAAATAGGCTAAAGCTGAGTTGATCTCACAATTATAGCGTAAACAATGCCTGGGTTGTGGTTATGTTGTTTGAAAAGAAAAGAAAAACCAAAAATCTCCAGAGACCTGTATCAACTTCTGTATGTTTAAGCCATACCCTTAAAAGTTCACTATTCACTCACAAAGAGAAGTAGACAAACATGAAGATTCCAATTGAACAGACACAGACCAGTCCAGTATTTAGTAATAGTTTAACTTTTGGAGTCTCTTCCAGCATTTGTAAACAAACAGTCTCTTCCTCGACCTCCCGAACCACTCTCTTGTTTATGTTTTTACTTTTAAAGCCACAGAACCAATCTATGAATTTCAAATGTCTCGCCTTGTCGTCAGTCCCCTCCTCCTCCTCCTCGTGCTTTTTCTCCCCCATCAGGGCGGCCTGTCCGTTGGAATAACAATCCACGGGCGTCTCCACCTCGGAGTGGCTCACCGAGATCACCGGGTTGCTGTCCTCCCTGCACGTCACCAGCAGGTTGATGTCCTCGGGCTTGACGTTTTTAATGTTCTCCTCCGACTTCCCGTTGGGGATGATGTGGTTGGCGTTCTCGTTGCACTTGAGGACGCTCTTCTCGCGCGCCTGGTACAGCTCGGCCTTGCCGGCGCTCTCCGGCGCGCCGCGCTTCCGCAGCGCCCAGAACGTGGTGGTCCTCACCTGCTCCTTGGTGGGCGGCGGCGTCAGCAGGCTCACCACCACCGTCACCGCGCCCGTGATCCAGAACAGCGCCGTGGCCACGTACATGTAATGGATGTTCTTGATGAAGCCGGGCCTGGTGTCCGGCTGGTCGCACTCCGGGGCGCGGTACAGGAAGGCCAGCACCAGGCGGATGGCGCCCAGCACGAAGCCGGCCATGCCGCCGTAGAAAGCGCCCTGCTCGTTGCAGCGCTTCCAGAAGATGGCCATGAGGAACAGGGCGGCCACGGGCGGGGTCAGGTAATCGGCCACCTCCTGGATGTACAGGTACATCTGCCCGCCCTGCATCTCCACGATGATGGGCACCCAGGCGATGCTGATGGCCACCATGAAGGCCACGAACACCCTGCCCACGATCATCAGCTCGCGGGAGGTCGCGCTCTTGCGCAGCAGTTTGTAGACGTCGAGCGTGAAGATGGTGCTGGCGCTGTTGAAGATGGAGTCCAGGTCGCTCATGAGGGCGGCGATCATGACGGCCATCATGAGCCCGCGCAGCCCCACGGGCACCAGGTTCATCACCAGGCGCGGGTAGGCGATGTTGGAGCAGCCGGCCCTGCTCCCGCACACCTGGAAGCAGTGCTCGGGGTTGATGCAGGCGATGTCGTCCACAAACAGGATGCGGGAGATCATCCCCGGCACCACGATGATGAACATGGGCAGCAGCTTCAGGAAGCCGGCCATGAGGGTGGAGCCCTTGGCGTGAGCGATGTTTTTGGCGGCCAGAACTCTCTGCACTATGACTTGGTCGGCGCACCAGTACCACACCGAGGCCGGGGTCTGTCCCAGCAGGAAGCCGGGCCAGGGAATGTCCTCGTCCGTCGGCTCGCGCAGCATTTTCAGCGAGTCGGGCTTTGGACTGACGTTGCAGGAGTTGGTGTTGGAGATGTTGTAGGTCAGGAGGATGGAGGTGATGTTGGGTGAGGCCAGCATGTACCTCCTTTTCACCTCTTCGAACCCGCCGACCTTCATGAGGCTTATGATCATGAGCGTGAGGGCGCCGACGATCATAAGCAGCGCCTGCAGGGTGTCCGTGTAGATGACGGCCACCAGCCCTCCGGTCACCGTCAGCAGCGCCGTCATTCCGATCAGCAGGATCACCGACAGGTACAGGTTCCACCCTAGCGACTCTTGGATAAAAAGCGCCCCTGAATACAAGTCAACTGAGAGTTTGGTGAAGATATAAAGGATTAGAGACAACGCTGCAAAATAGATTTGAATCCTATGCCCTCCGAACCGCTTGGACAAGTATTCGGGCATGGTGTACACTCCCGACCGGATGTAGACTGGCACGAAGACCCATCCCAAAAGCTGCAAAAGCATTAAGGCGTTGAACTCCCACGCGCCTACGGCGAATCCGCTCGCCGCTCCAGATCCTGCGAGCCCAATGAAATGTTCACTTCCAATATTGCTCACAAACAACGAGGCCCCGATAGCTACCCAGGTCATAGAACGCCCTGCCAAAAAGTAGCCACTCACGGTGCTCCGATTGCTTTTCCACATGGCAAAGAAACCTATGCACATTACAAGCACGAAGTACAGCGCCACAATGGCAATGTCTGCTGGCTCCAAAGCAGCCCTCATTTTGTAACCAAAAAGCCTTCGCTGACGTCCACTTCTCGCCCCCCAGCCAACGTCTCTTAACCAGTTTTAACCAAAATCAACACAGCGGGTCAAATTCTTTGTCCCTTGGTTTGCTGTCCTGATGCTGGTGGCAGTGGTACATTTACTTTTCTCCGCTTCTCAAATTTGGGAACTTAGCACGCACTTTTAATCCACATTCCACAAGAGCATCAGCCTTAACTCAGTTGATGTAGGAGAAATTCTTAGTTGCAGCTAAGTTTAGTGAGGCCTACTGTACCAACCCTGCAAGGCAGCAAAGACAAAAGACAAAGATTGAATTAGAGAGGAATTTCACGAAGTAATGAGAAAAAATTTGAAGTGTAGTCAAACAAATCACTGAACACCACAGATTTTTCCCCCTTTTATATTTCCTGCAATCCATAAAAGACATCATTCAGTATTGGTAGGGCTAAGTGGTAAAAGCCTTTTACAAGTCGACTTCAGTGGTTACAGGTACCTTCAGAGACGCAGCGATTCGGGAGGATTGAGTGCCCCAAATTCCCCAGAACATGGCAAGCAACAGAAATACATTTTCTTTTTCTTTACTCCAGTGTCTCACAAGTCTCCTTCTCAAGCCACTAACCACATCTTCCTCTTTCAAGCAATCTTAGGAAAATAAAGTTAAATCCCAATGGCTATGGAGCCCAAACCTGGCTCAGCATTTCCTGCACTGCATTCCCCCAAATCCTGGGAGATCCTGGCACCACAGGAATGCACTTGAGACAACAGCTGGCTGCTAGAAAAATCAAAGTGAGGTCACAGCGCTGACAAAAATCAACATCCATTTCAAATCAGCTGGAGAATCAAGGTTACTCTGCAGGTTTTGAGGTGAGCTTGCTCCTGTCTGGGGTACAGGGTTACTTTCCACTCTCCATACATATCCATGAGATCCAAGGGGAGAAAACATTCCATTCCAGGAAGTGGCAGAAGCAAAACTCCACCTGCCATCCCATGGATACCCAAAGGATACCCACACCTGGGGTTTGGTGGGAGCACCAGAGGTTCAGGAACAACACTGGGTGGGTTCTGGCAGCACTCACAGCTGAAGGATGCCAGGAAATTCCCTTCCCATCCCAGCATGGACAGGTGGAAGGTATGGAGGCAAAGCTTTCCCTGTCACACTCTTCCCAAATTCCCAATCCCAACCTGACAGCTCCCAAACACGTCAGGAAACAAAACTCACTTGGGCAAGCAGGACTGAAGCTCTGGGAGTGGAGGAGCCTTGGTGGCAGAGGAAGGGGCACTGAGGAGCTGCATGGTGGCTCCCTCCTGGATTTGGGATGAGCTCCCATCTCCTGTTGATGCCTTGGGAGGTACCACAGAACCATGGAATGGTTTGGGCTGGAAGGGACCTTAAAGCCCAGCCATGGCAGGGACACCTCCCACTGTCCCAGGCTGCTCCAGCCCCAGTGTCCAACCTGGAACTGAACATTCCAGGGATCCAGGGGCAGCCACAGCTGCTCTGGGCACCCTGTGCCAGCCCTGCCCACCCTCTACCAACCCAAAGGCTCCTCATGGGATTAGAGAGAGCTGGGCATGGGATTCTTCCATGTCCTACGGAAGAGCAAAGCCAAGAACAGGTTTACTCCAAAGATCAGAACACAAACCTTCAGTAGCAATAATGAGATTATTACAGAAGGTGAGAACAGGGTCTCCTGTTCCACTCCTCCTTCCCACCCACTGGTAAAGGCACAAGAAAACCAACACTGGCTCTTTTTTCTGGCCATAAACTCTCACAAGTCCTACAAGCATCAGCTCCAGGCATCCCCTTCCAGTTCAGTCTCTGGCACGAGGCTGAAGCTCCCATTTCCCCATTAATTAATGATTAATACAAACAGCCTGATAGCATATCCTAATATTTGGTTGGTTTCTTGTTTAGCACCCCTGCCATATATTGGGTTTGTTTAAAGGGTCAATAAAATCATTTCAAATTCCAAGAGAGTTAAGGTTGAAAATGCACACGTTGCGTTGAAGGCAGCAACGGTGCTGAGGTAAAAACGTGCAACTCCTCATGGATTTTAAAAATAGCTCCCAGCAAGCCACAAGTTCAGCCTTAAGGAGAAATCCACCATTGTATCATTTGTATGGTCCAGCTGGTTTTCAGAAGAAAAATAATAAGAAAAAAAATAAAAAGGGTTCCCCCCCCAGCACCACAAACCCACTTGAGAATAGAGATATTCCTTCTGCTGGAATTACAGCCAATAATGAGAGACTAAGGAGCCATGGCACAAAACTGACTGATTACAGCACTGGGCTAAATTTATCATTCCTCAGAAGCCTCAAACCACAGATGTATTTTCAATTCTTCCACAGAAGAATTCACATTTCTCCCCACCCGCAAATACAGGAGTAGTTAAATGGTCTAATAGCTTAATCCAACCCAAAATTATAAACACTTCACATCAGATGACGCAACCAGAGCCAAGTTTAATGGACTATTCTTAGTTTGAAGCACTTTGGAGCAACACTTTAATAGTGTTGTGTCTTTTGCTATATTCAGCTAATTTTTCAACTGCATTATGTTTATACCAAAATTATAAATATTTGAAGGGAAAGGGAAGAAGAGATTTTACTGAGATATGACAAAAAGAAAATCTGCTATACAGAACACCAGATAAGGAAATGGTAATAATTAATATTTTTAATGTTCTGTTGTCCTTCTCATTATTAAAAAATGCTTGATTTTAACTTGAGTTCACCCCCCACCATCTTCCCTGCAGGTTCATCAGTCACTTGTCACAAATACCCTATAGAGCAATATGGAAAAATCACAGAAGTATCTGTTAAAATGAATTTCATTTGACACCAGAAGTACTCAGAGTGTTTCTATAACCAGGATATTAACAGGAAGCTGCCCCTGGATCCCTGGGAGTGTCCAAGGCCAGGCTGGTTGGGATAATGGAAGTTGTCCCTGCCCTGGGGGTGGCACTGGATGGGCTTTAAGGTCCCTGGGAATCCAAACCTTGTGTAATTCCAGGATCCAGACTCTCTGACAAGTGTGTCAGTATTAGATGCAGCTGCCCTCAAATAAATTGTGACATTCCTCAATTAAGTCACTTCAGCTCCAAGGGGCTCATTCCAACCCAAATAAACAAAATGTGAAGTTCCTGGAGCGTTTTCCACAGGAACATACAGCCAGCCCATGCACCTGAAATAATCAAAATTCAGAGAGCTGAACCCTGCCCTTTTGTCACCAACACCTGAGGGTTTTTTTGCAGGGCTGTTTGCCTCAGCTGGGAGGTGGAAAGTTTTCAGCAGCCACCACAAATTTGCTGCACTGTCACTAAATTACAGCACTGAAGTAGCTTCTTGTACCAGTTTCTTAGACCTAATTCCAAAATAACCCTGGAACTTTTCTTCATTAGGAAAATGAGACTCGTCCCTCTGAACTTTCAGCAAGTTCTGACCTCAAGTCTTACAAAGGACTTTTGAGATGCCCCATGTGAGTTTAATCCTGAGTTATTAGAACAGTGAACATTGTGGCACTGACAGAGGGAGGGGGAAAAAATAAAAAAATAAAAAAGGCAGAAAGACAGTGCTGCTGCCAAGGACTGGGAATTTTCTTCCCTGAGGCTGTTTTCTGGCTGGATCATATCAAAGACACAGAACAATGTGCTTCCCTCTTGTCTGGAAATAGAGGCTGCAGCTCTGGTGAAACAATGCATATGTCTCTCCAACACCCAGCCTGTTCCTTAAGGGAAAAAAAAATCCCAAGCAAGTCCCTGAAGAGAGATTTCATAATGTGAAGCAGACCCAGGGTGGGATTTTGAGGAGAAATTTGTAGGATTGCTCTAAAGGAAAACTTTCTCCAGAGTGCTTTTCTAATAAAATGGGTGTTTAAAACATGCCAGAGTCCAACTGCTCCAGCTCTGAAGCCGCGATTCCTTCTCAGCTCCGTCGGCTTTTGGGCAGATTGGAGTTTCTGAGCTGACTTTCCTTTTTTCCTCACCAATCCTGATGTTTTAAGGGTTAATTTGGGGATGGAGATGTCCACAGGAGTGTCCACTGTTAGCAAATTAAGTGTTTCCAAATAGTTTTCAGTTTATTTCTTGGAAACAACATTTTCCCTCTCCACCTTCAAGCAGGAGTATTTGAACTCAGCCCTGCAGCACTTCACCTACTGAACAGCTCTGTTGTGTGCAAGAAATGTGCCTGGATTGCCAGGATCATGGAAAATATTAACTGTGCCACAGAAAAATTAATAAATAACAGAGGTCTGGTGCCTTGAGTGGGGTCTGTACCATGAGTTTGTTTTTCAGACTCCTCACAGTGAGCTCCTACCTGTCCACTGCTCCACACTGAACACAAGGCAGCCTCAGGAAAAAAAAAAAAAAAAAAAAAAAAAGAAGAAAAGCTTTGTTCCATTTACTGCAGCACTCCAGAACACAAAAAAGGAGCACTGAGGCTCTTCATGGAGTAAGTGATACATAAATTATGTAGCACATGCCCTTGAGGAAGCAGGGGCTATCCTTGGCAGCTGCTCAACAGAGCCCTCAGCATCCAGGGCAGCAGTTCCAGGCTTTTCCCTGAAAACCAGGAGCTGGGGCAGAGCAATGTGCCAGGAACCCCCCTGGGACAGACAGGAGTTGGCCTGGAGCATCCAATAAATAACTTGGGCTGCTGAACTCAAGGAAAGGATCACCACATCAACCTCCTGCTGGATTGCAGAACTCAGGAGCCAGCTCTATAAACCACCACCACCAAAAAAATCCAATTTGAGGTGCAAGGATCAAGTCACTCACTCAAAGGAGTTGTTATGAACACGTAAGGAACTTTTGTTTTGGTCAGGAATCACTCCAGCTCTGCTCTTTGTTTTACTGCAGCAGCACAAAAAAAGCAGTTTGTTCCAGCATAAATTCTTCTGGATTCTTTTCTACACAACTGCTGAGGGAGACATGAGAGAAATAAGTAACCCCAGAGCAAGAGACAGAGAGAACTCACTGGGTTTGCCAGCCAGAAATGGGATGTACAGGGGACAATTACAGAGTAGAAGCTGGAGAGATGTGAGGCCAACTGGAGCTCAAGGGCACTGCCAGAGCAGGACATCACTTTAGTTGTCATTTTTGGGGGTTTTAAACCATTTTCCTCCCTCATCCCAAGCAAATGCACCTACTCCAGTGTCCCACCAAGTCACAAATGAAGCAGAGGGAGCAGGCACAGAAGGACACAGCAGAAATCAGTGACACAAGAGGAGCTCCAGCCTTGCAAAGCAAGAAAAAATGGATTTTTTCAGAATCTGCTTCACCCTCCCCGAGCCACTTCATGCCACTGCCTGTGACATTCACACTTGGCTGGTTCTCTTTGCCAAGAGCCAGTCCCCAGCACTCCAGCAGGAATAAGGAACTGATTTGCATCCACTGTTCCTCCCAAAACTCCAAACACCTACAGGGCAAGGGGGGTAAGCTGGGGACAGAGGGAAGGAGACAGAAAATCTCTTTTTATCTGTTAAAACACAGAGATACCAGAAAGAATTTCTGTCTTCTCCAGGCTTACCTAGACATGATGTAGCATCACACCCAGGAGATTAATCCATCAATTATCAATTTAAAGAAAATAAGGAGTTAATACCTTCCTTTTCCCCTTGTCAGCCCAAAGAATTGATTTATGTTTCCAGGGGTGACAAATGTTATCTGGAGAAATTTCTTCATGGAAAAGAACTGGAAGGGGCTGCCCAGGGAGGTTTGGAGTGCCCAAGGAAGGGCTGGAGGTGGCACTCAGTGCTCTGGGCTGGGGACAAGGTGGGGATGGGGCTGGGAGGGTTTTTCCAAGCTCTGGAATTCTGAGAAGGGAGCAGAAACTGGAGGAGATCAGCAGAACCTTTCCTGCCTGGGCTGCAGCTCCAGCAGAGTCCTCCTGAGCTCAGCCTGTCAGCAGAAACCCCAACCCTCAGAGCAAGGAAACCACAGAGAGGTGACATCCACCCCTCCACAGGACACAGTTCTTTTCCACAGGAACTGAAAGCAAAAGGGGCAGAGACAACCCAGAAGCCACGTGGCCAACAGCAAAACCAAGGGCAGCAGAGGGCAAAAAGCCAAACATTTTCAAGGAAGTGGGAAGGGGCTGGCAAAAACTGGAAGGTTCTGGCATGTCACAGCACCAGGCAAGATTTCCCTGCAGAAGGACTCTGAGTCCTGAAGCTCAAATCTCTCCTTTTGCAACCCCAAATCCAGCAGCACCAACATTTCACTGCCATGGCAGGAGATGAAACACTTGGGCACCAGAATGGGTCAAACAAACCTCAAGAGCCAAGAATTTGATTTCTGCAAGAATTTAATTTGACCACTTCAGTTCTCTGGACAAGGTTATCACCTTTTTAAAAGCAAATAGCAAAAATGCTGCAAAATTTCTGCCTCTGCTGAAGATGTTCCTTTCCTTCAAAGATGTGATGCAGCTGGTGGTGATCACCACCCAGCAGGGACTGGATAGTCCCAGCCTAAAAAATGTGCTGGTTCATCCCATCTGAGGAGGATTTTGGCTGGGAGAGTGCAGAAATTAATTGAGAAATGAGAAAGAAGAAGTGGCAGTCCCCATGCAACTGGGCAAGATACCAGGAGGAAATTCTTCTTCAAATTTCTAGGAAGAACAAAAAAAAAAACCAAACCAGACTCATTAAGCTTCTTTAGGACTTCCCCAAATTCCCATCACATTTCTGGCTGCCCACAACCTTTGTAAGAATGTAAAGCATCCCCAGGATTATTGATAGGTGAGACAGGAGTTCAGGATCCTACATAATCCAACAATTTGAGGTTCTCCAAGCTTCCCAGTCAGCTGGATGCTGTTTCAAGACTTCTCATCCTTCTTGGAGAATTCAAGACACTAAAATTTCAATAAAATTCTGTTGGTTATAAAACAATTAATGCTAATTACAAAGCCTGATGCAGTGTATCTGTATTAAAAGCTACCAGACATTGATTTCTTTTTCTAAAACACCAAGTCCACTGAACACATTCCCTCCCTGTATCCATCCTCTGCATGGACCTGGCTTTTCATTATTCCTTAGATATTTGCAGGACTGAACACAAGGACTGGCTTGCAAGTGGACAAACCAGGATTAAAAACCAGCAGAGCTGCAGTTCCTCAATCCTATTTCTTGGGTTCATGACCCTCCCTTTACACCATCCACTTCCTTCCTGCCCTTCTCCTCACCAGGGCTGATGAACTTTGTGTAGAATTTCATTTTCAGCACCAATATTTGCAGCAGTGCTCCACAGGACTGGTCCTTTACATCTTGCCTTACTTTCAATTTTTCCTGTTCCACTTCTCCATAACTAGTTATATTTTGCATCTCTTTTTGGGATTTTTCCCTGCTTTCACCTTTTGATCAGCTCCTCAATGCACACTTGGGGATATTCCTGCTGCTCCACAGGGCAGGAATTTTTCCAGGGAATAACCTGGTGCCCTCAGGTAAGGGACACAGAGGGTGGGACACAGAGCTCTACCAAACAACTGCTTCCACATGAGCAGCTCTTCCTTCATCCCAGATTTACAGCCAGGGAGGTGTGGGTGGCTGTGGCCCCAGGAATTATCAGCCTGCCATGGATGGAGCCTGACAAATCACAGAATTATGGAATGGTTTGGGTTGGAAAGACCCTAAAGCCCATCCAGTGCCACCCCTGCCATGGCAGGGACAGCTCCCACTGTCCCAGGGTGCTTCAACCTGGCCTTGGACACTTCCAGGGATCCAGGGGCAGCCACAGCTTCTCTGGGCAAAGAAAAAAAAAAACAAACAAAAGGGAAGACAAATTACTTGATCAAAAACTTAACTTCCAAAGCAATCTTTTGTGTGGCAGTTATGGTTGTGGGACAAGGGAACTGGAGAAATCAGCTCCTGAAAAAAACACACAGAGAAAACCAGAGCTTCCATCATTCCAAAGTATGGAATTGATGAAGATTAGGAGACAGAAAACACAAACACATGAGCTGGAGGAGCAGCCCCTCCTCAGAGTTACAACGGACAACTTTCCCAGGAGCCTGTCACGTTCCAGGGCTTTCCAACAATGCAGAGAATTCCCCAGAGTGCACAAAGGGTGCTCCTGCCTTCTCTCCCAAGAGTTTAGGGACAGAATCTGCTCCATGCTGAAGTTACCAACACCTCCCTGTTCACAGCCAGAACACAGCAGGAACAAAATCCAAGCAGCAGCAAAGAGCTCATTGCTGAGGAGGAACCAGGGGCAGCCCAAAGAAGTCTGAACTCAAAGGTTAACCCCTCTGAAATCCCACCAGGGACCTGCAAGAAACTGAAATTAGGTTTCAACTATTCTGCAGAATAATCCTCAGTGTCCCCTCAGACCCAGGCACGTATCCCACACTTGGAAAAACTCCAGTTCTTCCAAGACTGAAAATGTCAAATATCAGGCAAGAGGGTATCATTCCCAAATGTTGTCTGCACCACACTCTCCAAAATCCAGTTCTCATGGAATGTTCAAGGCAGAAAACACAAAGGTGACTCCTCCAGCAGAGCCAGTGCTGGATCTTGCTGTTTTCTGATCCTGTCTTTTAGTTCCAAGGCTTTGGTCTCTTTTCCAGCACCACCCCCGACTCCAGGATCCCTCCCTGCCAGGCTCTAGAGCCTGCTCCAGCCTACTAAAAATGCCAGTGAGAACAGAGGAAAAAAAAACTTCTGTGAAATTTTAACCTGCTCAGTTGGGAAGAGGGGTGGGGAAGATGCACAACTGCACTGGAAGAGCAGGTGGCTCACTGGAAAGGAAATAAAATAAAATAAAACAAACCCAGTATCTTCCTGCTTCATTTTCTCCCCCTCCTTCCTGGCAACTGAGACATCAAAAGCCCAATTGCTGCAGCTGCCTACACAGCAATTAAATGGAATAGTCAAGATGTCAAGCAACACTACTGCCCATTTACTTTGGCTTTCCCAAAATAGCCAACAATCTCCACAGGGCAGGTAGGGAATTTTGGAAACACGGCAACCCACTCCAAAAGCAACAAACAGCTGCTGAAGACAAGTTGTGTTGGGAGAATATGGCTGGAGGAATGAGAGCCCACATTTACTGCAGAATTATTATTATTATTGTTATTTGGAGGTTGGACAGGGCTTGGAGCAACCTGGGATAGTGGGAGGTGTCCCTGCCATGTGGAATAAGGTGATTTTTGAGACCCCTTCCAACCCAAACCGCTCTGGGATTCCAGAAATGGGTGGATGGGTCTCCTAGCACAGGTATTTGCTGAAAAAAAAAAGTGGTTAGGTTTTAGATTATAACAGATTATAAACTGGTCTTTTGCAAGCTCAGGGACTGTGGGATTCCCACTCTGTGTCCCAGTCCCCTCAGAGGGCTGGCACTGCCACCCCACAGTCACTGCACAAACCATTTCCAGCTCTTCCTTCCAGGGAATTTCAGAGCTCCCTGCTCTCCCAACCAGTGAGAATTCCTGCAGGTTCCCTCCTGGGGATTCAGAAGGTGCTGCTCTCCCACAATCCTCCCAAAGATGGGAGAAAAATCAGAAATCCTCAGAAACTTTTGTTATGAGCAGGGAATTCAGGCCATGGACAGCTGTGTGTTCATTCTGCCCCTTTCCCTCCAGCACAGCTGCAGGGCTGCTGTGGGCAGGCTTGGTTTGCAAACACCTGGACAATGCTGAGAACAAATCTGCCACCAAGCTCCCCTCAGTATTTCTTCTTTCCATGCTGCAGTGTGGGAAGCAGCAAAATGGGCAAAATGAATCATTTCACTCCAGTGCCCACACCTTTCTCTGCCCAAATCCATCAACTCACACACAGCAACACAAACCCCTCGCCCTCCAAACACACCAGAGCAGGGAGATTTATGTATTTATTTATTTATTTGGGGTGGCTTTTAGGGTTTTTATTATTGTTTTCCTAAGAGTCACCAACTGGGGGCTCTGCTGATGAAAAGCCCTCTATATATCCAGAGTATATAAAATATCCTGTGTTGTAGTATTTAGAAACACAGTGGTTTTAATCCAAATCCATCACCTCTCACAAATCAGGACAGAGAAGAGCTGCTCAGCTTTGACTTCAGAATGAAATCCTGACTTTCTGTGGGAAGTACACACAGACAACCAGTGACAAATTGAAACCAGTGCCAAGTGAAAGTTTTCTCTCGTGCCCCCACCATCCTCAAAGCTCTTGGGTGTTGTGTTTTTAAGGCACAAAAAGAGAGCTGGAGAGGCTCTGGAGCTTGCCAAGCCTGAGGAGAGCATCAGGCAGGATGGATGGGGTCCTCCCAACAAACTCCAAACAGGAGCCACAAGCAGGAAAAGAACAGGAAAGGATCCCTGGTTTGGACACCAGGGCAAGGCAGCAACAGGGTTTAAAGTAACAAAAACCAACTGGAGAGACTTGTTCAGCCTGGATCCCTGAGAATGCCAAGGGAACTATTAAAAGAAAGTTGTGGGTGGGGAGGACCCCACAGAAACACCAAGTTTGCTCCTGAAGAGAGGCAGCAAAGTCTTCAGGCTGGGGTTTGCACCAAGCTGCCAGAGAGCTCCCAGAAGTTCAGGACAAGCCCTAAAGCACAGCAAAGCCAAGTGACAAGGGTTTGGTGGTTTTTTTTGGAGGACAGGGGAGCTGCCACAGGTGAGGAGGGACATCACAGACACCAAAAGAGTCAGCACCAGGACACACACCCACCACAGAGGGACTGACAGGGAACACCTTCCCAGGTGCTGGCACCAGTGTGGGAAAGCAGTGTCATTTATTCTCCTACAGGAGGGAGTTATGGAATCATTCCACTGTTTCAGACTGGCTTATTAGCCTCGTATTTTGCCTCATTTAATTCAGTATTACAGGCAGGATTATGCACAGCTTACAGGGGTCATTAGAGCAACCCCCCAGCAGCACCACGGAGCATAAAACCACTCGAGGAAACACTTCCAAGTGTTCCCATGGCACAAGAAAGGCAGGAGCAGCCAAATATTGCTGAACAAAAAAGCACCCAGATCTGGTGCGCTGAAAATAGCACAAAAATAGCAGCATCTACACACAGACTCCAAATTTTAGACTTACAACAAGGGTGGGTTAAAAACACCAGCACAAACTAAAATGTTTGGACATCATCACAGAGTTAAAAAAAAAAAAAAACCCTTAAAGATACATCCATGTGGAAAGAACATGCTGGAGAGCCCAACTTCAAAGAGGCAAAGGTTGCAGATGTTAAATCCTGAGTGCACTGATGCTCTTTAGAAGCATCTCACAGCTAAAAGCTTATCCCTGCATCTCCGTGGTCAGATCCTAGAAACCAGAGAGCCTTTCCAGCAGAGAGCACTCCATGGCATCCTTTCAGAGAAGTCAGTTTATTCCTGCCTCAGTATTATGGCAGATTTGCTATGCTTGCTGTCCTGCCCAGCTTAAAGCATCTCCCACATCAACAGTACGGCTACAAAAAGCACCTCTGCCTCTTGGACCCACGGGGAGGGGCGTGGAAAGGAACAAAAAAAATCGGACAAAGATTATATATTGAGTGGAAAAGCAGTGTATTTTTGCCTGGATGAGCCATGCAGCAATGTCACCCGGCTTTCTCCCTGCTGCTGTGTTTCTCCACTAGAGGACCCAGGTGAGATGTCTCTACTACAGCTTCTGCAGCTAAACCACGGGGAAAAATACATTATAAAAAAAAAAAAAAAAAAGAAAGAAAAAGCCAGCCCCGACATGTGGATGGTCCATGTAAAATGAATGGAAATGTACTAGTGCATGCGGCACAGCAGCCGTGCTCCCGGAATTCCCAAAAATCCAAAACCACGCTGCTGAGCTGCTGCTGCTCGGTGGGGAGCGGTGCTGGGGGCAATGAAGGGGAAATCCCGGACTATCCAGTGCAAGTGCTGCTACATTCCAACACCAGCACCGCATACGAGGCTGGAAAGCAGCAGATAAACAAAGGCTATAGAAGGTACTAGAGAAGAGCCAGCACCAGCTGTTATTTACCAAATAAACCTCCCATCCACACGGAGAGAGCCCTATTTTATTATTATTATTATTTTTACGCACACACATCCCCGCTCCCCCCCCTCCCCTTCCCCCACGTATTGACTCAGCTCCTGCCGAATGGGAAGAGCATCATCTAACCGAGCTCTGTTATCACCGCGCTGCCAAAAAACAGCGGCAACGGCTGTGCCACCCCCAGCGCCCCTTGCCGGGGGCGATAGGGCCCAGCTCAACTGCTGCGGCCAAAACCCCATCCTGGCACTGCCCTGGCACTGCCCTGGCACACGGGGGACCAATTCTTGCTTCTCGCCCTTTTCCCTCGGAGCCGAGGAGGTGCCCGGTGATGCCAGCGCAGGTGCGGGGAGGGGGATGGAAAGCGCTGGTGCTGCAGAGCCGGAGGGGGATGCGCTGGTACGGGCATGGGAAGGGGAAGGGCCGGCTTCACCTGCTCCAGGCACGGAGGGAGGGGATGGGCGAGGGAAAAACCGCATCTCGGCAAGCGTGGGATCTGCTTACCTGCGGAGCGCAGGGGAGGGGGAGAGGGGACTGCGGCTCGGGGGCAGCGGCTCAGCCGAGTGTCCGAGGGTAGGGAAGGGAAGGGGCGGCGGGCGAGGAGCGGAGGGAGCCCCGCGGAGCCCGGGACACGCTGCGGCACTGCGGGCGGACAGGGCCGGCCGGGCCACGCGGTGCGGCGGGGACAGCGCGGGGACAGCGAGGGGACACCGAGGGGACACCGCGGGTCGGAGGGGGCAATGTGCCAGTCCCACCTCCCTCCCTTCCTCCCGTCTCCTCTCCCGCACTCACCCTCTGCATGGCTTTCAGGATCAAAGCCAGTTCATAGCGGGGCATCTTAGAGCTGCCAGTGGCGGGAGGAGCGGGGCGCGGGGAGGGGAGGAGGGGGCTGCGGCGAGGCCGGAGAGGAGGAGCAGGGGGGGACAGGAGGAGGAGGAGGAAGATGAGGAAGGCGCGTCCCGGCGCTGTGGCGGCTCCTTCCCGCGCGGCTCCCGCGGCTCAGACGCCCGTACGGGCAGGGGCGGCGCGGCTTAAAGGGCGCAGGAGCTGCGCACGCTCGACCGGGCCCGGCCCTGCCCGCGCCAAGCGCCGCCCCCGCCGGGCCGGGGCTGCCCCGCAGCGCGGCCTGAGGGCCGGGACCCCCGCGCGGGCACGGCCGGGCCCTCCCCGCGCTGCCCCCGCGGCCGGCGCCGCCCCCGGCCCCGCCGAGCCGCCCGAGCCGCCGCCGCTGCCGGCTGCTGCAGGGAGTGGAAATTTCCACTGCGCCGCCCCCTCGCTCCCCCCGCCCGGCCGCGCTCACTCCCGGCCGGGGCCGCGCACGGAGCGCCGGGCGGGGGGGGGACGGGCTCGCGGCCGCGTGTGGCCCGCGCGTGGCGGGGGCGGCTGGGGCAGGCCGGGCGTGTGGCGGGGAGAGATGGGGTGAGGGACAGACAGACACCCAGGGGGTGAGGGACAGAGACCATGCTGGTGAGGGACAGAGAGCTCGGGAGTGAGGGATAGACACCCTGCTGGTGAGGGACAGAGAGCCAGGGGGTGAGGGACAGAGACCCAGGGGGTGAGGGACAGAGACCCAGGGGGTGAGGGACATACAGCCCGGGACTGAGGGACAGAGACCATGCTGGTGTGGGACAGACACCCTGCTCGTTTAGGACACACACCCTGCTGGTGTGGGACACTCTGCCCGTGAGGGACACCTCACTCATGTGGCAGGAACACCCTTGCTGTGGGTATGGACACCTTCCACTGGGCCCGGCTGATTGAAGCCCCAGCTAACCTGGTGCCTTCCAGAACCTTCCTCATCCTCAGGACACCTCAGTGCCCCTCAGAGCTCCTCTGTGCACAGCCAGGACCTTCTCCATCTGCAGAGTCCTTCAGTGCACCTCCAAAATTCATCCTCAGGGCACCCCAGTGCTACCCTGCACCTTCCCCATCCTCAGGGCATCACCACAACTGCTCCATCCTCAGACACCCACAGTCACAGCTCTGGGTGGATGTGCTGGGTGAGGAGCAGCAGGATGGAGGGGCAGCAGGATGGAGGTCAAGCCGCACGTCTGGCCTTGGTGCCCAGATCCTCCCAGCGTTGGAGGTTCTGGACAGCATTTCCCAGCTGGCACACGCCCCTGGCCTGGTGCTCACGTGCAGCCACCAAGGTCAGTGACACAGATCCCTGCAGCTGCAGCACATCCGACACCAGCGTCCAGCCAGGCTCTGCTGGAAGCTGAGCCGCTTGCTCCCACTGCAGAAGGTGTTTGGGAGGTTTGTTTGAACAATCTTTGTCTCATCACAGCTGAGACTTGTCCCTCCCTTCCCTCACATCTGGCTTTGGGGAGGGACAAGTTTCTGCCCAAGCTGTTGAAGCCCTCATTGCTCCTGTCCTCAGGAAACAGGGATGAAAAAGCAGCCCCACCATGCCCAAGGGGAAGCAGAGAAAGCAGCAGATCTCAAGATTTAAAAACTTCAATGAAATCTCACTGGAATCCCATCACAGAGAGGCCCCAACACCTTTCCTGGGAGCCCCAGCCATGCCCTTGCTGTAGCCAGGGCAGGAATGGAAATGGAAAACTTCTCCCAGCACTTCTCAGCAGCACTTGCAGCTCAGCCAGCCCCAGAACTGCTGTGGGCCCTCCTCGTCTCAGGCAGGTGTGAGCTGCCCCTGGTTCCCAACACATCCTGTGCCCTGCAGGCACCAGGGCTGTGGGAGTCCTGGGAGCTGTTTTGGGTACTGCTACAAGACAAATTGCCTGTGCAGAAGTGTTTACAGGTATTCCCAAGCTCCCACCCCCTCTGTGCTCAGGCAGTAATTGCCAGGCAGCTGACAGGGAGAATTTACTGCCTGTTGGTGCTCACAATGCAAACCCTCCCTGGCTTTGCTTCCCTTTACTTTGTTTCCCTGTTTGTTTTTAATGCAGTCTTGTCTGGCCTGAGCTTCCTCCTCATTCTGAACATGGGCCTGGAGTAAATCCAGGTGAGGTGGGAATGCCCAGGTGTCCCTGCCATTCCCACATCAGCCATTCCCACCCTCCAGGTGCTCCTTGTGACCCATGGTGTTCTCTTGGTCACATTTGGAGCTGTCACATTTTGGCCAGGGGCAGAAAGGAGTGGGGACAGCTCTGATTCCCAGTTCTTCAATGCTCTATCTCCATCAAACACTCCTCTGGCAGGAGAAAAGGAAACGTTCAATCCCTGTCCCTGTCTTCCCAGTGCTGCTTTCAAATGCCAATATCAGATTCCCAGCAGGGTATAAACTTACAGTCACTGCTCATTCTCACTTCTGACTCCATTCCACATGGAATACACATCTAAATACACATCTGCATGTGGCCAACTCCCCCCTTTTTTTAGAATATCCCCCCTAGCTGCATTTAAAGCTGTCTCAAACATCAGCTCGAGGCTGAGTCCATTTTTGTCCGTGATGGGATTTGCTCCCAGCAGAAACATTTGATCCTGAGACCTCATAAACCATTCCCAGGTGGATGTTTGATATCCCTGGAATGAGATCTGGCTGCCTGAGAGTCTCTAGTGCACATCAGCAATGCAGGTAGTGACTGCACCTGTCTGTCACACGTGTGTGGGCATCTCATGGAGCATCCCAGAGTCACCAGGAATGTGGGAAGAGCCCTCCAGCATCCCCCAACCCCTGTCCCCAAGGGCCACATCCAGCCTGCTCCTGAGCACTGCCACAGACAGTGACTGCAAACCTCCCTGGGCAGCTCATCCCAACCCTCACCACTCTGACAGGGAAATTTTCTTTCCCAATCTCCACCCTGAGCCTGCCCTGGTGCCATTTGAGGCCATTTCCTCTCCTCCTTTCCCTGCTGTTCCCTCCTGGCAGGGACTTGTGCAGAGCCACAAGGTCCCCCCTGAGCCTCCTTTTCTCCAGGCTGAGCTTTCCCAGCTCCCTGGGCCCCTTCCCCAGCTCCAGCCCTGCCCTTTCCTGCCCTGTCCCTGCTTTTATGGAAGCTCAGGATGATTCCCAGATCTTTCACCACTCATCCAAGGTGTCCACCAGGTCTGAGCTCCCTTGAATCTCACAAGTTTGGTTTTTCCTGCAAAAGCATCCAAAGACTGCAGGAAATGTAATATTTAATATTTAAAAGCATGAGATTAAAAAGGATGGTCTGAACAACAAGTGGTGGCCATGCCCTGAATAGTCAGTAAGGAAATAAAAACTCCTCTAACAGAGATTTTATTTACTTTATTGAAGTAAGAAGTGTCATGCAAAATGTCCCCTCAGGTTGGACACCAGGAGCAATTTCCTCATGGAAAAGGTGGGCAGGCCTTGGACTCCCTGATCTGGGAGGGTTTTTCCAACCTCAATAATTCTGGGATTCCATGAAAAAATGTCCTGCAGTATCTCAGAGGCTCCTGAAAAAGAAACTGGCTGGGTGTGGCAGGGTTGAGGGGGGAAAATGAAAGACAAAAAAAGAGGCACTTTTAGAAGCTCAAAATAACCAGTCAGAGCCTCTCTAACCACAGCTATTTTGGGTTTTAGCAGTCTCTTGATTAGGCTGGACTAAACCTCGTTTTGCACAGGTCCTCTGTGCACCACAGAAAGCCAATTCTCTCCTCTTATTAAAAACTTTAATTTCCATGATGTGTTGCTCAATATCAAAATAAAATCAGAATTTATCTCACGTTTAGGACTGGGATGTTGGTTACCTCCAGCCCCAGATCAGCAGAAATATTTGGAGGTGCTGGTGGAAAGCAGGGGTTGCCTGTGGAAAGAGGAATTGCCCTGCAGTGAGGTTTTGTTTGCCTGGCTGTGGGCAGGGGTGTGGGACAGGTGCAGGCCTGTTCTCCCTGCTATTTCCTCACTTCCACAGCAGGTTTGTCCATAAACACCACACATTTCAGCTGGGTTTAGGATTTAGGATTAAGAGCTAATGAGAGGATGAAATAGAGAGGGAAGAAGGAAAGGGAGGAGAATAGATGGGAAAAGACTGGGATGAAGAAAGGCTGGATTTGAGGGAGATTAGGACAGAGACAGGTGGGGTAGTGGGAAGATGAATGAGCTGAAAAATAACAGGAAGAATCAGGATTTGTGTGTCCAGAGGAGGCAGCAGGATGGGCAGAGGGATGGAGGAAAGGCTGGCACAGCTGGGATTGTTCAGCCTGCACAGGAGAAGCTTTGGGCTGAGCTCAGGGTGGCCTTGCAGGGCCTGAAGGAGCTGCAGGAAACCTGGAGAGAGACAATTCCCAAGGGCTGCAGGGACAGCACACAGGGAATGGCTTCACTGTGGGGTTGGATGGGATCTTGGGAATCAGGAATTGTTCCCTGGGAGGGGCTGGGATGGAATTGCCAGAGCAGCTGTGGCTGCCCCTGGATCCCTGGAATGTTCAGTTCCAGGTTGGACACTGGGACAGTGGGAGGTGTCCCTGCCATGGCTGGGGTAGCACTGGGTGGGATTTGAGGTCATCTCCAACCCAAACCATTCCATGGATTTGGGATCTTTCTTGTCACCTCCCTTCAGGCATTTCCCTGAGCTCACCCCAAAGCTTCTCCTGCCCAGGCTGAGCAATCCCAGCTGTGCCAGAGCTGCTCCATCCCTCTGCCCATGCTGGGACTGCTCTGGGCTCTGTGCAGCTCTGTGTCCATCTGCCACAATGTGCTGCTTGGAAGGAGTTGGGATTCTTTTCTCTGTTTACTTTTAAAAAGCTGCATAATTGCACACATCCAATCTGCTTTAAATGAGGACTAGGTTGCAAAATCAATACCACATAATGAGGAGCGTTATTTCTTCTTCCTCTCCTTTGCATCTGCATATGCAAAGCAGATAATTGCCTACTTTTCTTTTCCATGGGCTCTGTGCCACATTTATTTTTCAGGGTGGAGCCACTCTGGAGCTGTGTCAGGATGACATAGAGGAGGAGGCTGCTGTCTCCAGAAGTTTTTTCCACATTTGTTTCAGCAGACTGAAGATGAGCAGTGAATTTGCAGGGGTCACATGGAAAAGGATGAGCTTGGGTTTGAAGCAGCTGGGATGTGCCTTAGGAAGGGATTGAATCCCTCCTTCCCTGCTTGGGTGAGGCTGCACCAGTCAGTTAAACCACACTTCTTGCAGGTGGCCATGAATTTCACCCTCCCAGTTTCTGAGTGTCTGAATTGACATTTTGTGGTCTCATTTGCAGAAGTGCTGAATGATCCCAGATGGAATAAATTCAATTGGTGCTACACATGTGAAGTGCTCTGAATGAGGAATGCAGCAACTTCTTGAGATACTCACTGTCTCAAACTGAGGAACCAGAATCTAAAGAACTTTCACTTGCAGGTAATTCCAGCCCATCCCAAACCCAGCACACCCAGGAGGAAACAAAAACTGGTTATGGCTGATGGTTTGCATGGAAAGGGGTGCAAGGGGCATCTTCCTGCTGTTTATCCTGATAGCCCAGAAGTGTCCTGCCCAAAATAATCCAAACCCAGCATGGTCAGGAAAGTTGTTGTGACTTCCCTGCCCTCTCAACCTTCTCCTGAGTGTTAATGGCTCTGCCAGGAGTCTCCAAAATTCCTGCCAGGAGGACACAGACAAGGGGAAGGGCTCTGCTCCAGGAACAGGGACAGGAGGAGAGGGAACGGCCTCAGGCTGGGCCAGGGCAGGCTCAGGGGGGACAGCAGCAGCAATTTCCCCATGGAAAGGGAGCTCAGGGATTGGCACTGCCCAGGGAGGTTTGCAGTGCCCATCCCTGCAGGTGGCACCTGGAGGTGGCACTCAGGGTGACAAGGTGGCCATGGGGACAGCTGGGAATGGATGACCTGGGAGGGATTTTCCAGCCCCAGGATTTGGGATTCTGAGAAATACAGCTGGGTGGTGGTGGAAATGGCTGAACTAAGAAAGGCTTTAAACTGGGAAAAAGGAGAGAGGCAGGCTAGTGGCAGAGTCCAAAACTAATTGTAACAGATTTTATTTTATGTGGAATTCAAGGTAAGATCAGAGATACAAAATGAGATTAGATGGGATTTTGGGCAGGAATTGTTCTCTGGCAGTGCCCAAGGCCAGGTTGGAGAATCTTATGGAAGGTTCCCTGTCCCTGCAGGGGTTGGGCTGGATGAGCTTTAAGCTCCCTCCAACCCAAACCATTCCATTGTTCCCTGATGAGGGAACAGCTCTAAATGCACGAGGGAGGCTCTGGCAGGAGCTGCAGAGCCACCACAGGCTCACCTCTGGTTCCTGTGTCCCATCTTCAGACCTCAACTCAATTAAACCCCAATCAGTGACTCATTAACCCTCCAGAGTGAGCACACACTCCAGCAAACTGGGAACAGCAATAAAAGCAGAAGTCTGTAAGAATGAAAACAAATAAAATCAATGTAATTAGCAAAGGAAAGAGAAAATTCCAGGAAGGTGTGGCTGTCCTTTAGGAGTTAGAGCAAGAAAATAGTGAAAAACTGATGTGCTCTTCCTCCAGGATGGAAGAGGTGACACAGGGAATGCCAAAATGATTGATGGCTTTTTCTCCTCACTCCTCAGCAAGGAGAATGAACAATGGTCCATTGAGTAACCACGAAGAACAGAGAGAGCAGAGCAGAATATTTCAGTGAGTTGGGGTTTTTCCAGTCAGCCAGACCTGGCAGAAACCAGCTGAGAGGATGTGGAGGACAGGCTGAGTCCTAGAGGAATCCACAAGGAATCCCTTCCCACCCCTGGAAGAGGGAAGAGCAGGGACAGGTGCTGCAGTCACCTGAGTCAAAAACCAGCTTGGACAATATCAGAGGAGAAAACAGCCCAACTTGAATTCATGGAAATTTCTGGAAACGAATCACGAAACAAAGTTTTCTTTTGTGCATGGGAAATAATGAAGAGATAAGTGGAGGCCAAGAATGATTTGCCAGGAACAAATCCTGGCCAGCCAGGCTCATTTCCTCCCCTGACAAGTAGCAGCTCTTATGGACAATAGATATTGCATATCTTGACTGGAGCGAGGCTTTCAGCACAGCCTCCGCTGAGCAACTAAAATGAAACCATTGTAAGGTGGACTCAGCTGTTTGAAACATCAAAAACCCTCCAGGAGGCTTTGTTGTTGTTGTGGAAAAATTCTAGAAAGTGTTTTTGCAGATGCCTTGCCCAGGCTTTGTGCCTGGGATGTGTGGAATAATTCCTGCACTCCCACTCAGCCCTGGGGAGGTGTGAAAGTGAAAAATGAACAATTCCCTTTGGTCACTGAACTCAGGAAACCCCAGCGTGGTCTCACAACTTCCTCACCAGCCCAATTAGGGGAAGTCCTGAGAGCTCAAAAAGGGGCTGAAAGTCTTGAAAAAAAAGCTGACCCTGGAGGAAAATCTCCCAAGAACTGGGTTTGGTTGTTTTAGTCTAGAGAAAATAGGACAGAGAAGAAACATGAGAAGAGTCTTCAAATATGTAACAGGTAGAAGGCAGCAGGAAACTCTCAATGCTTGGAGGGCAGCAGGGAGCTTAAACAACATCCAGAATTGCAGTTTGTGCTGGATTTAAGGAAAAACTTCCCCAGCTTAAACAACATCCAGAATTGCTGTTTGTGCTGGATTTAAGGAAAAACTTTCCCAGCTTAAACAATATCCAGAATTGTTGTTTCTGCTGGATTTAAGGAAAAACTTCCCCAGCTTAAACAACATCCAGAATTGCTGTTTGTGCTGGATTTAAGGAAAAACTTCCCCAGCTTAAACAACATCCAGAATTGCAGTTTGTGCTGGATTTAAGGAAAAACTTCCCCATTAGGGAATCAAGGAAGCCTTGGAGGGCACTGAGGACATGAAATGATTATTGGTGATTTGGGAAAGCCCTGAGGGAAGAAGCTTTGAGGCAAATGTAGCTAAAAAGCTGCAGAAATAGATTTGAGAGGCTCAGGTGACATCTGGAGCTGGGGACATCCTGAGGGTGCTGTCCATGGGTGAAGCATCTCAGCTCCCAGGAAATTCCTTCCAGCAACCTCAAAGCAGGAAAAAAAAGAGAAAAATCAGCTCTGAGATGCAAACATTGAAAGGTTTCTGAGCCCCAGATCATTTTTTATGCCTTCAGTGATTGTAAACAGACACAGATGGTGCCAGAATGGCTTCAGTGGTTTCCTGCCACAGGTGAGAAAAGGGATGTTAAGCTTTGTTGGTGTCTTATGCAAAATAAATAAATAAAAATGGAGAAATAAATAAATAAATAAACAACTGCAGGCTGAATCCTGTGCATTTCTGGCAAGAGGAGCCTGCAATCCCATCACCTGGGAGACAAGCAGGGCCTGGCACTGCTGCTCTGCCAGGGCAATGAGAGGTTTGGTCAGGAACCTGAGGGATGGATCCCTCTGCAAACATTTAGGAGGCAACAGCCCCAGAGCCAAGGCAAGAAAATGAGAAGCAGCAGAGAGACAAAGAGCTGGGAAGGGGCTGAGGGAGCTGGGAAAATGCATTTTTTTGTCTTTCATTTTCCTCCCTTAACCAGTTTCTTTTTCAGGAGCCTCTGAGATACTGCAGGACATTTTTTCATGGAATCCCAGAATTATTGAGGTTGGAAAAACCCTCCCAGATCAGGGAGTCCAAGGCCTGCCCACCTTTTCCATGAGGAAATTGCTCCTGGTGTCCAACCTGAGGGGACATTTTGCATGACACTTCTTACTTCAATAAAGTAAATAAAATCTCTGTTAGAGGAGTTTTTATTTCCTTACTGACTATTCAGGGCATGGCCACCACTTGTTGTTCAGACCATCCTTTTTAATCTCATGCTTTTAAATATTAAATATTACATTTCCTGCAGTCTTTGGATGCTTTTGCAGGAAAAACCAAGCTTGTGAGATTCAAGGTGGACACTTTAGATGAGTGGTGAAAGATCTGGGGATCATTTTGAGCTTCCATAAAAGCAGGGACAGGGCAGGAAAGGGCAGGGCTGGAGCTGGGGAAGGGGCCCAGGGAGGTTTGCAGTGCCCATCCCTGCAGGTGGCACCTGGAGGTGGCACTCAGGGTGACAAGGTGGCCATGGGCACAGCTGGGAAATCTTTTCCAAGCTCAGGGATTTTGGGATTCTCAGATTCTGGGGAATTGGCTGAGTTGCCACTTGAGCTCCTTGCAGAGGGTCTGAGCTTGTGCTGAGCAATCCTGGGGGAGTGAGAATGCAATTCCCTGCAATTAAAAGGATGCTTCCCCCACAAAACCTCCTTTTGCTTTTCCAGCTGTTTGTCCTCTCCTCTGGGCAGGAATTTGCTGCTGATAAATTGTGTTGTGCAAATAGAATATCATGGACCAAGTGATGGGTGAGGAGGTTTGATCCTTCACCCTCAGAAATTGTGTTGCTGTTCATAGTGCTGGTATCCAGCAGGAATGCTCAGAATCTGGGAGATACATGAGAAAAGCAAAAAAAAAGAATCAAGAAAATTATTTCTCCCATGTTCCAGTGGAGCCCACCTGTCTTCTGCTTCCCTGATCATGGTGGCTCTTCCCAAATTCCACTTTAATAAAGTGGAGAATGTTCAGCCAGGCTCTGTCTCTTATTTTTTTACAATTTCTGCTCCAGGTTTTCCTGGACATTCATTCTTTTTCCATTCAAAAATCCTTTTCCCATTCAAAAAGTGTGTCTGGGCAGAAAATGCAGATTTCAGGCATTTCTTCAGCATTTTCAGGTCTCAGAAAATCCACCTGGAATTGTGACTTTGCCCACCTGCAGGTCCCTCTGTGCCCCAGACACAGCAAGCCAAGAATTCATCCTCTGTGCAGAACTTCTGATGGAACAGGAAATGTTTGGATTTCCATTTGAAGATCAATTCCATTTAAAATTCCATGGGCCAGAACATGCCCAAGTGGTTTTGTCCAAGAAATCCCCAGGAAAAAAACCAAAAAAATCTCTGTAGGTCACTGTAGAGATGTTGGAAATTCTCCATAAATGAGAAATCCTGGAAACACAAAATTGGAAGAGACCTTCAGGATCATCCAGTCCGCCCACCTGGAGAAGAGTTACAGATCCCACAAGATTCAGGAATTCTCTCTTGGAATGGCACAGAGTGGATTCACCTTCTTTGCTGCTGCCAGGCAGAGATAAAAAATCATCCTGGGGCCAACAAAAGTCCTTGCTCTTAGTCTTGGCTTCTTGATTGCATGCTGACAATTCAAAATTTAACATTTAAAGTGACAAACAGCATCCCCTGTTTTTCCCCAAATCAGTGGTCAGAGGCCACTGGAGTCACACTCCAAAGGAATTTAATCCTTGCAACAATAGATTAAGGAAACTGTTTGGTGCCATGTGAATAATTTCAAATCTTTTGGTTAATTTTTTAATTAATTTTATTTTTTTACTCACTATAAAACACAATCATAAGCCTCAAACTCAGTTTGTGCTGATGGTTAATGCAGGTGTTAATTCCTCCAATTAGCATTTGTGCAAAGTTACTCTGCTTTACACAGATCAGGTGTTGGATGTCACTGATATCATCCACCTGGGGGATTAAATCACCTGGGAATTTGTGAGGCTTGAAGAATTCAATCACAGTTTTTCTCAAACTATTCTGAAATTTCTGGTAATTTGTGTTCATGCCTGGATGGGAATTCAGCAGTAAAATCTTTTTGAGAGGGCTTCAACCCCCACACCCACCCAGGGTTTCAAACCGAGGAGAATTTGCTGAACTCCCCCAGATGGGAAAGATTTGGGGGTTTGAGGTTCTCAGAGCTCCTCCAGAGGGGCATCACCAATCTCTGGGAGCAGGAACAGAGCCCTGATGGCACCTGAGATTTTCCAAGAAGATTCCTCAGAGCACTGCAGGAAACAGCTCTGGCTCATTTGGAAGAGGGAGAGAGATCCAGCTCAGTGTGGAGTTTTTATTCCATGGGAAGTAACAAAGGAAAGGCCTTGGAGGAAAATTCTGCAGGCAGGAAAATCTGAATGGATAAAAATCAAGAACATGGAATGACAGAACAATTTGGGTTGGGAGGATCTCAGATCCCACCCATCCATGGCAGGGACACCTCCCACTGTCCCAGGCTGCTCCAGCCCCAGTGTCCAACCTGGAACTGAACATTCCAGGGATCCAGGGGCAGCCACAGCTGCTCTGGGCACCCTGTGCCAGGGCCAGAGTTTCAGCTCTTTTTGCCACACTTCAAATAAAAACTTAGAAACCTCTTTCAGGATCTCAACCTCAAAAAAGAAAAAACCCTCCCAAAATTCTGTGTTTAATATGGGAGAGCTCAGAGCCCTGCCAGGGCCTGAAGGGGCTCCAGGAGAGCTGAGAGGGACTGGGGACAAGGGAGGGAGGGACAGCACACAGGGAATGGCTCCAAAGTGGGGTTTGTGGGATTTTGGGCAGGAATTGTTCCCTGGCAGGGTGGGCAGGGCTGGCACAGGATCCCTGGAATGTTCAGTTCCAGGTTGGACACTGGGGACAGTGGGAGGTGTCCCTGCCATGGCAGGGGTGGCTCTGGGTGGGATTTGAGGTCATTTCCAACCCAAACCATTCCACAGTTGGACAATTCCAACAGATGAAAACAATTGCCAGCATCATTTCTTATTGCCACCAACTCTCACTTCTTAACTCCCAAGAAAATGAGGATTCCCTCTCCATTTGCAGCCTCTGCTGTGCCATTTAACACCCAATTTACCAGCCCAGCAGGAGCAGGGGGTGCTGAGCCTGAGTTACCGAGCAAAGCCCAGCTCTGCCAGGCTGTCCCTGTGTCCCAGCACTCCCACTCAGGGGACAATGGAAGGGGACTGTCCCTCAGCAGGCACAGTTTGGAATTTTTGGGTGCATGGCAGGATGGTCCTGTGGGGATCCAGGATATCCTTGCTCCTGTAATTCCCTTTCTGAGGTACCGCAGTGATCCTCAGCACTGCATCCTGTCAAAATACAGATTTTTCCTGGCTTGTTTCAGCAGCTCCAATGTCTGGAAAACATCCAAACCTTTTTTCAGTGGAAGCTGATCCACCTGACACTGGCACTTGCAATGAGTGCAGGGCAATCGTGGTCTCCATGATACCAAAAGTGAGGTGAAGCAGAACAGGGCTTTGTGTGTTGTATCAGCAAAATGTGGGGATTTATCTCCCAAATTTTAGATTAGGTAAAACACAGAACGATTCCTGCAGCAATGCAAAACAACCTGTGGAAAACACAGCAGCAGTTGCAGGGAAGGAGGAAGTCAAGGAGCCCCTTGCAGAGATGTTGTGAGTGCTGATACACCAAAAAAAAGAGATTATTTTAGTAATTCCCACGTTGAAATGAGATACAAAAAGTGAAACAATGACCTGTGGCGTTGCTTTATGGGATGTGGAACCCCTGTGTTGTGTAATGAGAAGTTCCAAGGCTGCCAGGCAGAACAACTCGTGCTTCTCTCAGCAGAAGAACTCAGGGAGTAACAGCAACTCCTTCACAGGGTTTGGGGCAGTGGAGTCTGCACAGTTCCCTCCTTGTCCAAACTGGAGGATCCCACACAGTCAGCAACTCCTGGGATCACTTCTTTTGCTGCTGCCTCCCTATTCTCAAGCTCCCATGGCAATCCCAGATAAAACAGAAGGTCTCCAATGCCTCCACCCCGTTCTTGGGGCAGCAAAACACAGAATTTACCCCTGAGCTTTCCCTCCAGCAGCTGAGAGTGCTGGCACCTTTCCCTTGGCACCACCAACCCCTCAGGTGTAAATCAGCACAGAGATCCCACACTGTGCATTTTCTCACTCATTTAGGAGCAGCAGCAGCACCAAACCCATCCTGGGCTGGGGACAGTGACAGCACAGGGTGATGTCCCTGCAGTGCCAGTGCTGGCACAATCCCTGCTGAGAATTTGCCATCTTTGCTGCCCCAACCCCTCAGGAGTAAATTAAGCACAGAGATCCCACTCTGGGCTTTTCCTCACTCATTTAGGAGCAGCAGCAGCACCAAACCCATCCCAGCCTGGGGACAGTGACAGGCACTGGGTGATGTCCCTGCAGTGCCACCACTGGCACAGTCCCTGCTGAGAATTTGCCATCTTTGCTGCCCCAGCCCCTCAGGTACAAAATCAGCACAGAGATCCCACACTGTGCATTTCCTCACTGATTTAGGAGTAGCAGCAGCACCAAACCCATCCCAGCCTGGGGACAGTGACAAGCACAGGGTGATGTCCCTGCAGTGCCACCACTGGCACAATCCCTGCTCAGGGATTTTCCTTGTGCTGATTTACACCTGAGGAGTTGGGGCAGCAGAGATCCCACACTGTACATTTCCTCACTGATTTAGGAGCAGCTGCAGCACCAAACCCATCCTGGGCTGGGGACAGTGACAGGCATGGGGTGATGTCCCTGCAGTGCCACCACTGGCACAGTCCCTGCTCAGGGATTGTTTTTGTGCTGATTTACACCTGAGGGGTTGGGGCAGCAGAGATCCCACACTGGGCCTTTCCTCACTGATTTAGGAGCAGCACCAAACCCATCCTGGGCTGGGGACAGCAATGGCACAGGGTGATGTCCCTGCAGTGCCAGTGCTGGCACAATCTCTGCTGAGAATTTGCCATCTTTACTGCCCCAACCCCTCAGGTATAAAATCAACACAGAGGTCCCACACTGTGCATTTCCTCACTGATTTAGGAGCAGCAGCACCAAATGCATCTTGGGCTGGGGACAGTGACAGCACTGGGTGATGTCCCTGCAGTGCCACCACTGGCACAAACCCCCTCAGGGATTGTCTTTGCTGCCCCAACCCCTCAGGTATAAAATCAGCACAGAGATCCCACACTGTGCATTTTCTCACTGATTTAGGAGCAGCAGCAGCACCAAACCCATCCCAGCCTGGGGACAGTGACAAGCACAGGGTGATGTCCCTGCAGTGCCACCACTGGCACAATCCCTGCTCAGGGATTGTCTTTGCTGCCCCAGCCCCTCAGGTATAAAATCAGCGCAGAGATCCCACACTGTGCATTTCCTCACTGATTTAGGAGCAGCAGCAGCACCAAGCCCATGCCAACCTGGGGACAGCAATGGCACAGGGTGATGTCCCTGCAGTGCCACCACTGGCACAATCCCTGCTCAGGGATTTTCCTTGTGCTGATTTACACCTGAGGGGTTGGGGCAACAGAGATCCCACACTGTGCATTTCCTCACTCATTTAGGAGCAGCCACACCAAACCCATCCTGGGCTGGGGACAGTGACAGCACTGGGTGATGTCCCTGCAGTGCCACCACTGGCACAGTCCCTGCTGAGGATTTGCCACCTTTGCAGCTCCAGCCCCTCAGGTGTAAAATCAGCACAGAGATCCCACACTGTGCATTTCCTCACTGATTTAGGAGCAGCAGCACCAAACCCATCCCAGGCTGGGGACAGCAATGGCACTGGGTGATGTCCCTTCAGTGCCACCACTGGCACAGTCCCTGCTCAGGATTTGCCACCTTTGCTGCCCCAGCCCCTCAGGAGTAAATTAAGCACAGAGATCCCACACTGGGCTTTTCCTCACTCATTTAGGAGCAGCCACACCAAACCCATCCTGGGCTGGGGACAGTGACAGGCACTGGGTGATGTCCCTGCAGTGCCACCGCTGGCACAAACTCCCTCAGGGATTGTCTTTGCTGCCCCAGCCCCTCAGGTGTGAATCAGCACAGAGATCCCACACTGTGCATTTCCTCACTCATTTAGGAGCAGCACCAAACCCATCCTGGGCTGGGGACAGCAATGGCACTGGGTGATGTCCCTGCAGTGCCACCACTGGCACAATCCCTGCTCAGGATTTGCCACCTTTGCAGCTCCAGCCCCTCAGGTATAAAATCAACACAGAGATCCCACACTGTGCATTTCCTCACTGATTTAGGAGCAGCAGCAGCCACACCAAACCCATCCTGGGCTGGGGACAGTGACAGGCATGGGGTGATGTCCCTTCAGTGCCACCGCTGGCACAATCCCTGCTCAGGATTTGCCACCTTTGCTGCCCCAACCCCTCAGGTGGTAAAATCAGCACAGAGATCCCACACTGTGCATTTCCTCACTGATTTAGGAGCAGCCACACCAAACCCATCCTGGGCTGGGGACAGTGACAGCACAGGGTGACATCCCTGCAGTGCCAGTCCCTGCTCAGGATTTGCCACCTTTGCAGCCCCATCCCCTCACCCTGCCGAGGCCCACTGTCACACGTGTGTTGGTGACACATCCCCACACCCCTTGGTCCTGGCACAGGATGCAGGAGAGCCGGGAGATGCAGTGCCAGCCATGCTGGGGCTGGCTGCAGCATTTCCATGGCAATGCCCGCGTCTGTCTGCAGCTCTGTGCGTGCCAGCAGCAGGGAACGGGCAAGGGACAAAGCCCAGACAGTCTGTGGATGGGTGACCTGGGGCTGCAGCACTGCAGGGATGTGTGCTGTCACTGCCAGGCAGGTGTGGGCACACGTGTGAGCTCTGGGAGATCACAGGGATGGGGAAGGGCCTGGGAGAGGCAGGGCAGGAGGAGCTGAGGGAGCCTGGATTGTCCAGCTGGGGCACAGGGGGCTGGGGGACACCCATGGGGCTGCAGCTCATCCCAAGGGTGGCTCTGACAGGGACAGCACCAGGGAGAGGCTGGAGGGAATTTGAGATGGATTTTAGGGCAAGGTTCTTCCCCCAGGGAATGGGCACAGAGCTCCAGGAGCTGCCAGGGATGCCCAGGCTGGGATTTTGGGGGGGCTGGCACTGGGTGATCCCTGGGGGTTTATTCCAGCTCAGGACATTCCATGGTTCAGTCCCACCAAGGTCAGCACTGCTGGATGCTCATCAGGCTCCAGCACAGTGAAGATTGAAGCTGTGTTCACATCTGAGATGGGATTTGGGATAATTCCACCTCTTTGCTTTGTTTATTGATTTATTTATTAATATTTATTTCCCCATCTCCACTGAGCTCCGAGGCAGAGCCTTGCAGGAAGGAATCTCTGTGTGTGTGAATGAGCTTGAGATGTTTCCCCCAAAAACCCCTCAGGAACTGGAGGAAGGTGCTGCTCCTGCCATCCCACCTGGTCTGAAAAACTGCCCAAGGCAGGGTGTGGGAATGAGGGGAAGAGGAAAAAGCAAAGTCCTCAATCTCCTTGGGACAGCAGGGCTGGGCCCAGGGAGAGGCTGGAGCTGGGCCAGGAGGGATTTAGGGTGGGTTTAGGGCAAGGTTCTTCCCCCAGGGAATGGGCACAGAGCTCCAGGAGCTGCCAGGGATGCCCAGGCTGGGATTTTGGGGGGTCTGGGTGATCCCTGGGAGTTTATTCCAGCTCAGGATATTCCATCATTCTGTGTTCATGGAGGAGTTCTGGGCCTTATTTCATTTTCAGGACCAATCAGTGCAAGCAGAGATGGAAGGAGCAGCACAGACCAGGAGCCAGCACAGCTCTGGGGGCAACATCAGCATCACCTGAGGGACTGCAGCACCACTGGGATTTTGTTTTTTGGAGGCTTTAACTGAGGTGCAGCAGCTCTAGCACTGGGATTTTGTTTTTTGGAGGCTTTAGCTGAGGTGGGGCCATGTTCCACCTTCTGCAAGGTGTGGGCTGGAGCTGCAGGTGAGTGTGGGCTGGGGATGAGCACACGACACAACAGCAACAAAAAGCAAATCAGAATTTCATTTCCTGTGAGCAGCAGCAGCTCTGCCCTGTTTGGTGGTGGGTTCTGACAGTCACACTGCAAACAGCAGGAGAATTGCCCTTAGAAATCCCCAGGAAGCAATAAATGCCCTTTAGCAGGGGGGGAAGGCAAAATTTGCCTTTTTTAATTTCCATTTCTGGCCTTGTCACATGAAATCTGAACACTGACCAGTGTGAAAATGCCAAAGAAACTGGAATGCTTGAAGTTTGCTTTCTTTCCTGGCACTCTTAAAAAAAAAAAAAAAAATTTAAAAAGGCTTTTACCACTTTGTAGCCCTACCAAAATAAATAATTAACAATAATGAAATTGTTTCATATCACATAAACAACAGCCCCAGGCCTCACTTTTTGGTGGATGGTTTATATCTATAGTTTCCTTTGGCAGGGAAAGAAACAGCTCTGACTCTATCTCGAGATAAAATTATAAGCACAAATATCACACAGCAAAGAGCACTCCAAGTTTTGAAGTCCTGAGAGGAACAATACCAGTTGGTGTTTTTTTTTTTTTTTTTTTTTTTCTTTCCATAATGTCACCTCACCCAGGGGAAGCTGCTTTGATTTCTCAAATTTAGTGATGGCTGAAACTTGGGAGAATCCAAATTGGACATTTTTATGTTTTATGTTTATTTTTTTTATCCAAAGATCCCTCCACAGATGATCCTGGAACAACTCACCTGCCCAGAAAATGCTGTTTTCTCTTTGTGCCCAGCCCAGCTCCAGCTGTTCTCCTCCCTGGAGAATGATCCATGGGATTCTTGCTCTCCAGCTGCCCTTCCACACCACAGATCCCTCTGGTGCAGGACCCAGGAATGGGAGAAGGAGGATCAATATCTAGAATTGTGAAATTTGGCAGCAGCTCCTCTGACAGTGGTGTTTGGGAAGGAGGGAAAGCAAACCCCCTTTGTTCTGTGGGATTTTCCTCCTTTTATTTGTGGGATCTACAGAGATCAGGTTCTTGGGGATGAGCTGGAAAAGAGGCACCAAAAATCTGACAGCCCTGGAGGGCAAAGGGATCCTGGGCTGGGTCAGGGCAAGGAGGGGATTTTGCTTTGGGAGATCTCACCTGGGAGAATCCAGGGAGCTTCTGGGAGAGCCCAGGGGAGCCTGGAGCTGCTGGAGCCCCTCTGGAGCCAGCTGGGACACCTGGGGGTGACACCTGGGCAGGAGAAGCTCCAGGGAGAGCTCAGAGCCCTGCCAGGGCCTGAAGGGGCTCCAGGAGAGCTGAGAGGGACTGGGGACAAGGGAGGGAGGGACAGCACACAGGGAATGGCTCCAAAGCGGGGTTTGATGGGATGTTGGGAGTTAGGAATTGTTCCCTGGGATGGAATTGCCAGAGCAGATCCTGTCCATGGACCCCTGGAATGTTCAGTTCCAGGTTGGACATTGGGACAGTGGGAGGTGTCCCCATGGCAGGGGTGGCTCTGGGTGGGATTTGAGGTCATTTCCAAACCATTCTGGGGCTCTGTGCTGTGCCAGGGCAGAGGGCAGAGAGCTGAATCCCAGGGGTGGCCAAGGTGGAAAGGCAGGGTTGGAGAATGGAGCTCCCTCCCCTTCCCTGTTTGCTGAACTTACTGTGGTCCTGGAAGGAGGAACCTTTCTCTGGCAGAGCCCAGAGGGGCCATTTCCATCCCAGACTTCCAAAGTTCCATGGCATTTCCATAGAATCATGGAATCCCAGAGCTACAAGTTGATTTCATCCCACCCCAGCCATGGCAGGGACACCTCCCACTGTCCCAATGTCCAACCTGGAACTGAACATTCCAGGGATCCAGGGGCAGCCACAGCTCCTCATCCCAGTGGGCTCCACATCTTTGCCCACCCCAGAGCAGCTGCTGGAAGGACAAGGAGCTGTGGAAGGGGAAAATGGAACTGGAAGAGGCTGCTGAGTTCCAGGAGGGTTTTTCAACCAACAGAAAATGTGATAATGGGAGAAAATGAGAGGATTTTCCTGGCTGGATATGGATGAGAGGTTTCAAAGGGAGAAATCCTGCTCTCAGGATACACTCACAGTATTTTCATAAGGATTTGTCCTTCAGAGATGGATTATTCAACTTTTCTTATCACAGGAATGGGAAGATTAAAGATCCCAAACGCTCTGTACTTTGGAGCTGTTGTAATAAATGTGCCAGGAATCTGGGGAGATTTCCAAAACGCATTTTAATCCATAGTAGGCTGGAAGTTGTGCAGTGTAAGCAATTTTCATTGTTGGATGGAAGTAAATATAAATTAGTGAAGAATCTGAAAATCCTGTTCCACCCAGCAGCTCAGAGAGCATTTCAATCCTGTGTACACAGGCTTTTGGAAGGGAGGAAGGCAGAAAAGCTGTGACAAACCACCACTTAATGACACATTTGCCAAATGGAGCTGGTGGTTTGCATGCACAAAAGCTCTTCCTGCACCTCCTGAAGTGCACAAACAGCTTTTCCCTATGCAAAGCACCTCTGCAGGATGTCCACACCTCCACCCAGGATGGTGCAAGGCCAGGCAGAGATGGAAAAATTCAGATTTGCAATTGTGGAGGCCAAGCTGAGGTCCCTTTCAAAGTTACTTTCCAGCTCCTCATTTCAATATGTATTTTATATTTTTAATATAAAGATTGAAATGTATTCAAGAGGAGCCATTGGGAGCTAATCTCTGTCCCCTGCCCCAAACCCTCATTCCAGTTGGATGTGAAAGGTCTGAGCGTTATCAGAGTGGCTGCAGTGCCCAGGGGATGAGTCATGGAGCACATTCCCATTCCTGCCCCTGGACAGAGCTCTGGGAACACAAAGGGCTGGCAGGAGGAGGAGGAGCAGCACTGCAGCAGCCCCCAGCTCCTGCGAGGAGAGAACTGCAGAATTGTTTCCATCACATGGTTAATGACTCAGCACTGTTAGCCCAAAATATTTTTTTTTTTTTTTCTCCTCTCCACCAGCTCGTCTGGGGAAAAAGAATGGGGGCACTGGGAGAGGGGAGGGGAGGGGAGCTGGGGCTTTGCTGGGTGGGCATCACACAGAATTTCCACTCTGGATTTGCTTGGGCTGTGACACCCCAGAGAGATCCCAGCTGGGTTTGGTGCCCAGAACTGCCTGGAGCTTTGGGCACCTCCACATGGAACAGGTCTAAAGCTCCTGGGGAGTGTCCAGAGGATGGGGAAGGGTCTGGCTGGGGGATTGCTGGGGTGTGTGTGCTTGGATCACTGATCCCTGTGGGTTCCCAAACCCTGCCCAGCCCTGGGGGCTGCAGAGGGGCAGGAATGGCCAGGAGGGAGTGGAGGGAGTGGAGGGAGCCTGCTCTGCTCTGGGGCTGCTGCTGCTGCTGAGCCCACCCTGCTTCTGCTGCCCCAGAACTGGGAGTGAAATGTGGGAACCAGCAGATCCCTCTGGATGGTTCCAGACCCTGGCAGGGGCTCAGGAGCCTTGGCACAGATCCCAGAACCCCTGTGCCTTGGATTTCAACCCCTTGGGAAAAATTACCAGCCTTACATGAAGAGTTACAAGTCACAAAAAATAAGTAGAGTGCAAGTTAGATTATTATAAGGTGAAAAAGTAGGATTTTAAGATTGTTTATAATGAGGGTCTGGGGTCAGGATGGAGGAACCTGGGCGTGTTCTGTCCTTCTTTCTCCTTCCTGCATCCATCTTCTGGGTGATGTTGGCACTTTTGGATTGGTTCAGAGCAGAACCAGACTGTACAATATCAGTGATAGGCATTGGAAGATAACTGTAAATAATGTTGATGTAGTTTATAGTATAAAAAGATAATCCCAGCCCAGGGTGGGCAGTGCCTGGGGCTGAGCTGCTGAACAGACCTGGGCTGGGCAGGGAAAGAACTTTAAATGAGATAAAATAAACAACTCTGGGAACAACAGAAGAGTCTCCTGACTCTTTCTCCAGTGCTCTGGGACACAGAGACTCTAAAACAGCACAGGTGTCAGCTCAGGGAACAGAGACACCACTGAGCACATGAGAGGATTTGGAGTTTTGTTTTAAGCCGAGCTCAAGCACACCCAGGGCTGGTTTGTGCCCAGCCCTGCCATCTCTGTCCCTCCCTGGGTTCTGTCACCAGGCTCCAATCCCTGCACGGCCAGCCCGGCTTCCACACAGGATTTCTGCACTGCCCTCACCTCCCGTGTTCTCCTGCTGTTGGACCAGTGTTGATGTGGATTTTGGTGCCAGTCTGGGCTGCTGGCTCCTGTCCCCAGGATTCCTGAGGACACCCACAGCCCTGAGCAGGGAGTTCTGCTGGAGCCTCCCACCAGAGCTGAGGGCTGGAAGGTCACAGCTGCCTTCCCTCCAGCTCATCCCCTCCAGGATGGGCACATCAACCCCCCCTGGGCACCCTGAGCTCCCTTTCCATGGGGAAATTGCTGCTGCTGTCCCCCCTGAGCCTCCTTTTCTCCAGGCTGAGCCCCTTCCCAGCTCCCTCAGCCCCTCCTGGGGCTCCAGCCCCTTCCCCAGCTCCGTTCCCTGCCCTGGACACGCTCCAGCCCCTCCAGGGCTCTCCTGCAGGAGCCAGGACTGGACACAGCCCTGGAGGGACAATCCCTGACAGCAGAAATGCCCCCCTGGCTGTGTGGGGCTGTGGAGGGGTCCCCAGGCTCACTCAGCATCTCCATCTGTGCCACCCTGCCCTCCTGCTCAGGGGGCAGCCAGCACCACAGTCCAGCTCTTAATTTAGACCCCAAATGTTGTCTGTGAGTTCATCATCCCAGATGGACTCGGTGCCAGGAATCTCTGCTGTCAAAGGCTCGTGAAAGCCTCAGTTTTGCAATGGAAGATGAATCAATGTGTCCCCTTGCTGCCTGTTTGTGTTCCCTGTCCCCTGCTTGTAGGCAGGTGCTGCACAGCTCAGCTGCTCTGAACTCACAGCCAGGCTGGCACAAAGTAAGAAAATTTAAGAAAATTTAAATTTGCGCTTTCAGTCACCTTGCCTTTCAAACAGAAACACCCCAGAGAGACCAAAACCACCATCAGCCCAATGATCTGACACAATCCCAGCCCTTCAGGCTCACCCAGTGCCACCCCAGCACCAGCAGCACCACCCCAAACCCTGTCCCTAAGTGCCACTTCCCTGATGGGGACAAATGAGAAGTTCCAGGAGCCCCACAAGCAGGGTTCACTCCAGCCTGGATTTCTGCTGTGTGGGCAGCACTCTGAGGACTCCTTTGGTCCAAAATTTAAATTCCAGGTACCTCAGAGAACCATGGAATGCTTTGGGTGGGAAGGGACCTGAAAAGCCACCCCATCCATCTGTCCCAGGTGCTCCAGTGTCCAACCTGGAACTGAACATTCCAGGGATCCAGGGGCAGCCACAGCTGCTCTGGCAATTCCATCCCAGCCCCTGCCAGGGAACAATTCCTGCCCAAAATCCCACCCAGCCCTGCCCTCTGGCACTGGGAACCATTCCCTGTGTCCTGGCAATCCAGGATTTGTGGAGGAGTTGGAGCTGTCTGGGAATCACTGGATGAGTTGTTCCCATCACATTGTGCATTTTCCATCCTCTATCTGAACGTGAATTGAGGCATCTTGAACTCCAGATTCTGGTTTTTTATTAATCAAATTTGGGGAAGTGAAAGGAGGAACTTATCAATTACAGGAGGAAGGGATTTGCCCTCCCTTTAACCCAAAGCATGTGAAAATCAGCAGGAGGGGTTGGGGTTGCCATGGGCCATTTGCTGCAGCCCTCTGTGGAAACTCCCTGAAATAAACTGCAGCTCCTGGGTGGGAGCCTTGGGGCACAAGAGAACATAACCAAAGAATAATTGACCACAAACATGAGCTACGTGCAGAAATGAGGCTGCTCAGTGCTTTGTTGACTCCAGGAGAGGTTCTGAAGGCAGAAATTCTCCTGAGTTTTTTAAGTGGCACCTCCTGGAGACCTCATGATTATTTCCTGCTCCAAGCACAAAACTCAGGGATGTTTTATGGAGAAAATTACCTGGTGGCTGAGGCTAAAAGATGCTTTACCTGCAGCACCCTCTTTTCAGAGAATTAACCTCGACCACAGTGAAATGAAGAAGAAATTAATGCATTAAAATTGCTCAGAAAAGGAATGGCAGGGCTTGTGTTAACAAGCCCAGAGGGGCCCAGGGAGATGGGAAAGCTGCTCCCAGCCTTGCAAGATCAGACACAACAGGTTGCTGATTTAACAAGCTGCACTAATGCAGGATTTCTTGGCTGATTTTCCCCCTTGAGGAGGAATTTCCCCCAGTTTTAATTCCTCGCTAATTCTGACGCCTCGCGCTCATTTTGTTGGATTTTCCACAGGCTCGTTCCCGAGGTATTTATTTATTTGTGTGTGACCAATCCATCGTCACAGTGAGCAGGATTCTGAACACCCCCAGCATGGATTACAGGAGTGTTGGCTCTTGGAATGCACAGGAGAGGCTGAGGGAGCTGGGGATGCTCAGGATGGAGAGGAGCCCCAGCTGAGAGGGGACTCAGCCTGAGTGTCTGTCCCTGTCTGTCTGTCCTTGTGTGTCCCTGTGTGCAGGGAGGGCAGAGCAGGGCCCAGGCTCTGCTCCATCCCACTGTCCCATTGTCCAGGGGCTGAGCCCAGCAATTCCCCTGCACAGGAGGCACAAACTCCTGCCCTGGGCAGGGACCAGAGAGGGGCTGGAGTCTCCTCCCTGGATATTCCAGAATATCCACAGAGCTGTGCCCTGTGTCCTGGGGTGATCCCAGCTGAGCCCTGGGATCCAGCCTGAGCCCTCCCAGGGTTCTGCACCTTCCCAGCACAAGGGGACAGCCTGTGACACTGCTGTGGCCAGGTCACTGCCCCAGCTCCAGGGGCAGAGCTGGAATGGCTCTGGTTTGCACTGGGGGCAGGAGGGGTGTCCAGAGCTGCAATTCCAAACATCCAGCTCCTGGAGCTCTGCCCTGTCCCCTCTGCAGCAGCAGCAGCTCCATTGGCTCCTCTTCCCTCCCCAGGGCTCTGGGACTGGAATTGGAGCTGGGATCTGGAATTAGAGCTGGGATCTGGGACTGGAATTAGTGCTGGGATCTGGAATTAGAGCTGGGATCTGGGACTGGAATTAGAGCTGGGATCTGGGACTGGAATTAGAGCTGGGATCTGGGACTGGAATTAGAGCTGGGATCTGGAATTAGAGCTGGGATCTGGGACTGGAATTAGAGCTGGGATCTGGGACTGGAATTAGAGCTGGGATCTGGGACTGGAATTAGAGCTGGGATCTGGAATTAGAGCTGGGATCTGGGACTGGAATTAGAGCTGGGATCTGGGACTGGAATTAGAGCTGGGATCTGAGACTGGAATTAGAGCTGGGATCTGGGACTGGAATTAGAGCTGGGATCTGGGACTGGAATTAGTGCTGGGCTCTGGGATTAGAGCTGGGCTCTGGAATTAGAGCTGGGATCTGGGACTGGAATTAGAGCTGGGCTCTGGGATTAGAGCTGGGATCTGGGACTGGAATTAGAGCTGGGATCTGGGACTGGAATTAGAGCTGGGATCTGGAATTAGTGCTGGGATCTGGGACTGGAATTAGAGCTGGGATCTGGGATTAGAGCTGGGATCTGGAATTAGAGCTGGGATCTGGGACTGGAATTAGAGCTGGGATCTGGGACTGGAATTAGAGCTGGGATCTGGGACTGGAATTAGAGCTGGGCTCTGGGACTGGAATTAGAGCTGGGATCTGGAATTAAAGCTGGGATCTGGGGCTGGAATTAGAGCTGGGATCTGGGACTGGAATTAGAGCTGGGATCTGGAATTAGTGCTGGGATCTGGGACTGGAATTAGTGCTGGGCTCTGGAATTAGAGCTGGGATCTGGGACTGGAATTAGAGCTGGAATATGGGACTGGAATTAGAGCTGGGATCTGGGACTGGAATTAGAGCTGGGATCTGGGACTGGAATTAGAGCTGGGATCTGGGACTGGAATTAGAGCTGGGATCTGGGATCTGGAATTAGAGCTGGGATCTGGAATTAGTGCTGGGATCTGGGACTGGAATTAGAGCTAGGATCTGGAATTAGAGCTGGGATCTGGGACTGGAATTAGAGCTGGGATCTGGGACTGGAATTAGAGCTGGAATTTGGGACTGGAATTAGAGCTGGGATCTGGGACTGGAATTAGAGCTGGGATCTGGAATTAGAGCTGGGATCTGGGACTGGAATTAGAGCTGGGATCTGGGACTGGAATTAGAGCTGGGCTCTGGGATTAGAGATGGGATCTGGGACTGGAATTGGAGCTGGGATCTGGGACTGGAATTAGAGCTGGGATCTGGAATTAGAGCTGGGCTCTGGAATTAGAGCTGGGATCTGGGCTGGGAGCCAGGCAGGCTCCTTTCCTCTGTCCCCAAGTGTTTCCAGACTCATCAAAAGTTGGCTTGGAGGAACCATCACTGCAGTGCAAGTCCATCCATGTCCAGGTGTGAAAATGGGAGCAGAAATTGCCCCTGGAGCCCAGTGAGGTCCTCTGGCTTCCTGTGCACCTTGCAGCTGGGATGTGCAGGTGACCTTGCCCCTCTATCAGGGAGATAACACTGCCCTGACCTGGCTGTTCCTCAGGGACACAGCCAGGGAAGCAGGAGGTGCCAGGGTGGGATTTTCTGCTCCTCAGCTGGGAAAGGGTTGAAACAGGGAGGGGAAAGGGGGGTCAGGAGGAGGGAACAGAATTTATTGGGAAATTGTTCATTCAATCACCAGGTGACAGCAGCTCAGCCCTGGGGCTGGAGGGACAGGACAGGGACAGGTTTTAAACTGCCAGAGGGCAGGGCTGGATGGGATCTTGGGCAGGAATTGTTCCCTGGCAGGGGCTGGGATGGAATTGCCAGAGCAGCTGTGGCTGCCCCTGGATCCCTGCAATGTTCAGTTCCAGGTTGGAGCACCTGGGACAGTGGGAGGTGAGAAGAACACATCAGGGGATGCTCCTCTGACAGACCAGCAGAGTGGAACAGCTGAATTTTCAGGATATAATCCTTCCCTGGGCTATTGGCTGTGGAAATGCCTTCAGTTCTGTTTCTAAGCCAAGAGAGGAAGACCCAGGCTTGGAATTCACTCCTGGTTCCGAGCCCAAAAAGCCCAAGATGTGAAGGCTGGGAAGGAAGGATCCCTGAAAATCATCCCTTGGGATTTGCAGCTGTCTGGGGATAGTGACCCTGCTGGCCAGCAAACATGCTTGGGGTTTAGTCAACACTTCACATTCACATCCAGGACAAGTGGAGTTCAAATTCTTCCCAACAGACTAATTAGGCAAAATATTTAGAAAGGCTGCAATTCCAGTCATGCTTTTGCCATAACATTTGGAGAAACAATGATGCTTTCATATAGCCAGAGCCTCTGGGGCTGGGAAAACACACAGGCCCTCGTGGACACAAAATTATACTCAGCTTTAAGAGCTGTAATGACAGAAATTCCTGATGCACCCATGCATCCAAATTTTGCTCGCTGGGCACACCTGAGAAGCTTTTAATTGGGTTGAGGAGGGCTTGAAGTGTTCAATAAAAGGAGAATATCGTTTACAGCAGGAGCAGGGAGCCAAGCAGGCAGAATATGCTCTGCCAGAGCAGGCAATGTATATTTACAAAGCTTTTGCAGCTCCTTTGTTGTGCATTCTTTCCACACACCAGCACGGAGAGATCATGTTCACAGCAGCGAGGTGTCACATTGCCCTCGGATTTTTCCAAATAATTAAAAACCAAAACCAAATAGGAGTGAGGGAACCCTGAAAACGGGAAGCAAGCTCTTCCTTTTCCACCAGGCTGAGACAAAACCTGTGAAAAAAAACCCAGGGTGTTTGTGGCACAGAAATGTGCTGCTGCTGCTCCTCCAGCGGAGCGCGTCGTGATGGAACCGCGGCTGCGTCACCGGCGGCGTGCCCGAGACAGCAGCAGCCACTTCCACAAGGGCAGCAAAAAAGCAAATGCCCAAGAGTTTATGGAGTGACAGAGCCAATTCTTGTCCTGATTTATTGACCCTCCAGCTGGAGCACTCCCGTTCCCCCTCTGCCAAGTGATGGCGTTGGAATGCCGGGTTATTTTCTCATGCGAAAAACCAAAAAGAAGAAGCAGCACAAGAAGAAGAAGGAAAAAAAAAAAAGCCTTGGAACTCTTAAAATTCTTAAAATTAAGGCCCTTCTCTCATCAGGCTGCAGCAAACCCAGTGTATTTCTCAGCATGGCTTTTTAGAGCACGAAGGTGGTTCAGTCTGGGTTTTTTTGGAAATAAAAACAATGGATTATGAGGGCCAGGCAGGTGAGGCAGCACCCAGGGCAGCCTGGGCTCCTCCTCCTCCTCCTCCCCTGCCTTCCTCATGCTGTAAACACCTTAAAGCAGAGCTGGCTCCTGCCCTTGGTGCTATCAAGTGGGAAGGCATTTTATTTTTCTGCACTGAAAGAGCCAATTTGTGCCCTTTTATGGCCCAGCAGGACTGGCTGCAGTGGAAACTTCGCTGCAATAAAGGTTCCCTTGTTTGTGAGCCCTTTGTGTGGCACTTGTGGGACCACTCAGTGTGCCCAGGAATCTCTGCAGGCTCTGCTGAGGAGATCAGAGCTTCTCATTCCTCCTCCCTGGCATGTGGGATTCTCTGGCTGATGGATAAACCCAGTTTGTTCCATACAGGGAGTCCCACAAGGTTTGGGTTGGAAGGGACCTCAAATCCCATCCAGAGTCACCTCTGTCCATGGCAGGGACATTTCCACTGTCCCAGCTGCTCCAGCCCCCTCCAAGCTGCTCTTGGACACCTCCAGGGAATAATTTCTCCCATCTAACCCTCCCCTCTTCCACCCAAACCCATCCCCTGCTCCCATCCCACACCCTCTCCAAATGTGTCCCCCAAAGGTAAAGAGCCACCATTCCTCTCTGCTCTCTGTTCCAGCCAGTCCCACCAGTAAAAAAAAAGCATTTTTGTGCATAAATCCACCCTGCCAGAGCCAGATTCTTGCTGCCTTTTCAGTTTTGAAATGCTGGTTTTGTTTGTCATTTCCAAAATGCTGCTCAGAGTGAAAGACCAACCTGACACAAAAAAAAAAAAGAGTGAAAAAGCTTTATCAGGGTTACAATAAAACCACAGAACTCGTTTGTATCTCCAGTTAAAAAAATGACAGAGAGGGGAAAAAAATAATCTGAGAGGGAACAAAGAGACCAAATATCCATCTATTTATCTGTCTATCCATCTAATTTTAAAGCTCAAACAACATTTAATCCAGCAGCGTGTGGTAGGTGTTACTTTGGAAATGAGAACACGAAATTTCAGGCAATGATATCCCTGTGACAGAATTATTTAAGCAGAAATGACAGAAAACAATCAACCAGAGCAGCCAAGGGTCTCTTAACACCATTAAGTGGTGAAGTTGTAAGAATGACAGCAAAAGAATTCCTGGTGTGTTTGTTGACTCGTAGGAGCTGAAGCACCATGTTTCCATGGATATGGAGTTTCTGCTTTGTGCTTTTCCTATTTAAGGATCAATGCTGAGCAGAAAGCAGGATTCAGTTCCGTGTTCCTTGTGGAGTGTAAACATGGATATTCCAAAGGGCCGGGTCTGAGAGATGGGATCAGTCCAGAGCCTGAATTTATAGGGGGGGAAAGGACTGAAAATCCCCCTCAGCCACCTGGAGGGATCCTGGAATCACAGCCTGGTCTGGGTGGGGAGGTTTAAATCCCACCCAGTGCCACCCCAGCCATGGCAGGGACACCTCCCACTGTCCCAATGTCCAACCTGGAACTGAACATTCCAGGGATCCATGGACAGGATCTGCTCTGGCAATTCCATCCCAGCCCCTCCCAGGGAACAATTCCTGATTGCCAAGATCCCATCCAACCCCACAGTGAAGCCATTCCCTGTGTGCTGTCCCTGCAGCCCTTGGGAATTGTCTCTCTCCAGGTTTCCTGCAGCTCCTTCAGGCCCTGCAAGGCCACCCTGAGCTCAGCCCAAAGCTTCTCCTGTGCAGGCTGAACAATCCCAGCTGTGCCAGCCTTTCCTCCCTCTGCCCAAATCCCTCTCATGTTCACATCCAAACCCCCAGCACATCTTTGCACCCCTCACAAGCCACCAGGCAGAGGTGGCTGGGCCAAGGTCCCATGGATTTTGGGGTTCCCAGATGCCATCAGCCCCACCAGCTGCATGGGAAGGGCTCTGTGACCACCCCCCAGTGCAGCTTTTCCCCCTGGAACATTCCTGAGCTTTCCTCTTCCCCCACAGCACTGATGTTCCTCTCCACCCTGACATCCTGGGGGTCATTCCTGTGCTTGTGACCACGGGGGCATCCAGGCAGAGCAGGACATCAGCAGGGATGTCATGGAGGGAGAGTTTGATGGACTGACTTATCCAACCTGCCTGAAAAGTGGGGTTTAAAAACTGCTGGATCTTCTCAGAATCCCAGAATCAAGGCTGGGAGAGCCCCCCAGGATCCCCCAGTGCCACCCCAGCATCCCCCAAAGCCTGTCCCCAAGGGCCACATCCAGCCTGCTCCTGAGCACTGCCACAGACAGTGACTGCAAACCTCCCTGGGCAGCTCATCCCAACCCTCACCACTCTGACAGGGAAATTTTCTTTCCCAATCTCCACCCTGAGCCTGCCCTGGTGCCATTTGAGGCCATTTCCTCTCCTCCTTTCCCTGCTGTTCCCTCCTGGCAGGGACTTGTGCAGAGCCACAAGGTCCCCCCTGAGCCTCCTTTTCTCTTTGAGATCCATCCCTCTCTGGGCTCAGCAACACCAATTTGTTGCTGGTTTACCCATCCTGCTCTTACCAGGCCCAAACAGAGCATTAATTAATTATCAGCAATTCCTGTTCAGAGCAGGGCAGCACCCCCAAAAAGTCACCAGGCTGAGGGACAACGATGTTCATGCAGAAAATGTGTCCCAGGCAGGGCTGTGACAATGACACAAACACATCAGGCAAGAGCCAATCCCTGTGGAAATGGTGAGAGAAGGAGGAATAATTGGGCCAAAAGAAGGAATAATTGGGAAAAAAAGAGGAATAATTGGGAAAAAAAGAGGAATAATTGGGAAAAAAAGAGGAATAATTGGGCAGAAAAAGGAATAATTGAGCAAAACACACTTTTGAAGCAGGTTCTCTATTGGAAGAAAATGGTGAGAGAAGCTGGTGTTTAATGGTGCAATTCACACCTGTGGAGGAATTTCTTTATCAAGAGGAATTCCCCCATGGAAGGGGAGCTCAGGGTGCCCAGGGAGGTTTGCAGTGCCCATCCCTGCAGGTGGCACCTGGAGGTGGCACTCAGGGTGACAAGGTGGCCATGGGCACAGCTGGGAGGGATTTTCCAACCTCGGGGATTTGGGATTCTCTGGGGACAGAAAGCAGCTCTGATTTGCACATTTTTAACAGCCACAATTCCAGACACTCGGTGGTGCCATCAGTGCCAGGATCTGTGAGCGTGGAGAGGGACCAGGAAGTTTCCCAACACTCCTGGCAGGGCTGGCTGTGTCCCTGCCCAGCCAGTGCCTCCCGCTCTGCATTCCCAGATGGAATTGGGAACAACAGAAGCTCTGCAGCAGGAGTGGCCCAGCTGGAATCCTCCCCCAGAGGGGTGGCTTAGAGAAGAGGAGCTGCCAGAGGAGGATGAACTGTCAATAATCAATAATCACCACTCAACAGGACAGCAGAGGGGCACAGATCAATGGCTTCAGCAGCATGCAAGGGATGGATTGTGCTGTCTCACAGCAGCTCAATTTGCCTCCCAAACCTCTGGGGCAGCACATCCAGCTGTTTCTGAACCCCTTTACCCCACCCCTACATTGACAGCAATCCTCTGCTCAGCCTGGAGCTGCCCTGGATCCTTCCAGGGATGGAGCTGGGCCTGGGAGCCCTTCCCAGCTCCTGGGCACAGGGCAGAGCTCAGCCCTGCCTGGTCCCAGCTGGGAGCCAGCATCTCCCCCTCCCCTGCTCCCAGGGGGATGCTCAGCCACTCTGGAAAAGCTTGCACAGGGATGAAATCATCTCTTGGCTGCAGCCTGCCCTGTGCTGCTCAGCAGATGGACGGGGCCTCTCTTCCAGCCCTGCCCAGGTTCTGGGCAGTCCCCAAATCCCACACTGCACACTGTGGGGCTGGGGGTGGCTGATTTGGTGGCTCTGTGAGCACCACAGCTGCCTCTGCCTGGGTTTTGTTTCCAGAAGGTTCTGCTGGACCATCCTGAGCTGAGTTTCTTCCTCCCTAATTTGGGCAGGATTGAGTTCTGGTGTGGCTCAACCTTAAAACCATTCTTTTTTTTCTTTTTCTTTTTTTTTTCTCTCATTTTTAACTAATTACACCCAGCACACGGCCTCATGAATCAACCTGATTCTGTTGTGACAGGTTTAGCCCTGGGTGTGTGATCTGTCCTAGCAGATCACACAGTTTTTCCTTCTCATCCCTCTCAACAATGAAATCCTCTTGCCTGCCCTCTTTCCCTTCTGATTTCATCATCAGCTGTTAAAGTGGCATGGAGAATAACACCTGCATTTGCCCAAACTGCTCAGGATCTCAGAGCACTCTCCCACTCTGGCATGGACCTTCTGCTTCCTTCTTTGTTTTCTGGGGGGAAAAATGAAGGGAAAAAAGACAGCAGTGGCTGTATCCAAAGGGATTTTTGTGGAAAACCAGGAGCTGAGCTGCTGTTTGTGCCTGTAAATCACCTGGGAAGGAGCAGATGGACAATGCATCAACCCCTGGGGTTATTGGGTGACCAGGATCCTTTCCCATCCTTTGTTTCCCTCTTTTCTCCTTGCTTTCTCCATCTGGTTTTTGGTCATATGAGTAGATAAGGGCTGGGCAAAGGGGATTATTTTTTATTATTTGTGGCTTCTTCAGAAGCAAGCAATAAATCTTATTAATTTCTATTAATTAGCCGGTGAGATTTGCACACTCCAGATCTAAAATTCCCCTTCCCTCCCAGGACTGACCCCTCCAGAGCTGCTGCACCCCCAGCTCAGTGTCCAAACTGCCCCACAACCTCCCAATTCTCTTTTTAAAAGCTCAATACGGTTCTTTGATGAGATTTTGAGAGCAAACCCTTCTCTGCCGTCTGTTTTCATCGGTGCCATCGCAGCCAGGAGGGATCGGGTGACAAAGGTGATGAGGGGAGGGAGGGAGGGTGGTGGCACCTGAGCAGCCCTGCGACCTTCACGGCTCCTTGGAGCAAAACTACGGCACTGAGAGCTGCCCAAATGTCCCTGGAGAGGAAAAGGCACATCCTGAGCTGAGCAGAGCCTGGCTGGCTCTGGGAGAGATTTGCAGGGGGAGAGGGAGCACATCCTGCTGGCCCTGCTGTCCCTGCTGTCCCTGCTGGGATGAAATCAACTTGTAGCTCTGGGATTCCATGATTCTATGGAAATGCCATTGAACTTTGGAAGTTTGGGATGGAAATGGCTCCTCTGGGCTCTGCCACAGAAAGGTTCCTCCTTCCAGGAGCACAGCAAGTTCAGCAAACAGGGAAGAGGAGGGAGCTCCATTCTCCAGCCCTGCCTTTCCACCTTGGCCATCCCTGGGCTTCAGCTCTCTGCCCTCTCCCCTGGCACAGCACAGAGCCCCAGACTGGTTTGGAAATGACCTCAAATCCCACCCAGAGCCACCCCAGCCATGGCAGGGACACCTCCCAGTGTCCCAGTGTCCAACCTGGAACTGAACATTCCAGGGATCCATGGACAGGATCTGCTCTGGCAATTCCATCCCAGCCCCTCCCAGGGAACAATTCCTAATTCCCAATATCCAATTGTGAGCAAAGTTCAGCCACAAACACCAGAGGTTCCTGTCCAAAAGGACACAGGGAATCCTTGTTGCTTTATTCCAATAAAGGAGAGGCCATGGGGCATCCCCTGGGCTCTCTCAGATTTTTGGAGGCCTCACCTCCCTTTCTATCCCAATTTCCCATCTGCATTTCTCTCTCTCTGTCCCCATTGCTGAGGTACTTGAGAGGCACAGACTTCCCAAACACTGACACCTGAGATTCCCTCTAATGTACAACCCTCCCTTTGCATTTTTAATTCTTATGGAATTCATGTTTTACCCCATTACTTCTTTCATCTTTCAATACCCAATTCCATTTCTACAGTTTGTTTGTAAAGGCAAAGATCTTTATCCATTCATCAATCAGTGCAATCAATCCCAATTGTTTCTTTTCTCTCAGTGCTGGTTTTATCCACCAGCAGACCCACAGCTTGTAAAGACAAATCCCTCATTGCTCTCACCATCCAACCCCACAGTGAAGCCATTCCCTGTGTGCTGTCCCTGCAGCCCTTGGGAATTGTCTCTCTCCAGGTTTCCTGCAGCTCCTTCAGGCCCTGCAAGGCCACCCTGAGCTCAGCCCAAAGCTTCTCCTGTGCAGGCTGAACAATCCCAGCTGTGCCAGCCTTTCCTCCCAGCAGAGCTGCTCCATCCCTCTGCTCATCCTGGGGCTCCTCTGGGCTCTCTGAGCAGCTCCAGCTCCTCCCTGGGCTGGGATCCAGTTCTGGAAGCTGCTCTGCAGGTGGGATCCCAAAGGATGGAGCAGAGGGCAGGAGCAGGAATCATCTCCCAGGGAAGCACTGCTGGGTTTCCCCACCACGTGGAACAGCACAGCTGCCCTCTGGCCAGGGCTGAGCTTTAACAATAATAGCTACACTACCACAAACTGTCCTGAGGCACGTAAAAAAGTCATCCAGGCATCAAAAATTGTCAAGGAGCTGCTCCCCTGCTGCTTCCCCAGCAATGAAATGAAGTCCTGCTACTCTGGATTTCTCCCAGTTATATTTGAGGAGAGTTGGAGCCTCAGGTTTCCAAATCCTTTTATTGAATTAAGGGCAGAATTCCTGTTTCCAAAGGCTCCCATCAACCTGACAACACTGGAGCAAACAAGAACAGCCTATTTAAAAGCAGGCAAACATTTCCCAGATGAAAGACAAACACTGTAGGTATTTATTAAGGCCCTAATCCAACTAAATCTCAAATCCATTTAGCAAAAGAAAAAAGCTTCAAACAACCATTTTCAAGAGTCTCAAGAGCTCCAAGACATCTGAAATGTTTTATCTTTCAGGAGGGCTTTAGTGACAGGGCACAGGGAATGGCCTTAAGCTGACAGGAACTTTAGATGGGATTTTGGGAATTAGGAATTGTTCCCTGGGAGGGGCTGGGATGGAATTGCCAGAGCAGCTGTGGCTGCCCCTGGATCCCTGGAATGTTCAGTTCCAGGTTGGACATTGGGACAGTGGGAGGTGTCCCCATGGCTGGGGTGGTTCTGGGTGGGATTTGAGGTCCCTTCCATTCCATGATTCCATCATCTCTGTGCTCCAAGGTTCCGTCAGTGAAAAGTTCCTGGGTTTTCTGGGTTCTGCTGGGAAGAAGGAGCTCAGGATCCCTTTGGTTTCCACACAGAGCCCCTCTCTGCAGCTCTCTCACTGCTTTGCCTTTTTCCTCTCAAATTCAGGCTGGGCTGGAAAAGCTCCCCCACTTCATGGAATGAATTTTGGAATATCCTGAGCTGGAATAAACCCCCAGGGATCACCCAGTGCCAGCCCCCCCAAAATCCCAGCCTGGGCATCCCTGGCAGCTCCTGGAGCTCTGTGCCCATTCCCTGGGGAGCCTCTGGGGGAAGAACCTTGCCCTAAATCCCACCCTAAATCCCTCCTGGCCCAGCTCCAGCCAGGATCCCATCCCTGTCCCACAGCAGAGATCAGAGCTGGCCCTCAGGATGAACCTGCAGATGCTGATTTGGAGCTTCCCCACCTCAGGTTTTTCCACCAATGGTTTTTCACACCAAACCCCTGTTAGTTTTTGTCTGGGTATCTTCTGTCCCAATGGATCTGTGATTTTGAAGGCTTCATCCATCAGCACTACAAAATATTTCCATGTGCAGGATGCTCTGCATGGACACAGCCCAGCTGGAGATCCCTCTGCCTTTTCCTTCTTCCTGGGCCTTCCTGCTCTTCATTCCCTTCTTCTTCAGGGGGATTGGCACAAAATCCAAGTTCTTCTTCTGTGGCAAAACACAAAAATGAGATTCCTCTGGTGCCTGTTCTGAGAGCCCAGAGGACAGAGCTGGTATGGTAAAATAACTTATATACAATGCAAATTTCTTCCATTCCAATGCCTTTCCTCCTAACAAGTAACAAAATCAAAGTTTGAGGAGAAAAGCTGTTCAAAGAGCTGCCTAAAATATGAATTTTTCCAGAATTGCCTCGTTTCCAAGAAGAAAAAGAACATTCGCCTGTATTTAGATTAGCAGAGGAATAAATACAGATGATTAAATATATCATGAGTCTGAATTTATTTTTATTTTTCTGGTGTGCCACTGGCTTTGTTGTGCAAGGTTTTTCCCATTAGTTATTTTTAGGGGGCTTAGATTGTATTTTCCCCTAACGGGTGACATAATGTCTTGTTAAGACAATTGACCCAGATAAGACCATGCCAACTTCATCAGAATTGCTCTGATGCATCTGGATTTTGGATATTTTGGTGGGTCACAGACCAATAGTCTCTGTGGCATGGAAAATATTTCCCTTTTTTTTTTTTTTTTTTTTTTTTTGGTTGTTGTTGTTTTTTTAGCTTCAGCAAGGCTCCTCCAAGTTGACACTGGTTAGGAGTGACCTAATTCAAGATTCAAAGATGGAAACAGAGCAAAGCAGCCCCCAAATTTAAAGGTGAGGCAGAAAAGTCATTTGGGACAGCGAACATCCCCAGGGGATCCTGCTCCTCTGGGTACCAGAGGTGCTTGGGGAAGAGCAAGCCATGAGTTAACACTGAATAATCAATCACCTGCCTTCCCCAGGTTGGAACACCTGGGAAGCAGCGCCAGGAAAACAGCCAGATGTGCTCTGAGCTTCCAGAGCAGCGCCAGGAAAACAGCCAGGTGTGCTCTGAGCTTCCAAACAGTGCCAGGAAAACAGCCAGATGTGTCCTGAGCTTCCAAAGCAGTGCCAGGAAAACAGCCAGATGTGCTCTGAGCTTCCAAACAGTGCCAGGAAAACAGCCAGGTGTGCTCTGAGCTTCCAAACAGTGCCAGGAAAACAGCCAGATGTGCTCTGAACTTCCAAAACAGTGCCAGGAAAACAGCCAGATGTGCTCTGAACTTCCAAAGCAGTGCCAGGAAAACAGCCAGGTGTGTTCTGAACTTCCAAAGCAGTGCCAGGAAAACAGCCAGGTGTGCTCTGAGCTTCCAAAGCAGTGCCAGGAAAACAGCCAGATGTGCTCTGAGCTTCCAAAGCAGTGCCAGGAAAACAGCCAGGTGTGCTCTGAGCTTCCAAACAGTGCCAGGAAAACAGCCAGGTGTGCTCTGAACTTCCAAACAGTGCCAGGAAAACAGCCAGGTGTGCTCTGAGCTTCCAAACAGTGCCAGGAAAACAGCCAGATGTGCTCTGAACTCCCAAAGCAGTGCCAGGAAAACAGCCAGATGTGCTCTGAGCTTCCAAACAGTGCCAGGAAAACAGCCAGATGTGCTCTGAGCTTCCAAACAGTGCCAGGAAAACAGCCAGATGTGCTCTGAGCTTCCAAACAGTGCCAGGAAAACAGCCAGATGTGCTCTGAGCTTCCAAAGCAGCACCAGGAAAACAGCCAGGTGTGCTCTGAACTTCCAAACAGTGCCAGGAAAACAGCCAGATGTGCTCTGAGCTTCCAGAGCAGCACCAGGAAAACAGCCAGATGTGCTCTGAGCTTCCAAAGCACCGCCAGGAAAACAGCCAGGTGTGCTCTGAGCTTCCAAAGCAGTGCCAGGAAAACAGCCAGGTGTGCTCTGAACTTCCAAACAGTGCCAGGAAAACAGCCAGGTGTGCTCTGAGCTTCCAAACAGTGCCAGGAAAACAGCCAGGTGTGCTCTGAGCTTCCAAAGCAGTGCCAGGAAAACAGCCAGGTGTGCTCTGAACTTCCAAACAGTGCCAGGAAAACAGCCAGGTGTGCTCTGAGCTTCCAAACAGTGCCAGGAAAACAGCCAGATGTGCTCTGAACTCCCAAAGCAGTGCCAGGAAAACAGCCAGATGTGCTCTGAGCTTCCAAACAGTGCCAGGAAAACAGCCAGATGTGCTCTGAGCTTCCAAACAGTGCCAGGAAAACAGCCAGATGTGCTCTGAGCTTCCAAACAGTGCCAGGAAAACAGCCAGATGTGCTCTGAGCTTCCAAAGCAGCACCAGGAAAACAGCCAGGTGTGCTCTGAACTTCCAAACAGTGCCAGGAAAACAGCCAGATGTGCTCTGAGCTTCCAGAGCAGCACCAGGAAAACAGCCAGATGTGCTCTGAGCTTCCAAAGCACCGCCAGGAAAACAGCCAGGTGTGCTCTGAGCTTCCAAAGCAGTGCCAGGAAAACAGCCAGGTGTGCTCTGAACTTCCAAACAGTGCCAGGAAAACAGCCAGGTGTGCTCTGAGCTTCCAAACAGTGCCAGGAAAACAGCCAGGTGTGCTCTGAGCTTCCAAAGCAGTGCCAGGAAAACAGCCAGATGTGCTCTGAACGTCCAAAGCAGTGCCAGGAAAACAGCCAGATGTGCTCTGAGCTGGAGGGGAAGGGGAGATCTGGGGACTGAAGTGTTTCTTCTTCACAGAGCTGCTCCTCACAGGAGGAGCTGTGGCTGCCCCTGGATCCCTGGGATGTTCAGTTCCAGGCTGGAGCACCTGGGACAGTGGGAGGTGTCCCTGCCATGGCTGGGGTGGCTCTGGGTGGGATTTAAGGTCCCTCCCAACCCAAACCATCCCAGCATTCTGTGATCTTTTAGGATTCAGTGATATTTTGTTTTAACCAGAACTTTGGGCAATTTGAATCTCTTGATTTTTAAGGTGCAGAAGTGAACATGGAGCTGTTTGCTTGGCCCAAGTACAGCTGTAACAGATTTTGAAAATAAAATCTTCAACCCTTCACGGGGATGGAGCTGGGAGGAAAGGAGGGACAGCACACAGGGAAGGGTTCCCAAGCAGGATTTGATGGGATCTTGGGAATCAGGAATTGTTCCCTGGGAGGGGCTGGGATGGAATTGCCAGAGCAGCTGTGGCTGCCCCTGGATCCCTGGAATGTTCAGTTCCAGGCTGGAGCAGCCTGGGACAGTGGGAGGTGTCCCTGCCATGGTTTGGGTTAGGAATGATTTATCTTTACCATTCCAGCATTCTGTGATCTTTTGTTTTAGCCTGTTGTGTGGGCAGCCCAATCTTTCTTTATTTTTAATGTATAAAATTAAAGATGGAGCCATTTGTTTGACCCCTGTACAACCATAAAACAGAATTTTTATCAAAGCCATGGGTACAACCCTTTGAATCAGATATTAAACACCCAGCACTTCCCAAACCTTAAATACTCACTACAATAATGTAGGTGAAATTTAGAGCAAAACTTCCTATTCTGCCTCCCAGAGCTGGAATTCATTTGGTGACTTAATTCTTACTCACAATGAAGATTGATTTGCTTTGTATTTCATAAAGTACTTCATGCTGGATCGGTGTAGTTTTCCTAATAAGTGCTCCATGCTGATCATGTGTCTCTTGGTTTTATTTTGCCTTTAAAGAGCATTTTAATGGCATTTCTAAAATAAATTCTGGGACTGAGTCACTTTAATTTCGCTGTGTGACACGGGTCCAGAATATCACAGGGTACAGAGACCAGGTTTCCAGCTCACCACATCCCTCAGGGAATTGGGGGTTTATGAGATTGTTATATTTTGCTCCTGTATTTAAAGTAAATTTTGGGCCCTGGTTGTCCCTCTCTCCATCCAGTGAATCCCTGGATTTGTTGCACTATCCCACCTCAGCCTTGCCCCTCTCCCAAAGTGAAGTTTTAGGTGGTTCATCATTTTATAAACAGGATTAGGAGTTTGTTCTCCAAACAACAACCACAGTTAGGAGCACAAAGTCACTTCAATCCTGACAGAAGCTGCCCTGTCCACTGGATCACTGCAATTTACCCTCAAAATCAGAGAACTTTTAAAATATTTGGCTTCAAATTTACCTACAGAGCAAAGCAAAGCCTCCAGAATGCTGCCAAGTTCTTTCCCAGTTTTCCCAGTTCGTTCCCAGGTGGGTCTGCTCAGAATCTGACTGGTCATGGGATCACAGAGCATCCTGAGGGATCACAAAATTCCAGCCCAAAAATCCCACCCTGGGCATCCCTGGCAGCTCTGGCAGCCTGAGGAACGTGATCCTTGGTACACAGGCCCTCTGAAAAATTAATGACAATTAAGTATCTGAAATCTGACCTATTTTTGGACCTTGCCAGTGCAGAATCTGATGCAGCTGCTGGAGGGAAGCTGGGCAGGGTCTCAGTGTCCACACAGCAGAGCTGCACTTCCCAGTTTCTGCAGAGCCCTAAAGCTTGCTCTGACAGAACCAGGTGTAAAATCCAATCCCTTCCTTTTCTGCTGCCAGAAATAGCAATAAATATGAAATAACTGCTGGGGCAGGGATGTTCCCAGGGAAAACCCCATTCCTGAGGGACCACTGGGATGCAGAGCACATCCCAAAACCTCTGAGCAGGGCTTGGCCTTCAGCTCTTCCCCTCTCACAGTGCATTATTGCTGCTCTGAGAGCCTCTGTCCTGAGCAGGTACAGTAATTTCACCATTATAAGCTGCACCATTTTGACTAAAATTTTGGTCTGAACCCAAAGTGCAGTTTGTAATCAGGTGTGGCTTATATATGGACAAAGAATGAAAAGTTGCTGTTTTAGTTTGGAGGACAGGTGTCTGCTGAGAAAGGCAGGAGCTTCTCTTTGAAATGGAGAATGTAAACCCCCTCCCTCCAAATTATTATAATTTTGAAATCAAGGGGCTCTCAGGCAAAGATATGGGAATAGGAATAACAGTTCTGTACTAGGGAAATTAAAATAGAAATACAGCACTACAAAGAACAAACCCCAAACCCTGACACAGTCAGAGTACAGCCTGACACCCGTCAGGCAGGGTGTTGGCAGCAGTCCCATCCCATGGTGGCTGCATCCTCCTGCAGTGACAGATGTGGCTCAGCTGGAGCAGTGCTCCTGTACAAGGTGCAGTTTCCCTCCGGAGCTCCAGTGGGGATGTGGAGAAATCCGGTTTTCCTCTGGAGTCCAGTGGAGAAAGGGGCTCCCTTAGTGTCCCAAAACCTCTGTTTTTATCTTGGTAAGAAATGTTGGGCTCTTCCCCCTGGCTGGAGCAACTCCCAATGGGATGCAGTAATTTTATCAGTGCCACAGTGGGACTCAATGGCCATGAGCAGAAAATGACTGGCTGGAGGAAGGATGGGTTGTGAAAAGATAAAGAACAATGCCCTGCCTGGTTTCAATGGATGCCCATTAGCAGAATATCTCCCAGGGAGATCAGGATCACTGCCCCACCCTCAACAGATGGTGACAGAACAGATACCTTTGATCACACCCTGGATTGTAACGTGTGGTTTATAATCATGAAATTACTGTATTTTGGTTTTAAATCACACAGGTTCCATTTCAGCAGCTTCAACCTGAGCAGCCTCATTCCAGGTGTGGTTTATTGTGGCTCAAGCCAAGCACTGGAGCCTGAAATAATGGACTGAAAGCTGGGCCATCAAGGAAAAGCTGTTTTCTGGGGATTCAGAGCTATTTTTTTCCTCGTGGGGAAGCAATAACCTCGCTGACACGGTGCTCAACAATCTCCTGCTCTCCTGGGCTGGGGGAGGCACAGCAAGGAAAGGGGGAAACAAATTGTTCCTTTCCAATTTAACGCTCTGCACTCCTGTTTCTGTGGAGCTGAAGAAAAGTTCTGGGTGACTCCTTGGGATGTCCTGAAGTGCTCAGCAATGAGCACAGATGAAATGTGAAATTTGAAATTAGAAATTAGAGCAGCTTTGGGGCTGTTCCTTTATTACAGCAACCCATAAAACCCCACATTTCTGACTGAGACAGCTCTTCTGGCACAAAAATGGGAATGCAGGCCAGTCCTCAGCAGTGATAATGTTGAAACTCTGGCAACTTTGTGAGCAGATGAATTCCCTATTGAAAAAAAAACCCGTGACTAAGAGGGCTGGAGATTGAGAGCGTGGCTCAGTGGGATCTGGCTGGCACCCCATAAAACAACATCACACTTCCCTTAGAGAAACCCTGCCACTGAAATACCACCCAAACATTCGAGTGCTTGGGAATGAGCAGTGAGGGAAGCAAACTGCTGAGCACAATCCTTCATCACTCACTCCCACCTCATCATCTCAGCCCTGCAGAGCTGCTCTGCCTTGGGCCGGGCTGATCTCGGATTCCCTGGGGATTTTTGGGATGTTCTGTGCCTGCTCTGCACCCCTGCTGCTCCCAGCACATCCAGGATCTCCTCCTCCAGCCCCTGCTGTTGGCTCATCTGTGCTTTGTTCTGCTCTCATAAAAAATTCCTGAATTCTCCTGGAAAATTCTTTAAATTTCCACCCCACAGCAGGGAAAATTCCTGAGCCCCTCTGAGGGGTTTCAGCTCCTCCAGGCTGCCCAAAAGTGCCTTTCCCTGCATCCCTGCACATCCCAGGTGTGGGATGCTCCCAGCTGTGCCCTGGGAAATGTGACTGTGCTAAAACCCTGACAGCAGCTGCCAAAGGGGCATTAAAAATGTAAGGGAGCTGCTTGAAAACATAAAGGCTGGTTTGGGGTGATGCTCTGTGCTGGGGGAAGCACCCTGGCAGTGAAACACCCTTCCCCAAGGCTTTTCTTAGTAAATAAGCTGTGAGAAGTCACAAGTTCTTGCTTTAAATTTAGGAAAACCTCTTGGTTTTTTTCATTCTCAAGCCTATTTATCAAGGAGGATCTAATTAACCCTTTCCATGTCCTGGTCCTGCAAACCTGCTTGACTTTCTGTGAGCAAAAAAAAAAGATGACACAGGAGGATTGGTTCCTGATTCCAGAAATCCAGGGCTGGAACCATGGGGTGAAGATTACTGTAAACAGTAAAACCATTTGGATGTATTTGTACCAACATTCTAGATAATATTTAGAAATGATTCAGAAATAAGCCACTCCCAGGATTAAAAGTGCTGGAATAAGATCAGGATAATCTGCAGTTTATGAGGTTTTTGCAGCCCAGGACTCCAGGATTTGCACACACACACAAACAGAGCTCCTCCAGATCTGCTGAATTGGATCCAATTTCCAAAGCTCTGCTCCCTGCACATCCCCACTAAGTTAAACAAACCCTGCACTCAGGATCACACCACGCAGGCCATTGGTCTCTGTGAGCCCTTGTAAGGAGGATTTGATTAAAACCACTCAGCTCTGATCAGAATTATCGCTGTCCCCAGCGTGGTTTTCTCCAGGGATTCTTGGGTTTGTCCCAAAGCTCCTCAGAGGGGCCACCAGGGCAGGGACAAAGGTGGCCCCAAGCCACTGGCCATGCCATGTGGCCTGAAGGCAGCCCCTTGGGGCAGATAAAACTGCTGTTCCAGGACATAAAACATCCCCACCCTCCTCAACCAGCACACACAGGAATGCCAAGGGAGCCCCAGGGCAGGGGGAGCACTGCCAGCCTCGCTGCTCCCTTCTCCACAGCTCCTCCAGCATCACCTTCACAATTCCCAGGGCAGATCCCTGGAATGTTCAGATCCAGGCTGGATGGGGCAGGAGCAGCCTGGGACAGTGGGAGCTGTCCCTGCCCATCATCTTAAAGTTCTTTCTGACCAAAACCCTTCCATGATCACATAGCCTGCACTGAGCTCAGAGCTTGGAACTTGAAACTTTAAAAAATGTTGAAGTGCAGCTTCATCTCCTTGCCTTTTTCTTACTTCTAATTTTTTTTTTTTTTTGTTTTACTTCAGCCAATAATGTTGCAAAAAGTCACCAATTCTACCTTAAAAAAAACCCAACAAAATAAAATAAGACTGATAAAAGAAAGAACACACAATATCCCAGCCCCTCAGACAGCCAGGGAAACAATGTGCAGCTGTGATGGGATCATCAATTTCCCAGGATTAACACCCAGAACAGGCTGGGCTGACCTTGGCTCCAGCCCCCCATTACCTGGATAATCAGGGGGATTACGAAGCCTGTGATTGGAATAGGCTGCTGATTCCTGGAGGCTTTAAATGTCACTGATACCACAAATCTTGGTGAAGCCTTTCTGGTTTGTGTGGTGATGGTGTCACAGGAGGAGGAGGGAGAGGTGGCAGAGCCTGGGTAAATCTCAATTTCTGTTGATGCACAGCCTGATCTGAGCTCACTGGAATAAATGGGAAAACTCCCAATGATTTCAGTGGACTTTGGACACAACCCAGAAGCTTCAAAATGTAAACAGGCAGATCTGGGCATGTGCCTGGCAGGGCAATTTCCCCTAAACAAAACCAGCCCAGCAGGAGAGGAGCCCTGGGGAGGGGAGCACCAGAGCTGATCCGTGCTGGGACACTCAGGGATCTCAGGATCTGGGAATCCCTGCCCTGGGAAGGAGCTCAGAGCTCATCCAGGCATGACAGGGACACCTCCCACTGTCCCAATCCCAATGTCCAACCTGGAACTGAACATCCCAGGGATCCAGGGGCAGGATCTGCTCTGGCAATTCCATCCCAGGGAACAATTCCTAATTCCCAAGATCCCATCAAACCCTACAGAAGCCATTCCCTGTGTGCTGTCCCTCCCTCCCTTGTCCCCAGTCCCTCTCAGCTCTCCTGGATCCCTCCAGGTCCTGGCAGGGCTCTGAGCTCTCTCCCAGCTGGGAAAATTTCCCCCATGGACCCAGAGGCTGTGCTGTCCTTCCCAGACAGAGCAAAAGTGACTCTGGGAATGTCATTCCTTGTCTCAGCCCCCAGAGATTTTGTGAACTCGCTCCCAACTCACCTCATGCTCCATTTCTTGCTCCTCCAACCATTTTCCACCTGAACCTCATGAAAACTGAGCACCAACATTTAAAGAGGTCTGAGGTTTTTCTCTGCAGCTCTGCCTTCAGTTGCATGATCTCTTCAGGAATTTTAGATTTGTCTCACTCTATTCACTGTAAATATTGCAATAATGAGCTGGATATTCACAACATGAAAGTAGTTTTGCCCTGGCATTAAAGGCATAATAATTAATGTCCATGTTTAGTGTTGATGGTAAATATTTTTCTCCTACTCTTAGAACAGGGAAGTATTTCAACCCATGCCAGGATTTGTTGTAACATCATTAAAGGTGATGAATTACCCTGGTTTTCATGTGGATGCAAAACATAATTCCTGCAGTTTAATGTTGATTTGTATTTATTCTGCTACAAACTCCCATTCCCTTTCAGCTTTTCTGCAGTTCCCCGAGGTTCTCTTGGGGAGCCACAAAGTGGAACATTTCATTTCTGGAATATTGCTTTCTTTACATTTGTGTTTGTTGTTCTTTCATCCATTCATTCATTCCTGTTGGAAATTAACTGGCAAAGCTGGCTTGTCCACAGCTCCTCTCTCTTCCCTTTGGGTTTTTGATGAAGCACCCAAAATTCTCCATCTCCAGATGGTTTTTATGGTGTTCTGCACTTAAATTCAAGCACTACAAATCAGCAAATTGGCAAATTAAAGCTCTGAAAGTGAGGGAATTCCACAGGCTGGGACCAAACAACAGCTCGTGTTGTCTGGGAACAGGCACAACAAAAAGTCATTCCCTCCTTCCCTCAGTTTTAGTGGGAATCATGGAATCCCAGACTGGTTTGGGTTGGGAGGGACCTTAAAAATCATCTTGTACCACCCCAGCCATGGGGACACCTCCCACTGTCCCAGTGTCCAACCTGGAACTGAACATTCCAGGGATCCAGGGGCAGCCACAGCTGCTCTGGCAATTCCATCCCAGCCCCTCCCAGGAACAATTCCCAATTGCCAAGATCCCATCAATCCTACTTTGAAGCCATTCCCTGTGTGCTGTCACTCTTTGTCCATATAAAAGTCCCTCTTCCTCCTTTTTAAAACTTCATTTGGACGCTGGAAGGGGCTGTAAGGTCACCCCCAAAGCTTCTCCTGTGCAGGCTGAACAATCCCAGCTGTGCCAGCCTTTCCTCCCAGCAGAGCTGCTCCATCCCTCTGCTCATCCTGGGGCTCCTCTGGGCTCTCTGAGCAGCTCCAGCTCCTCCCAGGGCTGGGAATTCCAGAACTGAAGCTGCTCTCCAGGCGGGGTCACACCTGAGGGCTCAGAGGTGGAATCATCCCCCTTGACCTGCTGCAAACCAGCAAAAGTCCTTGGATTATGCAAAAACCATGAGCACAACATAAGTTTCTGCTTAAAGAAGCTTCCTGAGGGCAACTACTGGAGTAATCTGTGTGGAAAGACCGAATTGCAGATTTGTTTGAAAACAGCCTAAGAAAAAGAGAAGGAAAATTTCCACTGTGCCACCAAAAAATTTTCCACTGCCCCAGTGCCGTGCCCTCCAATGGGAAGGACGATGTTGAACACGAAAAAATAAATCTTTATTCATAGCAGGCTTAGATAATAGACCTCCAAATCTGTCCTGTGCATTTTGAAGATGTGATTAAGGCATCCTTAGCCACGGGCACTGTGTGTGTGGCTCCTGCGTCACCGCTCTGACGCAGCGCCGGTGCGAGCGGAGCGCGCTGGGTTTGGGGAATATTTCTGGGGGAAGATGCTGGCAGAGGCACAGGATCTGCCACAATGGATGAGGCAGAGTGTCCATCAAGCCCCAACACCCAGCCTGCAAGGGAAACATTCCCTGGAGGAAAAATGGGATGGTGCCAGTGAGGCCAGAACAAGGATTTGGGATCTGGGAATGCTCAGGTTGGGAGAAAAGTGGGAGCTGACTCCAGAGCACTTCTCAAAAGGCTCCAGATTTTTGTTACAAGTCCCCCTACCCTTCTCCTGTGAATATCAGGAAAGGCTGAGCTCACATTCAGGGAATGACCTTAAATTCAGCTCCTTGAAGCCCTGAAGTAAATCCCTGGTTTAGAAAAGTTGAATGTTCAGAAGGAAAACATCACAGGGGGAACTCCACTGGTGTGGTGTGAATGGAGCCAGGTCTTCTGGAACTGTTCAAGGCCAGGATGGAGCAACCTGGGGCAGAGGGAGGTGTCCCTGCCATGGCAGGGGTGGGATGGGATGGGCTTTAATTCTGTAATTCATGACATAATTCAATGGTTCTGCTGTTTTCTACTCTTTATCTTCTATCTAAACCAATTCCCAGCTCCTTCCCTAAGATTCCTGTCAAGCAAGAGCAGCCTGGAATGCAGCTCATCCAGAGCTACCTTTGGGCTGCTCAGCCTTAAAATGCTCATTGTCATACAAACAAATCCCTGAATTCTGCCCTTGGGGGTGATGTTCATGGAATCCCAGACTGGTTTGGGTTGGAAGGGACCTTAAAAATCATCCAGAGTCACCCCAGCATGGCAGGGACACCTCCCACTGTCCCAGGCTGCTCCAACCTGGAACTGAACATCCCAGGGATCCAGGGGCAGCCACAGCTGCTCTGGCAATTCCATCCCAGCCCCTCCCAGGGAACAATTCCTGATTCCCAAGATCCCATCCAACCCCACAGTGAAGCCATTCCCTGTGTGCTGTCCCTGCAGCCCTTGGGAATTGTCTCTCTCCAGGTTTCCTGCAGCTCCTTCAGGCCCTGCAAGGCCACCCTGAGCTCAGCCCAAAGCTTCTCCTCTCCATGCCAGATGCTGAGTTGACCTTCACTCTCTCCAGCTCCGAATTTTCATGACCCTGTAGGAATTTAGTAGCTTTGAAACCCTTTCCTGCTGCCTCCTGTAGCTGAAATCAGAGGATCCCCAGTGATGGCACCTCAGGGACCAGCTGGGGCTCAGTGTCACCTCTGGCTGGCCCAGTGGGACAGGGGATCTCTGCCCCCAGCTTTCAGCAGCCCCTTGTGTCCCTTGGCACATGGCAGTGCCAGGATCCACACCTTGGGAAGGGCTCTGCCTCCCCAGGGGACACAAACGGTGGCACCTGCCCGTGTTTGATTGTTCCCTGCTGCCTGTTCCCTGTCCCCTGTTCAGTTATCCATAAATCTCTGGTTGCCACTTTTATGACACGAAACACTGAGCAATTACTTAAATTTACCTTGTGACTCACTGCAGATTAATTCATTGAGTAATCCTTCCTCGTTTGGAGGAGAAATAAATTCGCTCACGTTTCATTGTACCTGCACGTGTGGCAATATTTATACATGTGAGATGGCCCCTGGCACTTATCCAGGGGCAATTTGGGAAATATCACCTTGTTTTCAGGCACTGTTGTGTGGCTCTGGAATTCTCTGTTGGCTGGCAAGGGCTGGGACATTTATTGCAACACAGGAGCTGGGAAAGCAGTGCTGGCAGTTTGTCACAGCAGCAGAGGGGCTGAGGTGGGGAGAGCAGCTGGCCCAGGCCCCCTGGCTGCCCAGGATCGTGTCCAGGTGCTTTTGGGGTGTCTGCAGGGATGGAAAGCTTCCAGCAGCTCCTGTCCTGCTTCCCAGGCACAGGTTCTGCAATGTGAGGTTTTATTTTCCTGGTGCCAGATTTCCCCTTTTTCCCCCATTCTGAGCAGCATCCCTCCCTCCTGCTGCCTCCAGAGTCCTTCTGTCCCCCCAGGAGCAGGACTGGACCTGCTGGTGGCCACTGGCCTCCAGATGGACTTTGTGCCCCTGCTCCCCACCCCTGAGAGCACCCCCAGGTTTCCATCCCCTCATCCCCTCTGTGTGAGGCAGAATTCTCCTGGTTTGCATTGGAAATTGCTCTCAGATGTGGAAAGGGAGCAAAATCCTGAGTGTCCCCTTCAAGGAGAGAGGGGAGAGGGGACATTCCCAGCTCTCCTGAAAAAGGCACAAAGGGCACATGTGGACATCACTCTGGCAGCTGGGTGGGCTCCAAAGCTGGGAAAAGCTGACCAGGGTGAGCTGGACAAGACTGAGAAAAAGCCCAGAGCTGCAGCAGAAGAATCACAGGCACCCAGGAGTAAAATATTCTACCAAAAAAAACTGAGGCAGGAAGAATGGAGAGCATTTTGTGCTTAGTTTCCAGGGGGAAGAGGAGGGTTAGTAGGTCAGAGAATTTCCTGTGCTATGAGTGAAAATCAGGCCCTGTCAGAGTCTGACCATGGTCTGCACCCACCCAGGGCCCTGAGAACTCCAGGCTGGAACCTGGGATGGGGATTTTGCTCTCTGGAGGGAGGCACCAGGTCTGGGAGGTGCTGGCACGAGTTCCAAAAAAGAGTGAAAAAGAGAAACCTCTGTGCTGGGTACAGAGGTTTCCTGCAGCTCCTTCAGGCCCTGCAAGGCCACGCTGAGCTCAGCCCAAAGCTTCTCCTGTGCAGGCTGAACAATCCCAGCTGTGCCAGCCTTTCCTCCCAGCAGAGCTGCTCCATCCCTCTGCTCATCCTGGGGCTCCTCTGGGCTCTCTGAGCAGCTCCAGCTCCTCCCTGGGCTGGGGCAGCTCTGCAGGTGGGGTCACACCTGAGGGCTCAGGGACACAATCCCAATCCCAGTCCCAGTCCCAGTCCCAGTCCCAGTCCCAGTCCCAGTCCCAGTCCTTGTCCCATTTCCAATCCCAATCCCAATCCCATTCCCATTCCCAACCCCATTCCCAATCCCATTCCCATTCCCATTCCCATTCCCATTCCCATTCCCTTTCCATTCCCAATCTCAATCCCAATCCCAGTCCCAATCCCAATCCCTTTCCTGACCCCACACTGGGCACTGGGGGCTCTGGGCTGTGCCAGGTCCAGCTCTCATCCCTAAGGAGATTTAATCCCAGGTTTAATTGGCATCATGGAATGGAAAGAAATGGAAAATGTTTTACTCCTTATTTATTCCCTACAAGTTGTTCTCTCCTTGGTGAATAGAATAAGGGGATTGGTGAGATTTTAAATTGGTCCAGCCTTTGGAATCCACCACAGGCCTTGCAGCAAACACACTTTTGGCTTCCCTTCTGCTCAAAACCAACATCTCTGCTGACACTGGACCACTGAAATCCAAGATCAAAGGCACTTCCATGTCCCTCTGCCACACTTTGATCTTCCACATCTCCAAAGGAAGAACATCCCGGGGTCCTGAGCTGGAATCCCAGCATGGACAGGACTGGAATGTTCTCACAGCAGCAGCTGCCAAAGGGCAAAGTCTTTCTCATCAAAGATAATATCACCCCAAACAGGATTTTTTTTCCTGGAGCCACTGGATCTGGGTGGATCACAGGGCCATTGTTTGAGTCAGACCTTGATGTTTATGCAATTATTACTCCAGACTGTCAGTGAAGTCAGTGGGAGTTTAATCTGAGAGGGCAGCAGGGAGTGGAACAAGGGGAACATTTCCCTCCTGGCCATCAGACCTGACTTCAGCTCTGTCTGAAAAGCTCTTCAGGTGCTCCACAGGGCTGAAATGTGCCCTCTGCAACAGCATTCCAGTCTGGGAATGTGGAATATTCCATCAGATTCTGCACATGTTTTCTGCAGGTTTGGTTTTCTCGAGCACAAAGCAACCAGAGCTGAGTTTAAGTGACCATGGCCTGGCCAATGGCAGCACTTTATCTTTGGCCTAATTTGGCTCAGTTTGTTTGGCTCTAAACCACAATTTAATTCCACATCACCTTTAGTCTTCGATTTTTAAAGTCATCTTCTCTTTGCAAGTGCAGAACAATGATATCCTTTAAATGTCCAGCTCTGCTTGCACAACTTGTTTTGCTCTGAGAGCAAGAACTGACCTTAGCACTCCACTTGATCAGATGTGATTGTGTGTTAAAGTAAGTTTTAAAGGTCAGGTGAACTAAGGAGCTTCAAATAATTGCCTGGGCAGCTGGCAGAATAAATTGTGAACTCACTATTATGTTTTCTCTGTTCAGCTGATCAGAGTGGCAGGATGCTCCCCACCTCTGCAAGGGCAGTGTCCAAAACAAGCAAACCCTGGGTGGTTTGGTCTCTTTCCTTGTTTAATCTGGAGCAATTCTTCTTTTTAAAAAAGCATTGATCGGTGCCTGGCAAGATTTTTTGATTAAAAGAAAAAAAAAACCAAAACCAAAAACAACAACAACAAAAAACTTTCTTTGTTTTACTCATTTCCAGAAAATGGAAAATTCCCAACTCTGGGAATGCCTATGAGCTGTGCTGTAAAATCACCAACAAACTGATCAATGTATTGGTGAGGTGATAAAATTATAAAAAAAAGCAGAAAGTGGAAGTGGCCTCTTTGTGCTCCCAAGTGAAGGCAGAAAGTGCTGTCATTGTTGTGGAATAGCCAGCAGGAATAGCAGGAATATCAATTCTGATCAAACCAAACTCCTGCAGCTGAACTGTGGAAATTCATCTTTTCTTCCAGGGATCCAGGAAAGCAGGGAACACAGGAGGTGGGAAGGGGTTGGCAGGGATTGGGATCACCCAGGGGGAGCTGGTGACCTGGGAAGGGGGAAAGGCAGAACCCAGAGCTGGAGAGAGCTCCTGCACAGACACTGCTGCTGATAGAGAGACAGAGAGATAGACAGATAGATAAAAAGATATAGAGATATAAAGACACAGAGATATATAGGTATAACTATATAAATATATAGAAATATATCTATATATTTAGAGATATAAAGATACAGAGATCTATAGATATAACTATATAGAAATATACCTATATATTTAGAGATATATAGAGATATAGAGATATAGAGATATAACTATATAAATTTTAAATAATATATCTATATATTTAGAGATCTATAGAGATATAGATACAGATATATCAATATAGATATGGATATAGATATATAGATATATAGATATATAGATATATAGATATATAGATATATAGATATATAGATATATAGATATATAGATATATAGATATATAGATATATAGATATATAGATGAGATATAGAGATATATAGATATATAGATCTATAGATAGATAGATAGATAGATAGATAGATAGATAGATAGATAGATATCTATATAAATATATTGAGATATACAGATATAGAAATATAGAGATATAAAGACACATAGATATGTAGATATATAGATATAAAATATACAAATATATCTACATATAGAGATAGAGATATAGACATATAGATATAGACAGAGAGAGGTAGATATAGAGAGATACAGATACAGATATATCAATATAGATATGGATATAGATATATAGATATATAGATATATCGATATATAGATATATAGATATAAAATATAGAAATATATCTATATATAGAGATAGAGATATAGACATATAGATATAGACAGATAGAGAGATATAGAGAGATATAGACACAGATATATCAATATAGATATGGATATAGATACAGAGATATAGAGATACAGAGATATGTAGATAAATAGATATATAGAAAGAGAGATACATATATAGAGATAGAGATACAGATATATATAGTTATAGATACAGAAATATAGATACAAATATAGATATAAATATGAATATATAAATATGTAGATATGTAGATATAGATATATAGAGATAGAGAGATAGAGATAGAGCTACAGACAGAGATTAGTTATAGATACAGATATAGATTAGAGATATAAATATATAGTTATAGATACATAGATATTGATATATAGATACAGATAGATATATAGATGATATAGATAGATACAGATATAGATTAGATGTAGAGATATAGATATAGATATAGATATAGATATAGGTATATAGATATAGATATAGATAGATAATTCTCTTCAGAATCAGCAGAAAACCTCATCAAACAAAGTAACATTCTGCCAAAATCCAAACTCTACCAACAGGCCCTGCAGACTCTGCCACCTTGGCTCACTGCAGCCTCTCTTTTCCACTTTGCACCCCTCAAAAACTGTGGTGATTCCATCCCCAGTGGACTCACTTTCATTAAACAGCTTCAGGGACAGCTTTTGACTCTTCTAATTCTGTTGCAAGTAAAGAGATTCTCTTAAAATCCTGTTTAAATCTCACAAAGTCTAACCTGGATTTCCCACTTGTGACCTGTGTTAGCAGCCAGTGTTTCCTCTTTTCCTATACATCAATTAACATCTAACCAGCCCTTGAACAATTCCATTTTTTAACTCCTACCACTCTTCCAATGTTTTCCCCATTCTTCAGCTGTAGAATTTGCCCACACAAAAGTCCCTGAAAAAGGAGAGAAAAAGAGAAGGAAACTTTGGGAGTATTTTCTCCCTCCTAATAGTTAATTATAACTACAAATCTGAAATGTCTTCCTTCTGTCCAGCAGCACCACAAAATATTTAACAAGATTTGGATCCTGATGAGGTTTATTTCTAGACTTCACTTTGAGCAAATAATTACTGGTGTTCCTAATCCTGGGGTTAGTTTTGTGTGGAAAGAGGAGTCCCAATGCCAATACATATGGCCAGGGACATTTGAGCTGATTGAGAAATCCAGGCTTTTTTTTTTTAATTTTTTTTTGTCCCCTGGAAACAGATATGGCCATTCTAGAACTTTCTAAAATAGCTCTGTTTAAATTTAAAGACTGGAAAAAATCTCACCCACAAACGGGGTCTTTATCCTGGTCCTTCCCATCAGCTGTTATTCCAAACCCCTGGCCAGTGATTTTTACGTGCTCTGTGCTGGTTTTCCCTTGCTGGCACCTTCCCACACGGCAGCAGAGCCCAGGGAGGGGGGGATCCTCGGGATTTCTTGCAATACCCACCCCCCCAACAGGAACCCACATGGGAATGTTTCATCTGGCCAGTTAAACATTAGCTGGAAAAAGCATCTGACAATGTCCCGTGGAGAAGCAGCTCAGCACTGACAGGGGCTGATGAGCAAATAGATTTTTCCCAACCCCGTTTCCTGTGACTTGCTCTTCAATTCTTTAGTGAATTAAAAGATGCAACTCATAAATATTCATTATTTAATATTCTTTTTGCTGTTTTTCATACCACTGCGGCGGTTGGAAAGATGTTTTAAAGATAAATCAAATGAGAATCCTCTGAAAAGATTCATCAGATACAAACAGGAGCTGTGGGAGAAGATGGAAACAGCTGAGAGGAAAGAGCTTGGGAGGAATTTCCCCATGGAAAGGATTGGCACTGCCCAGGGAGGTTTGCAGTGCCCATCCCTGCAGGTGGCACCTGGAGGTGGCACTCAGGGTGACAAGGTGGGGACAGCTGGGACTGCCTGGGCTGGGAGGGATTTTCCATCCTCAATGATTTGGGAATTCTGTGCCAGGGACCCCAAAACTCATCCAGGGGAGTCTGTGACAAGAAGTCAGAAAAAATTTGAGTTTATTTGTGTGACAGGAGCCTGGAATTCTGTCCTGTCCTCCCAACACCAGCACCCTGAACAGAGCTGCAGGACAACAACCCCAGTGTGAATTATGGATCAATTCCTCGAGCCCTTCTCCAATTTTACAGCTCTGATGGATCAGAATTCCCCAGGATCTTTGGGTCCACCTCAACCCCTGGATCCTCACAAGCTCAGGGTGAAACTCTGCTTTTTCCAAGCCTAGAACACGAGGAAAATCCTCATTTCCAGCATCCCTGGGAGCACAGTGACACGCTGGCATCGCTTTCCTGGGCTCAGCATCCCCCTGCACAGCAAGGGGAACATCCAAACCAGGCTCCTGTTTGTCCCCAACGCTGCCACAACAGATTTCAGGCCAGCCCTGAGCAGCCCCAGCCTCAGGCAGGGACATTTCCATGGCCTTGTCCCCATCCCTGGATTTTCTTCACTCATGGTTTGGTCCCCTCAGGTGGCTCCAACAGTGACACCACTGCAAGGGATGAACAAAAATTGGCCCAGGGTCTCTAAACCAGCCTTGTCTGTGCTGGAAAAATATTCAGGAGGGTGTTGCTGTCTCTGGGCCAGGCTCAGGGCAGGAAAATGCCTGCTGAGATATTTCTGTAACGCATCTTCCCTCTTCCAAACCAGATTTTAGGGCTCTGCTATTAAAAATGACTGGATAAAGGAAGGAGTTATACTATTTTTGTTTTTATTTTCCCCTCATTTAAAAAGAGGAAGAACATCTTGAAATGTCTACATCTACTAAAAAGAAATAAATTAAAATCCTGATTTCTTTTTCTCTGCTTAGGGGGAATCTTTCTTCAAATAAACAAAGATTAAAACACCACAAAAATGAACTCATTTTATTTTGGTTCATTTTTCAATTCACTGCAATTTGAAATATAGGCATAAATACATGTTTCAGTAGAATCCAAAGTAAATAAAAATAGCAGTAAATGGGGCCCTGAGCAAGCTGATCTGTGAATGCCATCCCTGCCCATGGCAAGGGGTTGGAATTAGGGGGTTTTTAAAGCCCCTACAACCCAAACCATTCAGTGATTCTAAATGAATTCAGTGATTCTAAACATATTAATGAAAGTTCTAAATGCGAGCCTGCTGCTGGCAATATTTAAAATAAATCTTTGTTGATGTTTCTGTAAGCAAACCTGGGCCTGGCTACCCCACACCAGCAAACCCAAAGGCAAAATCCAAGGCAGAGATTTAAAATTAAAATAAAAATCAGATGAACACAGCCTGGTTTAGAGCTCAAACATTTCTCAGAGGGTGAGGAGAGGAATTTGGACCTGGATTTGAGGCCTGGATGCTGCAGGAAGTCTGAGGAGATGATGCTGATGGTGCAGAGAGGTTGAAGAAGAGTTTTGGGTACCTTTGAGTGATCAGCTCCTTTTATTCCCAGCACAGAAATTCCTTTATCCAAGAACACCTCCCACACCCAGGCCTCAGCAGCAGAGCTAAAGGACAAGCTGACTTTTTCCTTATCCACCCAGGCTGGATACAAAGGGAAGGGAAACATGCAAAATAAATTTTGAGGGAGAACAGCAGCGGATTCAGTCCCTGGGGATTTATCTGTGACAAGTTTGTTCTGTTGGAGTTTTATTTTAGATTACATTGACCCTGAGTCACTTGGAGCAAAAAGGACAAAAAGGAGGCTGTGACATCTCTTGTAGCACGAAACAAACAATCAAACCTTATTTCTTGCGAATAAATAGAAGAGAAAGAAAAATTAAATTTAAAAAAATAAAAAAAGAGCTGTGGCGATCCGTTTGAGGAAGTAGAAAAATTTCAAGAAATAATTGCAGCTTCCCTTTCCCTACAGGAGAGTTTGTAGTGGGCCTCCTCCCTCATTTCTCACAGTGGGTGCCTCCAGAGCCAGATTAATGGATCCTCTTCCCCAGCCAGGTGCTAATGAAATGATGATACAGTTATTTCCAGCTCTGAGCACAACCTCCAGCTGGCAAATTGCTGGGACGTGCCCGTGGAACAGAGACAGGAGTAGGTGGGGCCACTGCTGAATAGGAGCCATAATAATCAGATATTAATGATACCCAAAACTGGGTGGTATTTACCATGAAACTCAGAGAGAAAATACCCCTGGGCTGTTTTTTATTTCCAATTTCACTGCAGATTATCGTGTTTCTTTTTTCACTTCTGCCCAGCTGCTCTCCTTTCTGTGCTGAACTTGGCACCGTGTGGGGGTAAAGGAGCAATTCATCCTCCAAATTTCATTGTGATGGCTCTCAGCCCTCAGGAAGAGCTGGGAGAAGTCATCATTTGGATTAACCATGGAACCTCACAAGGTTTGGGTTGGTAAAAACTCATCTCAATCCAAAAACTCATCTCAATCCTACCCTGCCATGGCAGGGACAATCCCACCGTCCCAGGCTGCTCCAAGCCCTGTCCAACCTGGAACTGAACATTCCAGGGATGAGGAGTCTGAAATTTTCCTGGATAATCAATTCCAGGACCTCCCCACACTCAGAGCTCCGTCCTTCATGAATTGACAGAAAGATTTTCAGGCTCACAGGGAGATTCTGCACGTTTTTCCTGCCCCTTGTGCTTTACTGCCGCTGCTTTTTGTTGAAGAAATATCGTGCTAAAGGTGGTAAAAAAATTGTTAAAGACAGATTATATAGTTTTTTAATCTCCCCTGACCAAAAAAAAGCAGCAAACCCAGGATTTGTAGCTGGCCCTTGTGCCTGAAGGATGAATTTTATGTGCCTGCAGCAGTGGCTTTCCCTCCAAAGCGTTCGGTGGATTTCCTACACTCAGTGCAAATTCTGAGCATCTCCCCCTACGATTAAATTATTAAATTTGCCTTTTGTACAAACAAAAACTCAAGGAGCCTGCGGGAGGGGCTGAGCCTTGAGTGCCAGATCTGCCTCAGTCTGCTGCAATTTGGTGAAAAATGGAAGTTGTGTGGCTGCCTTTGTTCTGCTCTTGGCCCAGCGCCACCGAGCGCCACGAGAGCGCTTTCTGCCTCCAACTGCAGCGCCTCAGCTCCTCCAGGATCTGCTCTGAGCTCTGTTATTCCACTCCACACCCAAACCAGGAGCAGATTCTGGATGGTTCTGCTGTACCTGGTTGCACCCTGCAGAGCTGGGTGTGCAGGGACAGGATGGGCTCGGCCACAGCCGAACCGCTGCTCGCCAAAAACGTGTCACAACACAAAGCCCCCGCTCTGGCTGCTGCTGGGGTGTCTTCAAGTGCAAGCCAAGGGCAGGGCAGCTGTTGATCTCTGTCCCCAGACCGTTGTGGATGCTGCCAGTGTGGTTTTCCTCCCTTGCTTCCCTCCGCGCTTGGCTCACGCCCCGAGCGCGGCCGACGCTGCGCAGCGGAAAAACCCAGCCGGGCTCACGTGCCAGGAGCTGTCTGCTGCCTTTTATCAGCTCCTCTGCATCCCTCCCCTCTCACCACCTGCTGCCAGCCATGAGCTGCCCAAAAAAATAAAAAATAAATGAACGTTTCAGCCGTGGGGGTTTCAGCTGTGCTCAAAGCCTGGCCTGGGCAGAGCTTTGCAGAGGGACAGGGCGCTGCAGGTGTCACCTCCTGTGTGGCTTTAGGGACCTCTTTGGCTTCTAGAACAACAATCCAGAATGGGATTGGGCTTCTCTTTCTGTGTGCCACAGCTGCTGATGGAATGGTTTCAGGGAGAGGGCTCGGCAGGGAGACTTTGCCAAAGCCGCGCTCGTCAGGGTAAAATAAATCAGCATTGGTTTGTGACGGGACCTTGCAATGGTCTGGGGAGCTCAGAGCTGGCCCAGAGTGTCCAGGCAGTGTCCTGGGGTTTGTGCACACCTGGGGATCCCAGCAGGATTTCATTGGGCAGAGCTGCCCGGGGAGGTTTGGGGTGAGGAGCCCAGGGAAGGGCTGGAGGTGGCACCAGTGACAAAGCTGAACCCCATGGTCTGGGAGGGCTTTTCCAACCTCGGTGATTCCATGAAAGAACAGCACGGTTATTCTGCCTGCCACATCCCTGCGTTCATTCCCCTTCTGGTGCACGGCAGGAGTTTTATCCCGGGAATCACACCACACCCGGGGGCTGCCCCTCGCTCCCAGCGCACCCGGCGGGGCAGCCCGGCTCTCCCCGCACTGTCAGAGAGCAGAAAATGAGAATTTCTGTGCGGAAAGGCTCCGCCGGCAGCCGGGCTGGGCGTGCTGGAGCATCCCCGCCTGCCCGTGTCGCTTAGCAACGCGGCAGCATCCGCGCAAAGCCCGCGCTGGTGGCACTGGTGGCACTGGGGTGGCACTGGGGTGGCACAGGATGGCACTGGGGTGGCACTGGGGTGGCACAGGATGGCTCTGGGGTGGCGCTGGGTGGCACTGGGGGTGACACTGGGTGGCACTGGGTGGCACTGAGGTGGCACTGGGTGGCACTGAGGTGGCACTGAGGTGGCACTGGGTGGTGCTGAGTGGCACTGGGTGGCACTGGGTGGCACTGGATGGCACTGAGGTGGCACTGGGGTGGTACTGGGGTAGCACTAGAGTGGCACTGAGGTGGCACTGGGTTGCTCTGGGATGGCACTGGGTGACACTGGGTGGCACTGAGGTGGCGCTGAGTGGCACTGGGGTGGCACTGAGATGGCGTTGGGTGGCACTGGGGTGGTACTGGGTGGCGCTGGGGTGGCACTGGGTTGCTCTGGGATGGCACTGGGTTGGCGCTGGGTGGCACTGGATGGCACTGAGGTGGCGCTGGGTGGCGCTGGGTGGTACTGGGTGGCACTGGGTGGCACTGAGTGGCGCTGGGGTGACACTGGGTGGCACTGGGTGGCACTAGGTTACTCTGGAGTGGCACTGAGGTGGCACTGGGTTGCTCTGGGATGGCACTGGAGTGGCGCTGGGGTGGCACTGGGGTGGCACTGAGTGGCACTGGGGTGGCACTGGGATGGCACTGGATGGCACTGGGTGGCACTGAGTTGCACTGGGGTGACACTGCGTGGCACTGGGGTGACATTAGGGTGGCATTGGGTGGCACTGGGTGGCACTGAGGTGGCACTGGGTGGCACTGGGTGGCACTGAGGTGGCACTGGGTGGTGCTGAGGTGGCACTGGATGGCACTGAGGTGGCACTGGGTGGCACTGGGGTGGCACTGGATGGCACTGGGTTGCACTGTGGTGACACAGACATGATGTGGCCACTCAGAGCCATCCCCGGGCTGGCCCGTGCTCCCCTCCCCTCCCCGCGGTGCTCGCCCACCCCTCCATCCCGCATCCCCCCGCATCCCCCGGGCCGCTCCGGAGGGAGGCTGCAGTGGAATTTTACAGCTCCATCCCATGATGTTCGCAGTCCCATGGCCTGGCTCATCGCTCCGGCAAACCGTAAAGTCAGATCACAATGATGTGACTCAGCCTCCCACTAAAGATAGATCCTGTCAGAGATCCCTCGGGAGCCCTGGCTGCGCCAGGTTCTTTGTCCAGGGCTGTCATTTGGGGTGGCATTTCTGCCCCTCGCTGTCCCCACTGCCGAGGTTTGGGGTCTGGGAATTGCTGGGAGCAGGGATCTGAGCCTGGGCTCACTCACATCCCAAACCTTCCCTGTGACACTCCCAAAAATCACCCCCTGGCCACAGAAAAGGTGGAGTGACATCCTTAAGAGAGATTTCTCCAACATGGTTATTTTATCCATATCTGATATCTGTTTGATACAGAGCAGGACACAAAGAGAAGCAGCCAAAACCCCAAACAACACAAGAGGAGCTCCTGCCCCAGCAGCAGCAATCCCAGCCAAGGCCACAGAGTGTCCCAAGGAAGTGGCAGGACATGCCAGAGCCGCTCAGTTTGTCACCACAGCCACCCCTGTGGCAGTGTCTGGGCAGTGGGGAGCACAGCTCTGCTGAAGGACACACAGGAATCTGAATTTCCCCCTGCCATCCCCCCACAAAGCAGCAATGGAAAGTGGCAGGTGAGGGAGCTGGATCCCGTTCAGCCCTGTACAATTCCACTGGTGTCACAGGCATTGCAGCAGGGACAAAACCCGGGCATTATTTTTAACCTGGCCGTTTCCTTCGGTGCCCTTCGTTCAGGAAATCCCTATGCCAGGGCATGGTTTTAGTCATGTGAATCTCCTCAGTGTGACTGCTCATGTCCTCAGCGTTAAACACATGCCCAGACCCACGAGGATTGGGGCCTGGAACAGCATCAGAGGGGAGGAGAAGGGATGGGAGAGAGGGAATTCCTGAGCAGTGAGCACCTGGACCATGGGAATATCTCTGGCTGTTCCCCCTTTTCAGCCTCTAAACCCAGCAGCAGTTTAAGCTCTGCCTGCTGTGAAGGGGAGGAGAATAAACACCCCAAATGTTGCTAAAGGATATTAAAAAAGAGTTAATGAAGCAGTGTTATGCAAATGTCCTTTGGGGACTGCAATCCCTGTCTGTGACTTTCCCAACCTTGCCCTGCTTCCCTCTCTGCACTTGCAGGGAGAACCCTGGGGCTCTTCACAGGAAACCTCCCCAAGGGGATTTTCTGCACTGCTTTGCCTTCCCTTGTCTGCCATTCCTCCAAAATCCTGTCTCCAAACACCAGGGATTGTGATTTCTGAGCAGAGTTCTATGCCCAGGATCCCCAGGGTGGGAAGAGCCCTCCAGGATCCCCCAGTGCCACCCCAGCATCCCCCAAACCCTGTCCCCAAGGGCTCTGGGACCATTCCAGTGACTCCAAACCTCTCTGGGCCTGACCACTCTGGGAGGGAAAAAAATGTTCCAGTGCTCTACAGAGACCTGAACAGCAATTCTCAAATATTCCTGTCTTACAGCACTCCAGAAAAAGATCCACCAAAGGAATTTGGGTGAGGATTTTTTGTTGATTCCCAGGAACTGTCTGGAAAACCCCTCTTTTCCCAAGCACTGCTTTCAGCACTTTCCCAACCCTTTCCCAAAAGCCCAAGCATGTCTGGAAATAACAAATCTTGCCCCACCAGGGCTGTGCCATCAGCCCCAGCAAGGGGAACTTGCACAGGTTCCTCCCTGCCCCATAAATCCCCAAACCTGCAGCAGTCAGCGAGAGCAGCTTTGCCATGGCAGAGAAGATGCTCTCACACATGGTGAACAAGAGTCAGGAGACGTCCTGAGTTAATTTGTCATTGCTGTGGGGTAAAAACTCCTAAAAATACCTCTGGCTGTGGTTAGTCTTTAATTTCTCATGCTCACCCAAATGAGGGGAAACACCATCTTCAATTTTTTTTCAAGCCCCACGTCCACCAAACTTCTCCTTATTTTTAAAAATTCACTGCAAGAGCAACTGGCTCCGTTTTGTCCCAGCTTTCTGTTCCAGGTTTATGGATTTGCTGTTCAAACAGGCAAATCCATGAAATTCATTTCACAGGACATTGAGCAAAGGGAATGTGGAATAATGTTCTCTGGGTTTTGACATATGATCAAGTGCGAGTTTGCTGCGAGGAGAGAGGACAAACAACAGCCTTGAAATGGGTGAACCCCTCCACAATAACCTGCTCAATGCACAAATAAAGTTATTTTATTAGTGTTGGCTTCCCTCTTGTGGCTATGAACAAACTGGAGCCCTGATATCTAACCAGGCCTGGTGCTCCTCCTCTGCTTTATTTCCTCCAGAGCCACTTGCACATTTCCATGATTTGAGAGACATTTGTGAATTTACAATGATTTTTTCCCCCCTGCAGCGTGTGTGAGAAGGTACCACTGCTATTAATAAACTGTGTTTCATCAACAGAATTGAGAGCTATTTATAAAGGACGCTGGTATCTTGCTTTTTTTTTTTGTGCAGATGGGGGAACTGAGGTGCAGAATAATTAGAAGCCAATCAGCAGGTCCAGAGCAGAGCTGAAAATAGATCCCAAATCTCCTGAGCCTCAGGGCCACGTTCTGCCTGCATCCCTGCCAGGGTGGGAGATGGTGACACTCAGCTCTTGGTACCACCTACCCCGTGTCTGTTCCTCTGACTTTCCCAAAACTGTTCTTTTTACCTTTGATATTTCACAGCCAACCTCAAAAAACAAATAGATAAATGAAATAATCTCTAAGTGGACCCACATCACCTTTCCTAGTTCAAGATTTGCAGTCAGTATTTATTCAGCTCACCCTTAAATTATTTTTTTTTCAGGTTTTCTACAGCACCTTAAAAGAATGTAGATTATTTTTTGAAGTCTACAAGCACCTGGTTGTGGTTTCTCCCCCTTTTACAACGGTTGCATGGAAAATAAATGCAACCCCCACGAGCTCCCCGGAAGCATCACGAAATAATAATGATGAATCTTTTTCCTATAAAACAGCTCTAACCTGAAACCTCCCTTTTAGGGCAGGAAAATGTGGTTTTAGGTGTTTGATTTTTGCAGATCAAAAGCTTTTAGAGGAGTGTTGTGATGCTGAGGGCTGAGAGTTCAGTCACCCAACCCTAACACTGCCCCAGTTTGGAATTACCCTAACTACTCTTGTGGGTTTTCAATCATTCTTTCCGGTTTGGAGGGTGAAAAAAAAGGTTTTCTGTCCCCTGCCACTGAGTGAAAAACCCTTTTTTAATGGGAAAATGAGTCAGGTCGTGCCTGGGCCGGGAGATTTTGGAGGGTGGGCACATGCTCCATCCCCAGGGAGCTCTGGGTTTACCTGCCCAAGTGGAGCAGAGCTGTGGAAAATACTCACCTGGGCTGGATTCAGCACCAGCTGTGCCTCTGGAACCCCTGGCAAAGAGGGAAAAACCCCAAAAGAGCCCCAACAATCCCCCACAACCCCTCCAGCAGCTGCAGGAACAAACCCATGGTTGTGATGGGGGTGAGTTCAGCCCTGACTTTTTGGGGGCAGCTGCTCAGGGATGAGCACCAGGAGAGGAAAACTCCTCCACTGCTGGTAAAAACCACAAGTTTTTTTGTAGAGGAACTGCTCAGGAAGTTGTTCCCAGCTTCACCTGGCTCCTGTGCCTAGAACCAGGCTCAGGCAGAGCTGGGTGCAATTACTGAATAACAGGAGGGGAACAGCAGAGCTCAGGTTTCAGGTGAGCTGCCAGGTGAGGGAGAGAAGGATTTATTTGGTGTTTCCAGCACTGCTTCAAACCCTGGGGTTGGGACTTTCATCATGGGAGGGTTTTGGGGCTGATTTTTGGGTTTGGTGGAGGGTGAGCCCAGTGTGTTTTGTGGCACTGACCTGCTGCTCTGTCCCTGCTGTGCAGACCTCAGGTGGGTTGTTAAAAATCTCCTTTTTCCATCTCTCCCTGCCATGAGCTGTTTGTGGGCTTGGCCAAGCCTTGCTCCGGTTTTTAGGACACCCCCTGAAGCAGAGCCCTGAGAATTGTCGCCTTCTTTCTGGAGGTTTCTCAGCGAAAGGAAAATAAAACACACTTTGCATGATTGCAGTTGTGGTCTGACTCAGCAGGTGACAAAAAAAAGTGATGTTTTTTTCTATCCCCACATGATTAAAAGGAACACTTTAAGGTCACAGCCCTACAAGCACTAAAGGGGCAGACCCACAGGGGAATGTTCTTCCAGGTGTTTCTCCTGCCCTTGCACATGTCCAAGTGCTCATTAAGTGACCAAACTGAAACCGGGGACACAGGGAAATGTCCAAGGGGAATTTAATTGTTTTACAGGAGGAAAAAACTCCTAAAACCTCTCATCTATGACAAGGGAGAACTCCATTCTTGTGACAGGTATCCAGATATAAGGACAGGTTTCATTCAGGTTTAAATTTTTCTCCCAGTTTAAGGCACTGAGGTACATGCTGTTTATCCTGGGGGATGTTATTTGTCCAAAGTTAACTTGTGAAACTCTGATTTTAATTGTTGAAGGCATTATCAGGCTTTGATCCAGTCCCCAGTTCAGTTAAATGCCCTCAGCACTCAATGACTTCCCTGGCCTCAAAAATCCAGATTTTCTGTCTCTAAAAATGCTGCAAGATCACAGAGTGTTCTGGAATAACAAGAAAATAATTTGGGATATGAAACTACACTTGAAATATGTCCATTTGAGAACTTCAGGGCAGGCACATTATTAAAAAAAAAAAAAAAAAAACAAAAAACCCCCCAGTGCCACCCCATCCATGGCAGGGACACCTCCCACTGTCCCAGGCTGCTCCAACCTGGAACTGAACATTCCAGGGATCCAGAGGCAGCCACAGCTGCTCTGGCAATTCCATCCCAGCCCCTCCCAGGGAACAATTCCTGATTCCCAAGATCCCATCGAACCCTACAGAAGCCATTCCCTGTGTGCTGTCCCTCCCTCCCTTGTCCCCAGTCCCTCTCAGCTCTCCTGGAGCCCCTCCAGGCCCTGGCAGGGCTCTGAGCTCTCCCTGGAGCTTCTCCTCTCAAGGATGATAATTCCCAGCTCTCCCAGTCTGTCCAGTTGTGTCTCAGCTATGTCAGGTTCTCTGTGTGTCTTGGAGTTTCCCCGGAATGCAGCCAGGAGGGAATTAAATCCCAACAGCCAAAATAAACAAATTCTGTTGAAGCCACTGCCTTATTCCCAGTGGGATGCTGGAGCCACGTTTTGTAAAGAGCCTCGCTCAAACCTGTCCTGACGTCCTGGAACGACCCCAGAGCTCAGAATGCTGCAGCCAGAGCAGCACCTAGTGCTTGGATCCTGCAGAATTCCACATCCATCATCCATCATCATCCATCATCATCCATCCATCATCCATCCATCATCCATTCATCATCCATTCATAATTCATCCATCATCCATCCATCATCCATCCATCCATCATCCATCCATCATCCATCCATCATCCATCCATCATCCATCCATCCATCCATCCATCCATCATCCATCATCCATCCATCCATCATCCATCCATCCATCATCCATCCATCATCCATCATCCATCCATCCAGGGCACAGGGCCACTGAGGCCACAGGGCCACCATGGGGACAGGGACGATGACAGTGACACTGAGGGTACAAGGACACTGGGCACAGGGACACTGACAGTGACATTGTGGGCACAGGGACCTCTGTGGATACAGGGACACCGGGTACACAGAGACACTGAGTAGCACAGGGGCACCATGGGCATGGGGATATTGTGGGCACAGGGGCACCACAGGGAAGCTGATAGCACATGGATACTGGGGACACAGGGACACCTCAGGGACACTGGTGGCATAGAGACACCAGAGGAACACTGGTGGCACAGTGATACCAGGGACACAGGGAACCCACAGGGACACCAGTGACACAGGGACACTAACCACAGGGACACAGGGACGTCGCAGGACACTGGTGGCACAGCGACACCGCAGGGACACCGGTGGCACAGCGACACCGCAGGGACACCGGTGGCACAGCGACACCGCAGGGACACCAGTGGCACAGGGACACAGGTGGCACAGCGACACCGCAGGGACATCGGTGGCACAGCGACACCGCAGGGACACCGGTGGCACAGGGACACAGGTGGCACAGCGACCTCGGGGAGGCTGCGCTGCCCCAATGGCCCGGCAGGGGGCGCTCGGCTCCAAGGCGCCTCCCCTCGAAACTACAACTCCCAGCGTGCCCCGCGGCAGGAACGGCCGCAATTGACGCTAGGTGGGCGTGGCCCCGCCGCGCCTGCGCGGTGCGTGGTGACCCTGGGGGCGGCCGGGAAACATGGCGGCGGCAGCCGGGCTCGTCTTGAAGGTGAAACTGGGGGGCGGCGGGGCCTGGGCGGCTTTGGGGGGCAACAGCGCCGTCTCCTGCCCTCCAGCCCCGTGCGGGAAATCTTCCCTTTCCTCCCGATCCTCTAGGGTGGCCCTGACCCCGCCATTCCCCCTTATTCCCTCCTAGGTGCGGCAGCTGAGTACGACGGCGGCGAGACCGGCGTCCAAGCTGGTCAAGGTGAGGGGGCAGGGGCGTTGTCAAAGGGACGGGAGGGTCTCCAGGCTGGTGAAGGTAAGGGGGCAGGGGGTGTCCTGAAGGGGTCGGGAGAGGTCTCTAGGCTGTTCGAGGTGAGGAGGTCAGGGGGGTGTCCAGGCTGGTCAGGGTGAGAGGGGCGCGGGGAGGGTGCAGGGGTGGTTCCGGGGGAAATCTGTCCCCGGGTCTGTCCCAGGGTCTGTCCTGGATCTGTCCCCGGGTCTCTCCCCGGGTTCCCCGCTCACCTCTCGCCCTTGCTCCCGCAGCCACCCATCCAGGTGTACGGGCTGGAAGGGCGCTATGCCACCGCCCTGTACTCGGCAGCCAGCAAGCAGAAGAAGCTGGAGCAGGTGGAGAAGGAGCTGACCCGAGTGTGGGTAAGGTGTTCCACAGCTCAGTAGGGACGGTGCTGGGCCCCTGTCACCTGTGAGACTCCCAGCCTGCTGGCACCTGTATTTAAATGGGTGTTTAAATGGTATATTGGGCAGGAATTGTTCCCTGGCAGGGTGGGCAGGGCTGGCACAGGGTGCCCAGAGTAGCTGTGGCTGCCCCTGGATCCCTGGCAGTGCCAGGCTGGATGGGGCTTGGAGCAGTCTGGGATAATGGAAGGTGTCCCTGGCCATGGCAGGGGGTGGGACTAGGTCCATCCAATCTTAAAAGTCCCTTCCAACCCAAACCATTCCCTGATTATCTAGCTGGAGCTGCCATTTTGCTTTTCATCATCTCCAGCTGGTTGTTCTCATACCTTGTAGCCTGCCTTGGCTGCTCCAGGTGGGCCTTGTGATGCCAGGAAAACCCCTTTGTGTATCATATCCCTGTGTATCCCCTCAGAGCCTCCTGAAGGACCCCAAGCTATCCAGTGTGGTGATGAACCCTCACACCAAGGGCTCCGTGAAACAAAAAGCTGTGAATGACGCCCTGGCAAGAGAGAAGATGTCCCCAATCACCGTCAACCTGATGAGTGAGTGACCACTGGGCTCCAGGAGCACATCCCAGCAGTGCCACCCTCAGGAATTGCTGCTGGGAGTGCTTTAACCCCTCGATGTGTGGCTGTTTTGCAGACCTGCTGGCTGAGAACGGCCGCCTGCGTTACACCCCGGGCATCGTCTCCGCCTTCGGGAAGATCATGAGCGCCTTCCGAGGGGAGGTGGTGTGCACAGTCACCACGGCTCAGGTGGGCTGGGAGCTCTGGGACAAGGCAGCAGGGACTGGGAGCAAAGCCAAACCTGTCCCAGTTAATGTGCTCTGTGATTGGGGTATTGCTGTGAGAGCGGTGAGGACATGTCTCACCTCTGCCCAACTGGAATTGCTGCAAAGACAGAGTGATGTTCAGCAGTTCTTGGTCCAGAATGAAAACTCTTCACTCATCACAGCTCACAGTTTTCCTTCCTGTGTGTGAGCTCTGACAAAAGTCAGGCTGGTCTGCACACAGAACTACCCTGTTCTTCTTTCAAACAGGAAAATATTTGATGAAATTAGAAGGGCACAGAGTTGTTGTTGCTGTGCTGTCCTTAGTTATCCCTGTTCCAGGATGCTGCCTTATTGGTGGAAGTGTATCTTCAAAGGGATCTGAGAAGAAAATTTTTGGTTCTCATTATATCATTTGAGTATTTTCAAGTCCTTAATTTTCCTTCTCTTCCATCCTTTTTTTTCAGCCCTTGGATGAGGCCAACCTCACTGAACTGAAAAGTGTTCTGAATGGGTTCTTGGCTAAAGGAGAGGTGTTGAAGCTGGAGACTAAGGTCTGGATTTTTGACTTTACAAATAAATATCATTATGTTCATGTTAAGGGTTTCTGTGTCTCTGTTTTTTACAAAAAAACCAAAAGATTTCATTTAATCCAGTTGCTTTGTTACATAGTTCTCTGCTTTCTTGTAGACATGATGATGTTTTAATTTCTAAAATCTTTATTTTGGAATGCAGTGACCACAAGGTTATCTCAAAAAAGGCTCTTTGAAAAGCTTTGTATTTTTTTTTTTTTGCTAGTGTAAAACCTGTATCCTATGGTAACAAACTTCTGCTAATCGACTTTCTGTTCAATGTTCCTTCCTTAGACTGATCCATCGATCCTTGGCGGCATGATTGTCAATATTGGGGAGAAGTATGTGGACATGTCAACAAGGTCCAAGATCCAGAAACTCACCAAAATCATGAGAGAGACTGTCTAGAGAGCTGTCCTGTTTCCAGGGAAACCTGTCACATGGAAACAATAAAATTCTTCCTTCTTGTGGAGATGGTGCCGAGTGTTTTTGGTTGGGGAAGCGCATCCCTGAGGGAGGAAGGTGCTGGAGTTTCTGCAGCTGTGGCTGAACATTCATGGCATGGCTTGAAAATGTGGCTCACCTTGATTGCTGGGCAAGGCTGTTGGGAAGGACGTGGAAAGAACATGGAGTGAGCTGATAAATGTGATCAGTGCTGTGGAGGGTCTGCCAGGCTTCCCAGAAAACTCTGGGGCTTGCTCTGTCCTGCCCAGCCCAAGGGAAGGGCTGCAGCAAATGCACCAGGGGAGGTTCAGAACAGTGATTAGAGAATCAGAATCTGGAAGAGTGGCCAGGCCTTGGGATGAGCTGCCCAGGGAGGTTTGGTGTCACTGTGGGAGTGCTCAGGAGCAGGCTGGGTGTGGCCCCTGGGACAGGGTTTGGGGTGATGATGAAGGCATGGATGATCCTGAGGGTTTCTTCCAAACTTTGATGAGTCCATGAAGCACATGAGTGATGGGGACGGGATGTTCTCTCAATTCTTCTGTGTCTCCCCCTCCCTGGCCCAGTGTCCCACAGCAGAGAGTCCCCAGGGCAGCGTTCCTCTCTGGGGAAAGCAGGAGGGAAGTGTGAGGACTTGTGCAGCCCTGAGAGAGGGAAGGCAGGAATTCTCCTTCCTTGCTTTGATTTCCACACCAAAGGAGACTCCTGCAGTGGGAAAAGGAATTGTTCTCGGTGGAGCTGCCCTGCAGGGCTCCAGCCCAGAGGAGAGGCCTGGGGAAGAGGATCGTGCACGAATGGGAGGAACAACGTGTCACAACACAAGAAATGTCCCAATGGGAAGCAGAGGTGAGAGGGCATCAGGAGCTGGGATGGGAAGAACAGGAGAGATCCCATGAGCTGTCCCTGCAGAGATGTGAGTGTCCCACAGGATTCCCAACAGGACAATGTCCAAGAGCTGTTGCAGAGGGAAGGTGAGAGGTACCAACAACTCTCACTGTGGGAAGTTGTGCACTCCCACATGTCCCCATGGGAAGAGAGCAGGGACAAGGAGCTGTCCCCAGTGACAGAGAGCAGGGACAAGGAGCTGTCCCCAGTGACAGAGAGCAGGGACAAGGAGCTGTCCCAAGTGACAGAGAGCAGGGAAAAGGAGCTGTCCCAAGTGACAGAGAGCAGGGACAAGGAGCTGTCCCGAGGATGAGACACCAGAGCCCAAGAGCTGCCCTGATGAGCAGATATGAGTGACCAAAAACTGTCCCGATGGGAGGAGCACTGTGAGCAGCCGGGAGCTGTCCCCATGGGGCCGTGACAGCAGTTCCAGGATCTGGGACAGACCCTGGCACCCGTGAGCCACGAGGAGCCCCAGCCTTGTCCCCCAGACGGGCCCGGCTCTGCCAGCCCCGAGGGCACAGCGCTGGCAGCAGAGGCAGCGCTGCCCTGCCCAGCCCCTCTCCTGCCCAGGGACAGAACAGCAGCGGGAGATGCTGAGCCGGGCGCTGCAGGAGATGCAGCACTGAGGCAGCAGCTGAGGGAGGTCTGTGCCCTACAGCAGCGGCTGTGCAAGCAGAATCAGCAGCCACAGCCCAAAGGGAAGGGAGCTGAGTGCCTGCCCACACAGCACCCCCAGACCCTCACCTGCACAGACAGGAGCCCAGGACTTCTGTGGGCAGTGACAAAATTGCAGATTAAAGATATTTTTGAAGTGTAGTTTTTCTTTTATTAAATCTTCTGTCAGTAAAGATGTTGCTCCTAACTCCCTCTTTATGCCTTTTCACCCACATGGATGGATTCATAATTATTTATTTTCATTATTTATTTTCATTATTTATTATCCTTTTGAGCCCCATGTACAACTGCCATCGAAAGAAGTTTCTTTATCCCAAACAGCCTAAACCACTCATTTTCTTTCTCCCAAAGTCACGGAACCCCGAGTGTTCCGTGTTCCACCGCACGCTGGCCCCGTGGAGCCCTTTGTGATGTGGGACATGGTGGTGGCCAGAGCCCCTTGTGACATCAGGGAGCCCCACCCGGGCTGGGGGTGTTTAAGGGGCGCAGAGCCCTGCAGAGCTCAGTCCCAGGAGAGGCGCTCTCTCAGCAGGAAGCAGCTCCCTGGGTCCCTCTGTGACTGAGGACAGAGGAGAATTTGGAGATAGTGGAAACTTTGGAGACAATGGAAAAGAACCCCAGCTCCCAGCGCAGCCAAGGCGCACTGCTGAGCCGGCGGAGGAGGACACAAGTGGGGGATGAGGCAGAAAGGAGCAACCAGGGCATGGAAAAGGCGAGGATCTTCGCTCTGCCGAGCGAGCCGGCTCCATCCCACGCCTCACAGACACCCAGGAGGCTGCCACCACTGCACCTCGGGCAGCCAAAGGTGGGAAATCTTCCTGCCCTCAGTGTCCCTGTGCCACGGCTGCCAGCACTGCCCTGCCTGGGGAGCCCCAGGGACACTCAGAGCCGGGGCACAGAGCTGGGCAGTGCAGGGCAGAAGGAGCCGCAGCCCTGCAGGCCCTGGCAGCCACACACCCCCCTGCCCAGGGTGTCCTTGCCCCCGCTCAGGGTGGCCCAGGAGGGCACAGCCCGTGTGTCCCTGAGCTGGCAGCTGCCGCCTGTGCCCCCCATCCCTGTGGGGGCGAGAGCCGTGGAGCGCAGCCTCAGGGACACAGTGACAGAGGAAGAGGAGAGTGACAGCGAGCTGTCCCAAGGGGAAAACATCAGTGACAGGGAATTGTCCCCTGTGGGTGAGGCCACAGAGTGCCTTACAGAGGACAGCAACAGTGACCCAGAGCTGTCCCAAATAGAAGACACCATCAAACTCTCTCCAAGGAACATCATAAGTGACAAGGAGCTGTCAGAAACGGAAGACATTGACATCCCTTCAGCAGACAGCACCAGCGATGAGGAGGAGTGGGCCCAAGACGTGGACGCTGTTGTGGCTCTTTCAGAGGACAGCTGGAGTGATGAGGAGCTGTCCCAAAAACTGGAGGCTGTTGCGGCTCTTTCAGAGGACAGGTGCAGTGATGAGGAGTGGGTCCAAGATGTGGAGGCTGTTCTGGCTCTTTCAGGGGACAGCTTGAGTGATGAGGAGCTGTCCCAAGAAGAGGAGGCTGCTGTGGCTCTTTCAGAGGACAGCTGGAGTGATGAGGAGCTGTCCCAAGAAGAGGAGGCTGTTCTGGCTCTTTCAGGGGACATCTGGAGTGATGAGGAGCTGTCCCAAGAAGAACAGGCTGCTGTGGCTCTTTCAGGGGACATCTGGAGTGATGAGGAGCTGTCCCAAGAAGAGGAGGCTGCTGTGGCT